>NC_081575.1:42635562-42675003 GCF_022355385.1 Mustela nigripes
AGTGGTTGTTTTTCTGTTTCCAGAATTGCTGTTCTTCTTCTCTTCGATCTGCCGATGGATTTTCAGGTGTTTGCAATCTTTAGATAAGCTATCTAGCTGATCTCCGGCTAGCTGAAGCAGTCTCAGCTTGCTACTTCTCCGCCATCTTGACTCCTCCAAGCCAGATCTTATTTTAACTCAGACTGCAAATCCAGTGCTCTTTCTACTACATTCACTTTATTTCATTTCTACAAATGAATTGAACACTATGTATCCAATTCTAAGGTAGGTTCCTGGGACAAAAAGATAAATTCATATCAAATTTCCCCTACCCTTGAAAGTTCCTGCCCAGTGAAGAAGTTCAATGCATAAACAAATAATTAAGCAATATAATATGTTTTATTATTTTTATATAATAAGTATATTTATATAATAATAAATATATTTATTATAAATTGTATCTTATTATAGTCTTTAAGTCCTATCTGTGTCCCCATAAATGAATTATTGTGGTAAACTAAGGTTATCAGATGCCCATACAATAGCAGTTCTTAATCAAAAGTGTCCCTCATCTCAGCATCTCTCCTAAGTTTCTATTAAGTTACAGAAAAAACTTAACTCTGTTTGGGTAGGTTGATGAAGATTGTACTGAGAAGGCTATGACTGAGTGGTATCTCAAAAGAGAATCAGGAATTTTACAGATAGGGAGGTATGTATGGAGTGAACATTCAGGCAGAGAACAGCGGAAGAGGTACTATATCAGCATGCTTCTAAGCTCTATCTTCTGTCAGCTCCTAGAACACTGTCTATAGCATTCATTTGTCAAATAATATGTTTTGTATCATGTATCTTTTGTATTATTATCTTTTGTATCATGTATACATGTATTGTGTATCTTTTATATTATTGCCTTGAAATATTTATCTCCTGTGTTACCTAATTTTTCATGTCTTGCCACCCCAACTAGAATTTAAACTTGAAAGAAGAAGAACCAGTTTTATAGATCACCATATCTCCCACAGTATTTTGCACATGGTCTTATAGAGAGGTTGCTTAATGAGTGCTTTAGGCTTGACGTAAAGAGAGGAAAGCAGAATAATCTTCAGCATATCCTAAATTCACTACTCATCACCAGAACCTCCTATGAAGGGAAGTTTATTCACTCTCTCCTGACTGTTCATGTCATAACCATCAAAGATTCTTTAAGCCTCATCTGTGTGCCCACAAATGATGAATTATCATGGTATACTTAGGTTATCAGATGCCTATGCAATAACAACTCTTTACATAGTTCAATACTGTTTTAATGACTAAATTCATAAGGACCTCAAAGTTAGGCTTAGGTAGTCATTTAACAACAAGCCTAGATCAGTCAGTCTGGGTCTCCCCACTTTTCAAAAAAGTATCAGTAATTCTGACATCATTGCAAAGCGTGGATAAAGTATGATACCATTCTTTAGCAACATCCTAAAGAAGTCTTCAGGCTGGTTGGCCTGGGAAAACAGAGTAACCTAATGCTCAAACAGGATGGAAAATGATATTTCTTACAAGCTGGGGGGCAAGAAAAGGATGAGGATGAGCAGAGAGAGTTTCTGCCACTTAGAAATATTTCAGTGTTGACTTCAAGAGTGGGAAAAATATATTTTTACCCGGACAAATTATAGCCACCATTGTATACAATTGAGAGCCCCAAGTAATGGGATGCTGGCACTGATTAAAATAGGGCCTGGTAGAGATCTTAATCAAAAGTGTCCCTCATCTCAGTGATTTTTTTTTTGCATTTTTTACAAGATAACATATAACTGAAGCACAAATAAGTATAAAACCAGTTTTATCCACTTATACAGGAAATATCTGTAAATTAACACATTATGCCCAGATGGAGATTTACAGTTCAGACAGAGAGGTTGGCGCAGACCAAATATCAAACCTGGGATGGGAGAAGAGAAGGAAGATAAGAAAACACTCTTACCATCCTGTTTGTACAGCTTGCTATATGTTTAATAAATGCATCATCCCCATAATTCTCTCCTTTCTTCCTCTCCACCAGTAGGCAACTCTCCTTACCCATTCATTATTCTCATTCATCCCAAGTGTAAATAATCTGACACCTTCTTATAAACATACTGAGAAGACTAAATGAGACAATGTGAAACATCAAACAAGGAGCTTGCCGCACTGTAGGTGTCCCCTTGCAACGTTATATAAATGTAAAGATTTTTCACTGGGTGACCAGTCATTACCTGGCAGAGTTCAGGCCAACCCTGGAAGCAATGGAAGAGGTGGGGCAGTCAAGCAGAATCATCTAGGATTGATATCCTAGAAGACATCATTTGTAAAGTCAAACTTCTGCTTAGCCATTCTAATTGAAGATGGATAAGTAATACAAGAGATAAAACACAACAGGTGAGGGGAATGGTTATAAGTTATGCTATATCAACAATATGGAATGTCAAGCTACCATTAGTAGTAAGAATCATGAGTACTATGGACAAACATGAAAAAATATTTATGTATTAATTGAAAAACCAAAACATAAAACTGTATACATGCAATGACTAAAGGATTTAAAATAGTGTAGGCCTGCACAAAAATGAAAATAGTTATGTTAGGTGGGTAGATTATAGTCATTTAAATTTTATGAGTTGTATTAAATTATGAGTAGAAATATTAACTACAAATTAACAAGTAAAGTACAAATAAGCTTAATCCAGTTTTATAATACATAACATGATAACTGTTTTTAGAAGTCAATTTATTTTTCTGATGCTGTTTCCTTAGGTTTATGTTAATATGAGTTTCCATTTTCTGAGCGCTCATTAAAGGATGGTAGGTGGGGTACATAGGAGTGGAAAGTAATCAGGAGTGTTCTAGGTTGTAAGGGAAATTTACTTGAGAGCAAATATTTGTTGTAAAATCTATTGGGAAGAAAATTTGAAGACATTATATTTTATTTTATTAAGTTTTTTAAGTTTTTTAAATTTTTTAAAGTTTTTTTAAGTTTTTATTTAAATTCCAGTTAATACAGTGTAATATTACTTTCAGGGGCGGAATTTTGTATGAAATACAACACCTGGTGTTCATCACAACACGTGCCCTCCTTAATCTCTGTCACATATTCAACCCCTGCCACCTCCCTCTGGTAACCATAAGTGTGTTCTCTATAGTTAAGAATCTGTTCCTTGGCTTGCTTCTCCCTCTCTCTCTTTTTTTTTCTCTTTGCTCATTTGTTTTGTTTCTTAAATGTCATATACAAATTTCATCATATGACATTTGTCTTTCTCTGACTGGCTTACAAAGACATATTGTTTAAAATGGCTGTAGAGACACAATTTTAAATGGCCTGTAGGGACGCCTGGGTGGTTCAGTCAGTTAAGCCACCGCCTTCAGCTCAGGTCATGATCCCAGGGTCCTGGGATCAAGTCCTGCATCAGGAATCCTTGCTCAGTGGGGAGCCTGCTTCTCTCTGCCTCTGCCTGACACTTTGCCTGCTTGTGTTTGCTCTCTCTCTCTCTCTCTCTTTGAATAAATAAATACATAAATAAAATCTTTTAAACAATCTCTTTAAAAGGCCTGTATATAAGTGGGTGGAAATGAAAATGAAAATGTGGGAGAGAAAGCTATAAAGAAAGGGTTGAATAGCTGTGTTTTGAGTACCAATTACATGAAACTGAATTCAGTTATTCCTAGAAATAGAAACATAAAACAGAATTGTTCCTTTTCCCTCTGAATCAACCTAAACTGCTACCAAATCACAACTACTACCATGGTCAAACCATGTCAAAGAATGAATGCAAACTCAAGCTTGCATTTTTAGACTAGGAAAATACATACAATTATATTCTGATTTTCAAATATTTATGACACCTATGAAGTTCCAGCAAGATGTTATGAGCATTACCTGTCCCCTTCCTCTTACATAAAAACAGAAAGCAAAACAAAAACCTAACTGAATGCTCAAGTTAATGAGAAAGCAGACTATTAAAAGGGCATGGGACATTTATCTGAATAATGAAAATAATTTGATCATACCAAACACAGTCTTCTTAATGACAACTTGTTCAACACCTTATTCAGCTATATTTTCACACAGTCTAAGTAGTGATCAGAGTTCAAATCCCTGAATATAATTATTTTATCAAAGAAACTATATATTTCACCCCTGCCACCAATTCTTTCCTATTTCAGGGGCTGTTCGCTGATCATTCCAGAGGCATTCGACTGGATAATGTAATTAGAATAAGGCAACAATACATTTTCCTGTACTAGGCATATAAATCCCACAGACAGATGCTGTTATCCTAATGAATTTCCGTAGTCCTCCTGAAAAGCTAGATATTCTATTGGTGTGGATGGTTGTTCACTTGAGATGCATAGTTATCTAAAAACACAGTATCTGGTCAGGGGATTCTCTGGGTATTTTGGCAAAAGCCATTGCTACTCCCCTTCCTTCCAGACTGATATCCTAACATTAACCCTTAATTTCTCAGATTGCCCCACTAGAGCAACCATCAAGATCATGCCTTTCTAAAGCAATATCCCATGCCCTGTAACTTTCTCTGTCTCTTGTGCTTATCTAAACTGACCTGGGCTCTGCTCTTTCAGAGGCCTGCTCTTTTGCTAGGGAATAGTGGACCAACAGATTCCCAGATAAACCACTGCTCTACAATCTTTTAAACTATAAGGATTCTTTTATGTTGTTATTTTTAAATTTGTAAAGAAACTACTTTCACTGTGGTTATCTTTTTTTATTTCCCATTAGTTATCATACAGTATAATATCAGTTTTAGGTGTACAATATAGTGCTCCAACACTTCCGTACATCACCCTGTGCTCATCAGGACAAGTGCACTCCTTAATCCCCATCACTTAGTTCCCTCATCCCCCACCTCCTCTCTGGAAAACATCTGGTTTGTTCTCTATGGTTAAGAGTCTGTTGTTTGGTTTTTCTCTTTTTAATGAGGTTGCTTTTTAAACGTTAAAAAGTTGATCTTTTAATATCTGGTGATGAAAACATAAATATTACATAATGACAAAATGTTTTTAAAAATTCAGTAGTATTTATAAGTGCATTTGTATTTTACTAATTAAATCAGTTTCTACATAGTTTGGAAAGTAATTGTACATGTATGTGCTATTTCTTACTGATTTCATCTACAGACATTTGGAACAACATTTTGGTACACCACACATCTGAAAATTAGAGGCTGGTAACCTCTAACATAAACTAGGCAGTGTTTATTGATTTTTTTTTTAATGCCTGGAATGGTAGGATATGCTATCATTACATAATCTTATTTATAGCATCATGAAGTAAATTCTATAATCATTCCCCCATTATACAGGTAAGAAACAGAGTTCAGAGAAGTTGCATCACTTGAACACAGCCACACAACTAGTTAAGTGGCAAGCTTGAGATTCAAATCCAGTTCTGTCTAATTACAAAGTCCATGCATACACTTATCCCCAACCCCAATTGCCTCTCATTAAGTATTCATGTAGTGAGTATGCTTCCACTTATCATTTCTTTAACCAAGTTAAATGTCACATAAAGTATATAAGGTATGATGCTAATGGTGGGCTGCAAGCCATTGGGGAATTACTTGGAGATAAATTCTTAAAATCACACCTGTGTGCCAAACTACCTCTGCTCAAGAATGTGATCAGCACATAGTATGGTGAAACTACTTAAAAAAATAACTTGGAGATGTGCTTGTGTAGATGATGTTTCAAAGGGGTCAAAGTAGAAATATTTGGTCCTGTTTTAATAAACATTGAAAATCAATCTTGCTCAAGGGAAAAACAGTTTATAAAAAGAAGAGTTGGGGACGGTGGGGATGCACCTGGGTAGCTCTGTTGGTTAAGTGTCTGACTCTTCATTTCCACTCTGGTCATGATCACAGGGTCAGGCTCTGTGTGGAGCCAGCTTAAGATTCTCTCTTTCCCTCTGCCCCTCTCCTGCTCCCTTTCCAAAAGAAGAAGAAAGAAGAAAGGAGAAAGCAGAAAGAAGGGAGAAGGAGAAGGAGAATTGGAGGAGGAGGTGAAGGAGGAGGAAGAAGAAGAAGAAGAGGAGGAGAGGAAGAAGGAAAAAGAGGAGGGGGAGAAGGAAGAAAAAGAAGAGTTGGTCAAAGTAGTGATTACAGTACATGGTTCTCAGTGTGCTCTTTGGACCAAGACCTGGAAGTATGTCAGGAGTACAGATTCTCAGCTTCCCACCCCAACCCGCTACCCTGCTTCTTAAAGCAGAAGCTCTGGTGATGTGGCCTAGAAATCTATGCTTTAATAAGACTTCTAGGTGATTCTGATGCACACTGAAGCAAGGTGGAGAATTAAGTAGACCAGAAGGACAGTAAAATTCAGTTTAGGGAAAGACTAGTAGGGAAAGGTGTAGCAAGACTAGTACAATACAGTGATTTATAGTACATCTTCTGGAGTCATACAGATCTGGGTTTGAGACCCAAGTTACTAACTGTGCAATATTGAGCAAGTAACTTAACCTCTGTGAATCTCCATTCTCTCATCTGTAAAATGAGGATAACTATAATACTTTCTTGATAGGATTGTTGTGAAGATCAAATGAATTGATCTCTGTAAAACACTTAGAACATGTCGAATTATCACACAGATATAATAAAGGTAAGCTATAATTAAGTAGATGTCATCTTTCTTGAGTTAGAGCCAGCTTTATCCAGAGGCATGGAGGTGTTACCATTTTGTCCATGAAAGGAGGCTTTAAACTGCCTCTCTAGAGCAATGACAAAGGAATGGATAGGGCTCTAATGAGATTGAGGACAGTTTAAACAACTGAAGGGACATTATATTTATTTAAGGGACATTATATTTATTTATATTTAAGGGACATTATATTTATAGCTCCCAAACAAGTGGCTTAAAGAGATGATTTCCAATAAGAGCAGTGAAAAAACTAGAAATGGGCCTAAAAATAAGTGGACAAAAGAAGTATGCCAATGCTTGTGATCTTCAGAGTACTTTACACTGACCAGTTGTTCTCTAGGTTAGTTATACCTGTCATTATACTCACACTGACTCTGATGATACAAGTGGAGCTCCTCTTAACCAAAAGACAAACTCCTGAATGCTGTAGAGTCTTGGCTGATACAGTATTCAGATATAGAATTTTAACATTTTTGAAAGACTATTTTCTGCTTAGAAGTCAGGGTCTGACTTTAAATATTTTAGGTTCAAATCATGAACTCTAGAGTTAAACAGACCTGAATTCTTATCCCACATCTGCCTCTTACTAGGTCTGTGGCCTTGGGTGATTTACTTAACTTCTATCCCTCAATTCCCTGGGCTCTAAAGCAGGGAATCACACAACCTATCTAGAACACTGCCTGGGTTATAGTAAGCATGCAATAAGTATTGACTGTTTTCAATGTCTGGCTATCACAGAACTAAGAGGTTGTCAAATTACCCTAGTATTTTAATAGTTTATTTAGACAGAGAACATCACCGGCCTGATTGTATCTTTGTCTTACTGTAATGATTTTAATTTTGGAGAAGGTTGACCAGCAATACTGAATTCTATAACCTGAGGATTTGCTACCCAGCATAGCAACATAAATTATGGTTATATTAAAGAGTGAATCTGCCTCTTAAAACTCTTCTATTGAGCAAGAGCAATACTGAATGATATTATATGAAATGGGAGCTTCAGAACTAAAGTTATGAAACGCTGGGTTAAACAAATTTAAATGTTCTTTTACCATTAGATTTCTCAAAGTTTTTACTATCCTAACATGCATGACAAATTTCCTAGAGGAAACCACATTATGAAGCATTTCCCACTGTATCTGACCATGTAACCCCTTTTTTGAAAAACAAACAAACAAACAAACAAAAAACAAAAAACACCTACAGAGATTAGTATGGCATAGAACACACTTTGGGAAATACTGCCCTCATCATTCTAATCATTCTTTCCGTGGCACAGGGGGAAATAAAAAAAGGTGGAACTCTCACAAGTCAGCTATCTCCCTTTATCACATAGGTTAAATTGCTTTGTACCAGATCACAGAGAAGTACAAACTCCTACTTTAATTTTGTTATAACAAATAATACTTTGGGGGTTGAAGAGATAATTGCAGCTTAGATAGCAGGATATTTTTTTATGAAGAAATAAGGGATTTAAAATATCTGTAGGAGAGAGAAGAAATGGGAAAAACTGCCTTTTCCCCCTCAAGCTTTTATATTCCTGGCTTTACCTAAAACACTGGCCACCTCCAGGAGGATTTCTTCTCCCTGCCATCTCTTTCTGCCTAGGATACGTAAGAAGTCACTATTACTGAGTTCTGATAAAAAATCTTTTTCACTAGAAGCACAGGAGCACTTTTCTCCCCCCTCACTGCACAACGTTAGATCAGGGCCCCGGTAGCTTTCTTTTTCTTTGGGCCACCCCCTGAATGTCTCTGTTTTCTTCAGCAGTTCAGGCTTGAAAGATCTTGTGTCTCTTGGCCCTCCGATTTCTATTATTATTATTCCCCATAACACCTTCAGCAGGACCTCACATCAATTGTCTCTTTTCTCAAAGCAAAAGCCAAAGAGCTTGTTCCTAAAAAACGATAAAAATCTTAAACAATAATAATTTCCCCACAATAACTTTAGCTTAGATATCACATTTGATTGCATCTTTCAAAGGGTTCAAGGACACCCATTTTGCCTTGTTGCACTCTTACAACATCAGTGTGAAATAGAGCATTTATTATTACCCTTATTCCATAGACAGGGAAAATAAAACACAAAAACGTGAAAAAAGTTTCTCAATGTTATTCAACCATTAATGTCAAAGATGGAATTAGAAACTAGGTCTCCTGATTACCAGCCTAGTGTCTGCCTTACAAATGCCACAAGACTCAGTCTTATTTTAGTGGAAGTAAGATTCCATACCTTTACAGAGAGTAAAGTAAGAATTCAGTCAAATGCCCTCCCTAGCATGGTTCTCATACAGGGTATGCTTCCTTAGTCTTTTTGTTGGAAATATCTGCCTGGATTTTGAAACCACCATAGGAATGTCAGATTGTCATCTATTTCAATACCACTTGCCCATTTAAGTCAGCAAGGACCCTGAAGATGACGTCCTCTTTTTGTTAGAAAGAAAAGACTCTAGCAGTTTCTGTAAAGACAGGAGCAATTTGTTTACACAAATTATTCATACATACTTCTAGGTCCCAACAGCAAGAGCAGAAGTATGTCTGAGTCCCTAATGTAACCAGAGTAATTTTATAAGAGACAAACTTATATATAACCCATTACCTAATGGTTCACAAAGAGAATTTGCACTTCTGGAGAGATTCCAATGACAGAACAGGTCCTCAATGTGGGTCCTTAAAAAGCCACAGTTGTTTCCTTTTCTAATAGTCCAATCTATCACTTTTTATTGCTAAGATTTGTTCTTTGTAGAAGAAAAAACACACACAATAATGGCTTCAGATTTTGAGAAATTAAGATTTACTAGAGAGGAAAATGCAGTTGTGGAATAAAAAAGCAGGAGAAAGAGGTCCTACTTTGAAGATTTCTTTTTTCCTCTGTGGAAACAAAATTTCTTCTCAGTTCTGTCCAGTAATGAAGTGGCTGAAACACTCTTTCCTCAGAGTTGAGTTGCTCTGAAGTTAACTATCTAGTTCTGGGAAAAAAAAAAAAAACAAAACAAACAAAAAAACAAACAAACTATTTTTACCCAATTACATCAGCTCAGAATATGTGCTGTGCAGTTCTGATGTAAGTCTGTGGAAGGCACAAAGGAGCATATTTTCTCCTCTATTCACTGTACTCTAGGTTTCAAATGTTAAAACATTTGACTCCAAAGAAGGAAATCTCATTCCCAAATCCCTTCCCACAAACCACTTTACACTTCTTTAAGATATATGTTCAGTTGGAAGGAAGGGCTAGCGGGAAAATAAAGGCTGTGTTTCCATCAAGGTCTAAGCTATTCCATCCACATCCTACAACATCTGGAGGTCCACAAAGAAATGGCCTTATGAAGATGTGGAGAAAAGAACATTCAGGCATTGTTGGTGGGAATGCAAACTGGCACAGCCACTGTGGGAAACAGTATGGAACTTCCTCAAAGTTAAAAACAGAACTACCTTAGGAGAGTGTATACACACACACACACACACACACACACACACACACACACATATGGGTGTGTGTATAATGGATTTAATAATGGAATATTATTTAGCCCTAAAAAGAATGAAATCTTGCCATTTGCAATGCCAAGGATAGAACTAGAGAATATGATGCTAAGCGAAATAAGTCAGAGAAAGAAATGATTTCTCTCATATGATGAATTAAGAAACAAAACAAACAAGCGAAGGGAAGAGAGAAAGAGAGAGAGAGAGAGAAAGCAAGAAACAAACTCTTAATTATAGAGAACAAACTGATGGTTACTAAAGGGGAGATAGTGGCGGGGATGGGTGAAATATGTGATGGGGATTAAAGAGTGCACTTGTTGTGATGAGCCCTGGGTGACTTACAGAAGTGTTGAATCACTCTACTATGTACCTGAAACTAATAAGTCACTGTATGTTTGAAAAAAAGAAAAGAAAAGAAAAGAAATGGCCCTATAGTAGAGCCAGAAAGTCTTCATATAGGAGATGTTAAATAAAGAAAGAAAAGAGGAAAGGGAATGTAATTACAGAGAAACTACTCTTTAACTCAAGTAAAAGCACCTTACTTCAAGTATCCTTTGCCTGTTTTGAACTATAAGGGAAAATATGCATTAATTCTTACTACTGGGGAAATCTTTAGTACTATCAACACTTCCGCCCACATATTCCCTTATGGAAATTCTACTTGCAAATTGACATATATTTATGAAAATATAAATTTTTGATATCAAGGGCAGCATAAATCCCTTCACACACATCAAAACATAGATCAATCTTTTTTTAAACTGTTCTCAAGGTAAGCTTGCCTATTTCCATAATATCATACAAAAATCTCTATCCCCAAGACATAGGCATCCAAATATTTATCACATTATGAGCCCCATCACCTGTCTTCTCCCCTGAGGAACAACTGGGTAAGAAGTCAACAAAAAGAGTTAGTGGTTGAGGTAGGAGCCCTGCTTATCTAATTAGCCACCACTTGTTGAAAGGGGGTGTGAACAGAAAAGGAGGGACTTTGAAGGCAAAAAGAGCATGCTGAAGTTTGCTCTCAAAAGCCACTATCTTGTCATCAGAAGTTTACTTAATGATCCCTCCCTCCTCTGAACTCCAGAACTACGTAAACACTGAACTAAACTTAATGTTTCTGTATTAGAGTGTGTTGTTCTCTGAAGGTGTCAGGCATTTTCATGTTATTTCCAGTACAAAATTACAAACTGCTGAAAAACATGGAATGTTTCTCTACATTCTCCAAAATCCTCTATACCACCTATTACATGAGAAGTGGGAAGTAAACACTTAGTGATGTCATATTCCTCTTCTAATATTTTTTAGATTAGAAACAAAGTTAATGCATTCATACTTGGTAAGGACTTTCTCAAATGCAGGTGACCCTGGCATGCATGTAAGTTAGTGAATGGTTAACAAATTTTACCGAGTCCCTGATATATTTTCCAGCACTAAAATCGATTTGTAGCTCCAAGCAAATCTTCCCATTGTTGACTAGTGGTAACAGTGAGAGTTGGTGACAAGAACACTAAACTGGGAAACAGCAGATTTACCTTAGAGTTGAAGCTATATCATTAACCAGCCGGGTGCTTGTGGTAAGTCACTGTCCCTGGGTTTCTTCATCTATATAATGGTGGTAGCAGAGGAGGGTGATTAATACCTATTGTTTTGAAAATTCAAATGCAGGATATCATTTTCCCTCTGCTTCAACATTCACAAATCTAATATGTGTTGTCACTAGGAGATTCTGGTTAGGAAAACTATCATTTCTACCATCCAACTATGCCTCCTACCCAAACAGCAGTCATAAAACATAAACAGCAGCTAATTAGCTTCTATAGGTTAGGTTTTGCAAATTAGACCCAATTATCATGACAAACATCAACAAACACTGACTATTTATTTTGAGTAGACTACAAAGAGATACACAATTTCTGTCTATATTTCACATACCTTTCACTAAAACATTTACTTATTCAACAATTATTTACTGAGCACTTACTATATTCCAGACCCTGTGCTATACAATGGTGATATGATGGTAAAGAGGACCGACATAGACCTTACCCCATGTCCTCCTGAAGTTAGAGTCTAGAGGCAGAAAAATAGATTTTCAGTCTCTCAATGGGCCTTAGAGAGGGAACATACCATTTACTTCTCTTCCAACCTGAACTGTGAACTATCAAAAGCAAATCTGTGTATGAAAATGATGGCAGTCCACAGCTTGAGCCATTCAATGAAGCTACATGTGGCCTTAATAGCTGGAACAACAGAATTCCTCAGTGACCAATCACATCATGTTAGATGGAAAATGTTAGATGTAAAATATGACTTCCAATCACACCAAATAAAGGATTGAGGTTTTTAAAACCCCAATATTCAATGGGGTAATGAGCTTTCACATTTTTTTGGTAAAGATTTTATTTATTTGTTTGAAAGAGAGACAGTGAGAGACAGCATGAGCAAGGAGAAGGTCAGAGGGAGACATAGACTCCCCATGGATCTGGGAGCCTGATGCGGGACTTGATCCCGGGACTCCAGGATTATGACCTGAGCTGAAGGCAGTTGCTTAACCAACTCAGCCACCCAGGTGCCCGAGCTTTCAAATTTTAATGAATTTGAGCAGAAGAAATATGAAACTGGTTTAGTGACAGTTACTTTACAGTCTTGCTTCTCTTGGATACTTATTAAAGCAAATTATCTTCATTGATGGATGGAAACCAATTTAAAAGGTCCATGATACTTAAAGTTCCTTAAGAATTTTCTTTTCTCTTTCCAAGAGTTTGGAGGTATCCTTTCAATAAATTAAAATAAAATGAAGATTAAGCAAACTGATTATTATGGCTAGGCCCCAAACCACCAATTTTATTCTAACTTTAATTCTAAATTTATTCTAACTCCAGAACTCTTAACCTCTACAGCTATCAGCCACTGCTACCCTCCCCCCCCCCCCAGCCCCACGATCTACTATCTATAACTTTTTGATATGCCTCTCCTATCACACCACTAAAAATGGCTATGAAAGTACTCTGAAAGCCATAAAATACTATAACAGTGTTTGTAGTATTTATTTATTCAACAAAAATGTGCTTAGTGCCTACTCTAAGCCAGAGAATCTAGAAATCAGGTGCTCACATCACCTTGTACAAATGGCTACCTTTTCTTCCAGGTACTGCTTTTCCATACCCCTTGTGTCTTGTCACCTTCTATAAGCTCAAGAAGGAGTAATAACATATATGACCCTCAAATTCCTCACTGAAGAAGTATAAAAAATCTTTTATTTCATTGTCCAAAGATTTCTAGTAAATAAATACCATTAAATTAGGAATGAGAAGCCCTAGTTCCTAGTTCCAGCTGCCATGCACCTGAAGCCAGAGATTCTCCCTCCTGGCTCCAGATTGCTCTTCTACCATGTGATCTGATCTCTAAAGTTCATTCCAGCTCTGCTATTCAGAAACTCTATGACATTTATGTAATCCTGTTTCACAATGCATACTGGAAACAATTTCTCGAGCAATATTTCCTAACATAAGTTGTTATTGTACAAATGTTTCTGTCCCTCAAAAATTTATATATTGAAATTCTAATGCCCACTGTGATGGTATTAGAAAGTAGAGCCTTTGGGAGGTGATCAGGTGGTGAAGCTAAAGCCCTCATGAATGGGATTGGTGTCTTTATAAAAAAGGCTTCAGAGAGATATCTTGCCCTTTCTACCATGAAAGGGCACAGCACGAAGGTGCCAGCTACAAACCACGAAGAGGGCTCAAAATGCTATTATTGGCAATTGACCATGGACTTTTGAACCTCCAGAAGAGTAACAAATTTCTGTTGTTTATAAGCTATCCAGTCTGTAGTATTTTGTTATAACAAATGGACCCCTTCTTCAACAGTCTAAGATATATGCTCTTAAAGAAGTTTGGTTCTATAGAATTTTAAGAGACATTGCATGCAAAAAAGCTTTGTGATAAGCTGAGCATATTTATTTAGGAGCCCAGGCTTGGAACTAAACTGCTTCAGTTGAAATCCCAGCTCTGTTCCACACTAGTTGTATAACTTTGAGCAAATTACTTTATTCTTTAGGGCCTTGCTTTTCCCCTCCCCTTCAAAAAATGGGGGTGAGGACAGGTCCCTGGGTAGTTCAGTAGGTTAAGTGTCTGTCTTTGGCTCTGTTCATGACCTGGGTCCTGCGATCAAGCCCTGCATTAGGCTCCCTGCTCAGCATGGAGTCTGCTTTTCCCTTTTACTCTGCCTCTCTCCCAGTTGGTGGTCCCCTCCCCTCTCTCAAATAAATAAATAAATAAATAAATATTTTATTTAATATATATAAATATTTATAAATATATATTATATTTATAAATATTTATATATATTAAATAAAATATTTTTGAAATAGGGTTGATGAAAACTTTTATAGTGTTTTCATGCAGATTAAGCATGTCAGTATATATTAAGACTTACAATATTTCTTGTCATTCATGGAAAGGGTTCAATAAATGGAAACTACTATTATTGATATCATCTCATCATCATTACTTAATGAATTTGAGAAACTTAAAAAAGCTGATAAGGATTCTATACTGCAGGACTTTTCACAGACTTCAATGTCCTTATGACTTCCCTAGACAGGGCTGCATTTCCCAAACTTATTTATTCTTTTAAAGATTTATGTATTTATTTTAGAAAGAGCATGAGCAGGGGCAGAGGCTGAAAGAGAGAAAGAATCCTCAAGCAGAATCCCCACTGCATGTGCAGCCCAATGTGGGGCTCTCTCCCATGACTCTGAGATCAAGACCTGAGCTGAAATCAGGAGCTGGCGGTTTAACCAACTAAGCCACCCAGGTACCCCTGTCCAAATTATTTGAACTCAAGATCCTCCTTCCCATGGTCCCACATCCACCCAGAATATATTGAAGGACTTGTGCCAAATGGAATAGATTTTGGGAAACTCTACTCTAGACAAAGTGTTAAGAAATCTTGGTTCTATTTATGTCTGTTATTAATTGTATGTGTAACTGGGAAAAATCACTTAATATCTCTGTGCCCCAATTACTCTTGTAAAAGTAAAAGACTTAAATAATCTTACTGAAGTTCCTTTGTGATGTTGAAAATTAAAAAATACTATGATAAGCCCTCTTGTAGGACCCTAATTGTCCCCATTTGAGAGACTATGAAGTGATTCACTTTTTATCATCCAATATTTTTCACAAAATATTTTCTAGCAACACTAGACAAGGTATAGGTTAAGCAGCCCTGAGAGGTTATAAAAAACTAAAAATAGGAGACATTCAGGAGAAAATCCCAAAGTTAGAGCAGTTAGTAACTACTTAAAAGTAAAATTATAAGCTCTTGGAGCTCAAAAGGCCTTCAAATTTAATTTAGACTTTTAGAGAGGAAGAAACTAATACCCAGAAAGGGGAATTGACTAGCCTAAGATCAAACAGAAAGTTATTCACATGTTCTGCTATTTCATAAAAACTGCTGGCAGAATAATGAGAGATTCAGTTATCTATCCAGCACTGCATTTATGAGCATTTATATACCCACTCCAGTTTAATGCTGGATAAGTGAGAGTGCCTCATGTGATGAAGACCATATTCCTCTTGATATTCTAGACTGAAGATCAAAAAGAGAAAGTGAGATTCGCAGCAAAAAAGGGGTTACTCTTTTCCACGTGTGTGTGTGTATGTGTGTGTGTGTTTGCACACATGCAGAAGTGTGTCTGTATTTGTCTTTTTTTCCCCTCATTGTTCAATTTCAGTTTATGAAAGACAGCATTGGAGAGGATGTTCTCTTTATTTAGTAAAAAAATGCTAGAACATCTTTTTCTAGAACTTCTGACTTTGAAGATTCACAGCTGTTTGGGACTCCCCTGGCTCTTTGCTTACTCATTAGTACCTTACTTCTTTCTTCACTGGTGTTTCTCTCTGGACCCCACTGTGTGAGAGAGAGACAGAGAAAGACAGAGAGAGAAAGAAAGTGAGAGAGAGAAGCTATTCTTTTCTCCTATACTAAGGTCTGATTCAACATTCTGATTCAACTTCATAACTAGCCTTGTAAGCTTTCTAAATCTCAGTTTCCCCAACTGTAAAATAGAGATGCTAGTAATACCCATTGGATATGGTTATTATGGGGATTAGATGGGTGCATGCATATAAAAGGCTTAGAGCAATGGCTGGCACATGTTCATTAATCAATTACTGGTGACCACTGACTGACTTCTGCACATTTACACACTGGTACTGCAATATAAGTTAGCCCTCTCTTCTGAAGGGCCATTTTTATATAAGAATCACAAGTTCCTAAACTGTGGATTAAATTTTTAGAAATTTATTGCAATGAAAATAAATAAACCACTGCTTAAAGATTATAGTTAGAGACAGAAGGAGATATATCAAAATGTTAACAGATATTATCTCTGATGTGTGGAAGGAGAGATTGTAATAGGTAATTTTTACAGTTTTAGTCTTCTTTATACCTTTCTGTACTGCTTAAAGTTTCTAGAATTAGTACATTACTTTTATTTTTTATTTAAATTGAATTTATAGTATAAGTTGGCTATATATTACTTTTATAACAGAGAACAACAAAACAGTTTTCTTTATGAAAAAAATAATTCAAAGAATTTTTCCATTCCCCAACTGATCCCTGTCCTAGTGATTTCTTTTTAACCATTGATGATTCTGGGGGCAAATGGCAGAATCCCTTCCATAAGGCTGGCTCTTGTTTATGTAATGATTCTGGTTACCCTTTACACATTTCATTTTGGTCTCTCCCTTAGAAGGAGGGTGAAGGCATAAGGTATAAAGAAACACCATATTGGAAAATTACCACATTAAGCCACATGGCCAAATGACCAAAAGCACTGCAAACAAATAGTCATGCATATAAACATTACATTATGAATAGAGACTGTCTCCTAGCATCCATCTTTTTTCCCCCCTCACTCAAACTTCTCCATGGGTAGGTTAATATCCCAGTGTCAGTAGTAACTCTCTAAGCTTTGGTCAGCTTATGTCACAATCCTAGAATTACATAAACATGGGATCTTGTATTTATTATTGAATTATAGTCTGATGAGAGAGACTACCACATGCATGCAGCACCATAAAAATTCTGCAGTGCTAGTTCCCCAGGCTGTGTGTCCTTCAGACAGCAGTGACAAATGGAGCAGTCTGTAGTGAGCTCCTCCTGATGACATGAGTTAACTTGTAACTAGGGTTTATTACAAAACACGGACCATTGCATTGGGCTCAAACAGAAGGCAATTTTTAATTCATTTATAACTCATGCCACTCACTTGTTTAACCTCGGCTCTTAAGGGGATGGCTTTGCAAACAGAAGCCCCTTTGGCCATATAAATTAGTGACTGTTAATCTTACAGCCAAACATTTTAGAAATTTTAACTATGTTTACCGGTTTGTCTTTCACTGCAATTAAAAAAGGTACCTTTCTGACTTAAAATTTACATGCAGGTCCTGAAAATTATATTACCAGGGTCAGATGCAAAAATCACATTGCAGGGACGCCTGGGTGGCTCAGTTGGTTGGACGACTGCCTTCGGCTCAGGTCATGATCCTGGAGTCCCGGGATCGAGTCCCGCATCGGACTCCTGGCTCCATGGGGAGTCTGCTTCTCCCTCTGACCTTCTCCTCATTCATGCTCTCTCTCACTGTCTCTCTCTCAAGTAAATAAAAATAAAATCTTTAAAAAAAAAAAAAAAAAAAAAAATCACATTGCAAATCACAAGCACATTTCTCCTTTATATTCCCATTTAGGTATTTAGCACACAAAAGAAAAATGCAACTTGATTTTTTTCTCATGTTTTATTCCAGAAATCAATAGTCTAGCTATCAACTGGTATTCCCCTTTGAAATTCTTTCTACTGCAGGCAAGTAACAAATGCCTATATAATCTGAAGACTAAAATTGGGGCATGTGGGTGGCTCAGAGGATTAAGCCTCTGTCTTCAGCTCAGGTCATGGTCTCAGCATCCTGGGATGGACCCCTGCATGGGGCTCTCTGCTCAGTGCCTGCTTCCCCCTATCTCTGCCTGCCTCTCTACCTACTTCTGATCTCTCTCTCTGTATCAAATAAATAAATAAAATCTTTAAAAGAAATAAACACTAAAATTGTCCAATTGACAGAGAATAGCAATTAATAAACACATTAATTAGAGTCATACTCAATAAAAAATGAATTGTCTCTGATTACAACAAAATTAAGAAGGCATCTAAGAAGAGCTGGGTAGGGAATCAATCTCTATTGATCCACCTACTATGTGCCACATGCATTTGCATACATTGTCTCATTTAACACCCATAAGTGGTGTAAAGAAACTATTATTATCCTTCTTTTACAGAGGAGGGGATTGGAATCCAAATGAGTAAATACCTTGGCCACAACAATAATTCTCAAGGGCCAGAAATCAAATGCAGGCCTCCTGTCTAACATTAAAACCCCATGGCCTTTCTAATACTGTAAATAATGACAATGATGAAAATGATAGTGATGATGATGATATTAACAAAAATAACTGCCCATATACATGTCTCTTCCATTATTGAAGTAGAACCTATAAGGGTTTTTGTTGTTGTTATTGTTCTTTGTTTTTGTTTTTGTTTTGTTTTTAGAGGGGATCTCACCTGTCTAGGGAAAAATCTCAAACTTTGTGTAAGTTCCTGGTAATTTTTACCTCCAAGCCATAATGAGTATATTGATACCACAAAACCTCAAATATTCAGAAAGCATATATAAACTGCTATTCTTCCCACTATGTGCTTTTAGGAAAAAGTAACTTTTCTTTCTTAGCAGGTAGGACAGAAACACTTTGCATATAACTGTGCCTAATAAATTGCTCTTACTTGTAGCTATGCATACTATTAGGTCTAAAAACTCTCAGAAATGCTTTAGGATTTATCCACTTTTTCCCCAAAGGCAGGCCTATATTACAGAGGTTTGTCCAAGCAACTGGACAAGTTCTCTCTGAAATGCAGAAATGGAGCTAGGGTCTTTGTCTTCTAAGCAACGTTGTTTGTACATCTAAGTGAAACAGACTATTTCTAACTTCAATGATTTCAAATATATCAAGCAAGCTCTGATACCCAGGCTTTCCTTTCATGCAGGAGCACACCCAACTGCACACTGATGTTTAAAATTCTACATAGACCCTAATTGGTAGAAGACTTTGATACATCTCTCATCCCTGTGTAAAACCCCTTCAAATTAGACAATCTAAAAGAAATGGATACATTCCCAGAGACATATATACTACCAAAAATGAACTAGGAAGAAATAGAAAACATGACCAGACCATAACCAGTGATGAAATTGAAGCAGTAATCAAAAATTTCCCAAGAAACAAGAGCCCAGGGCCTGATGGCTTCCCAGGGGAATTCTATCAAACATTTAAAGACGAGCTAATACCTATTCTTCTGAAAGTGTTTCAAAAAATAGAAATGGAAGGAAAACTTCCAAACTCATTTTATGAGGCCAACATTACCTTGATCCCAAAACCAAAGACTCCATCAAAAAGGAGAATTACAGACAAATATCCTTGATGAACATGGATGCAAAAATTCTCACAACATACTAGGCTGTAGGATCCAAAAGTACATTAAAAGGATTATTCACCATTACCAAGTGGGGTTTACTCCTGAATTGCAAGTTTGGTTCAGTATCTACAAATCATTCAATGTGATATATTAAAAGAAAGAACAGAAACCATATGATACTCTCAATAGATGCAGAAAAAGCATTTGAAAAAAGACAGCATCCTTCCTTGATCAAAACTCTTCACAGTGTAGTGATAGAGGGTACATACCTCAATATCATCAAAGCATCTATGAAAAACCCACAGTGAATATCATTATTAATAGGGAAAAACTAAGAGTTTTCCCCCCTTGGTCAGGAACACAGCAGGGCTATCCACGATCACCACTGATATTTAACATAGTACTAGTAATCCTAGCCTCAGCAATCAGACAACAAAAAGAAATAAAAGGCATCTGAATCGGCAAAGAAGTCAAATTCTCACTCTTTGCAGATGATATGTTACTTCATGTGGAAAACCCAAAAGACTCCACTCCAAAACCGCTACAACTCATATAGGAATTCGGTAAAGTGTCAGGATATAAAATCAGTGCACAGAAATCAGTTGCATTACTATACATCAATAAGATAGATGAGGGAGAAATTAAGGAGTTGATCCCATTTACAATTGCACCCCAAACCATAAGATATCTAGAAATAAACCTAACCAAAGAGGCAAAGCATCTGTACTCAGAAAACTGTGGAATACTCATGAAAGAAATTGAGGAAGACACAAAGAAATGGAAAAGCATTCCATGGTCATGGATTGGAAGAACAAATATTGTGAAAATTTCTATGCTACCTATTTAGCAATCTACATATTTAATGCAATCCCTATCAAAATACCATCAATTTTTTTCAAAGAAAGAAACAAATAATCCTAAAATTTATATGGAGAGAAAAAAACCCGAATAGCCAGAGGTGTATTGAAAAAGAAAGCCAAAGCTGGTAGCATCATATTTCTGGACTTCAAACTCTATTACAAAGCTGTAATCCTCAAGATGGTATGGTACTGGCACAAAAACAGACACATTGATCAATGGAACAGAATAGAGAGCCCAGAAATGGACCCTTAACTCTATGGTCAACTAATCCTTGACAAAGCAGGAAAGAATGTCCAATAGAAAAACAAAAGTCTTTTCAACAAACAGTGTTGGGAAAATTGGACAGCCACATGCAGAAGAATGAAACTGGACCACTTCCTTACACCACTAACAAAAATACACTCAAAACAGATGAAAGACCTATGAAAGAAGAATCCATCAAAATCCTTGAGGAGAACACAGGCAGCAAGCTCTTTGACCTCAGCCACAACACTTCCTAGAAACATCACCAAAGACAAGGGAAGCAAGAGCAAAATGAACTATTGGGACTTCATCAAGATAAAAAGTGTTTGCACAACAAAGGAAACAGTTAACAAAATCAAAAGATGACCTACAAAATGGGAGAAGATATTCACAAATGACATATCAGATAAAGGACTATTGTCCAAAATCTATAAAGAACTTATCAACACCTAAAGAACAAATAACCTAATCAAGAAATGGGCAGACATGAATAGACATTTCCGCAAAGGAAATATCCAAATGGCCAAAACACACATGAAAAAGTGTTCAACATCACTCAGCACTAGGGAAATATAAATTAAAAGCACAGTGAGATAGCACCTCACACTAGTCAGAATGGCTAAAATTAACCAGTCAGGAAACCACAGGTGTTGGAGAGGATGCAGAGAAAGGGGAACCCTCCTACACTGTTGATGGAAATGCAAGTTGGTGTAGCCACTCTAGAAAACAGTATGGAAGTTACTCAGAAAGTTGAAAATAGAGCTACTCTATGACCCAGCAATTACACTACGGGGTATTTGCCCTAAAGATACAAATGTAGTGATCCGAAGGAGCACATGCACCCCAATGTTTATAGCAGCAATGTCCACAAGAGCCAAACTATAGGAACCAGAAGCTAGAAAGAGCCTAGATGTCCATCAGCAGATGAATAGATAAAGAAGTGGTGTGTGTGTGTATGCGCGCACACACACACACACACACACACACACACACACACACGCTGGAATGTTATGTAGCCATCAAAAAATGTGAAATCTTGCTATTTGCAACAACATGGATGGAACTAGAGGGTATTAGGCTAAGCAAAATAAGTTAATCAGAAAAGGACAATTATCATATGATCTCACGGATATGAGGAAGTTTGAGAAACACAACAGAGGATCATAAGGGAAGGAGGGAAAAATGAAACAAGATGAAACCAGAGAAGGAGACAAACCATAAGAGACTCTTAATCTCAGGAAACAAAGGGAGGTTTGCTGGAGAGGAGGGTGTTGGGAGGGATGGGGATGGATATGGGCATTGGGGAGTGTATGTGCTGTTGTGAGTGCTGTGAATTGTGTAAGACTGATGAACCACAGACCTGTACCCCTGAAACAAATAATACATTATATGTTAATTTTAAAATATTTATTAAAAACTATTATTCCTGGTTCATGGGCCTCCTCTCAACTCAGTCCTAGCATGAACTTGTATGACTTCAAAACCCACATGAATCAAATTCTTACTTTCTAGTCTAGTGGCTTTTTGCATCTGAATCTCCTGTGGAGCTTATTACAAAACAAATTTTCTGAAGCCTACTCAGAACTTCTGCATCAAAATTTTCCACAGTAAGTCCCCATGACTCATTTTTAAGAGCTCTCTAAGTGATTAGAATATGTAACCAAGTTTGAGAACTGCCTAGCCTCACAGTATGAGCTATTCAACTCAGTAGCCTTCACCTCTACTCCACTACTAGCCAAAAAGCCTCCATGAAATCATTTGAAATTATCCAAGCTCTTAAATCTTAAATGAAAGTCTCCTATTCTCAGACCAGAATCTCCTAGCACTCAGGCTCTCTCACTCCTTTAACCTACCCATCACCTGACCTTCAATTCTTGATATCTCCTGATTCACTGATTCATTACTTCAACCATGCTTTAGCCAATACCTCCCAACTTTCTGGGTTTCCTTGTCTGGGAATACAAAGAAAACTAAGACATGGCCCATTACCTCCAGAAGTGCAGAATATCCAGGAGGAGCCAGAATTATAAACAAGTAATTGCAGTACTGCATAAGTGCCACACTCCCACAGAAGTCTTCCCTATAAAATAATATTATCTATCATTCTCTACCTCCTCATTCTGTTTTATTTTCCTTTTTATCACTTTCATCATCTTCCATTTTATTCTGTATCCATTTATATATTGGTTTCTTGTTTGTTTACACACTATAAAGTAAAATCCAAGCAGGCAAGACTTTGTTTTGTTAATTGCTTTGTTCCCAGTGCCTAAAATAGTGCCTGGCACACAGAGAGGTTGTTAAGTGTTGTTGTTAAATAAACTGTTGTTAAAGTGAATGGATAAAATGAATAAGTGCTATGACAGAGATATCCAGAGGAAATGGAAAGGGGAAAAGAAGACCTATCTAATCTAGGGATTCAGGGTGTGTGTGTGTGTGTGTGTGTGAGAGAGAGAGAGAGAGAGAGAGAGAATATTCTTACTCTGTGAGACAACAGGTTAAATAACATACCCTACACTGGGTTAGGTACCTCACCTCTGGGTTTCCATTGCACCATCTGTATGCCTTTAACACTTATTTTTATGACATTTATCTGTTTGTCTCTCTCCCCTAGCATATTTGATATGTACAAAGTAGGCACTATGTTTTGAGCTATATCCCAAGTCCCTAGCATAGTGGCAGTTTCAAAATAATGTTCAATAAATGTCATTTGCCTGAAAATAATGAACAAATAATTGAATATTTTAAAAATAGTGTTAGCACAGGAACAGTTAAAACTTTAAGCTATTATTAGCCCTAGATTCCACATTGCCTACCCATGTGACCCTGGGCAAGCTGCTTAATTTCTCAGAACCTAAGTTTGCACCTTCCCTAAAGTGGTTCCATAGGGATTAGGTGAGATAATATAGTGTATGCTCAATATCTAGTTTAGCATGTGGCATATGATAGGTTTTAACTACATAACAGTATCTATATTAGGAGGAATTTTCATTAATATGTTTTGGAAAACATATTGATAAAAGAAGTACCAAAGTACAGGAGATCAGTGGGAAGTTTATTGAGGCACCTCTGTGAGTGGACAAAGTCCTAGGAGACCAGTAGGTTTGGCCCCACTCCACACTTTGCACCACAGTTACTGGTACTTGAGCAGAGAGGCTCTGTGGATTATAAATAGAAAAGGACATATAGTGACTATCAAAAGGGAAAAGAAAAAAAGAAAAACAGCTTAGAGTTGGCACTGACCTTGAACCAGGCCATCTTATTGTGGATAAAATAACTAAGAGAAAAGTATTTCATTGAGACCCTGACACATGAAGTGCAGTATTAATGGGCTGCTTCCAAAGAGCAGATGTCAAAGTAAATGCCCTCTGCTCCCGGTGGATTTGAAGTGGACAAATTGTAGTGCATTCTGATGAGGAGCTGAGACAGTCAGGGCCTCATATAAAATGCTTGAGGATCCCAAGTGACAAATCATACTAAGCAACATAGAGGCATGCATGACATTTGCTTCTGCAAACTAAGCAAATATCTCAGAGATAACATCAAGCCAGTTTCTGAGTAGTTTGCTTTGCCAGGGTTGCTGCTTAGGTTCATCTTTCCTTTTGAAAGAGATAAGAGGTTAAGTTGCAGCTACAGTAGCTGCAACAAGGTAGAACTGCTGAGCTATAGGAATGAGTATCTTATAAAGTCAATGTCATTCAAAATGCTAAGAGTGGGGGTTGGCTCCAGGAAGAAAAAGGAGTAAGGACTATGAAACTAAAGGCAGATGCAAGGTCAGACCTTGAGGGCAGAAGGAAGAAGAATCTGAATAAGAAGGGAGAAAGATGGCACTCACATTCAAAGCCAACTATTTTACAGTAATTGAAATAACACAGCCAACTTTCCACCCCAGGGAAAACACCAAATGGGTAAATTAGTGCAGGGATATCATACCTGGCAGTTATAGTTATAATGTAACTAGTCTGTCTTGAGATTTGTTTTTATATTACCCAGTAGCTATTATCTAATTTTTTTCAAGTCTAAGATATTTACCACGTTGGGAAAATGAGACAATCATTCAAGTTCCCAGTACCTTGTAACTTATGGTGCTAGACAATAAAAGAGATGCTCAAGAAACAGGTCATGTTGTCAACATTAATGTTCATTATTTTACTTTTGATACTTTTCCTCTTTCTCACACATTTTTCTTCTGCCTCTGCTCTAAGTACTGCTTAGCCCTTCTGGGGTCTTCAGGGATAAGAGATTTCTGAGTACAATTCTAATTTATTAGAGATGTCCACTATATAAAGATGTCAAAGAAGACATAAAAAGAAATACTAGATAACTCCAGCATCAATATGAGAAAACGTAATGCCCTAAAAGGGAAAGGACAGTATTCAGAGGACAGGGGAGAGAGACAAAGAAAGAGAGAGAGGAGATCAAGAACATGAACAAGAGAGAAGAGAGGACAAAAAAAAAAAATCAGAAAATAGATGTATGGATAATCCAAAGCTAGCTAGAGTCTACTTTCTCTTTAGAGGCCTTTGCTATTGTCATCCATATATTTAAAATGTTTAACAATATTTATATTCAGTTTGATGAAGTTCTAGAATATAGGTGAGGTTTGGTGGGGTGAGGTCTGGAGCCGATAATCAAGAAATAATTCTTGAGACATCTTTGGTGCAAAATGGTGGTTTATTAAGGCACAGGGACAGGACCTGTGAGCAGGAAAACCTGCTGCCCCGGGGTTGTGAGGGGTGGCCAGTTATGTACTATGGAGTTGGGGGAAGGTAAGGAAAAGGGAGGTTTCAATGCTAAAGAGGACCTACAAGATCCTGGATACCAGAGGCTTTGCCACTGCCAAGGTCCTTTTGACCTCTAGCAAGGCATCAACACTAAGATGGGTGGGAGATTCCTAAAGAATGTCACATATGTCCCACTCAGGGAGGTTTGGGGGGGGGGTTGCAAGGTGTCAGCCTTTTGCTTTGTCTTCAGCCAGCCTTCTGTTCCTTCATCAACTTCATCATTACCACAACTTTGCAAGTCAAACATTATTATAATCCCCTTTGTACAAATGAGGAAAATAGCAATAGTCTCTGTCCCCAAATCTTGTTATTTTACATTAACACTGCCTTAGGAGAAAAAAAGAATGAGAACAATGAACTGGCTTTAATATCTGACATTACATAACTCAAAATGCAAGCTATAGAAGAAAACACTGCCCTCTTTCCTCTTAATTTCAAATATGTCTCCTTCAGATAAAAACATTCCATAAATTCTGAAAACAACCCCATCATAACACAGCCCACTGCTGTATGAATCCTCGAGTACCACAACTGAAAACTCACTCTTTGAAATATAACCAATATAAGATTTTGCAGTAAAGTTATCCCAAGAAGTGCATTTGTATCTCTTTCAGCATGGAATTCTATTGTAGACAAAATCCACCTTCTAGTAACTAAAATGGAGATTACATTAGGCAAGATTCCTAGGAATTATTGGCATTTGGGGGAGGGGACAAATCAGTAAATAGAATAAGGTTAGAATTTGATATTATGATAATATTAAAGTATCAACCAATGTTTGGTTTTTATAGGGTTAACCTTTCAAAATCTTTTCAAAACTGGCCAGGATCTAGTTGGAATGTTTCTCAATGCAATTGTCCACTCTTGCCAAGAAATGTTCTTATTAAATGAAAGGGGATAAAATTTGCTGGTTGTAGCATGTTTTCTTCTGAGCAGATTAAGAGCTGTTCAATAGAAGTATAATAGAATGTGTAAATCTAGTATGACTTGGGAGCAGTGTATCTGACATTGAAGTTACAGAGCTGTCATAGTGGAGATAACCTATACATCGAGCAGTAGAAATTCCAGTAGATATAATGCATCTTCTGACAATAAAACCAGATTTAAACCAAAATAAAACACCAAACACCTCATAAAAACAGCCACCAGCACCCACCCTTTCAGCATAAGTTAAAAATTCAATAGGGATCATTGCCAATTAAGCAGGCAGCCTTAACATTTAAGCTGTATAGTGATAAATAACAATGAATCTTGATATTGGTCTTGTGATAGGGAAGTATGTAAGCAGAATGCCTTCTGGTCCGATTGGTCTTAGAAAAGAATCAGCTAACTTTGGTTTGTACAGATAAACTGGATCAGCTTTTCCATCTAGTGACAATCATTTTCAGAGAAACAGATTTTCAGTAATCTGTTTTCAAAGAAAACATTTCTCATGGACTTTGAATAAGGTATAGAAAGTTCTGGAAAGTTCTGGAAAATGAGAGGGTTACCCATCAAGCCTGTCAACTCCACATTTCTCCTCATATCATTCATTTACCTGCCCACAACTCACATTAACATTCAAATGGGAGCTCCCACAAAGAAACATTTTCTACTATTTCAATGCTAATTTTGTCAGTTTTCTTATACAATCCAGTTTCTTGGATGGCTTTACAAAATTCTCTTGAAGAAGTATTTGCATGTGTACCAAGTATTTCCTTACCAAATTTTAGAATGAAATTTTCCTGAAGGAAGCCCAGAAGAGCTACTACTACTCCAAGAAACCTCATTATCACATCCTCTTCTGTGAGGTGAAGAATTGTCATCTGTGAAACCACAGCCTCAGTGGTTGCTATGAAAGAACATCTTTCCATGCCAGTCATACTTACTGATGAGGGAACAGAAGGCTAGCTGAGGACAAAGCAAAAGCTGACACCCTATAACCTTCCCCCACCCCACTCATAGGTGGGACATATGTGACATTCTTTATGACTCTCCCAGCCATCTTTTTTTTAAAATTTTTTAATAAACATATAATGTATTATTAGCCCCAGGGGTACTGGTCTGTGAATTGCCAGGTTTACACACTTCACAGCACTCACCATAGCACATACCCACTCCAATGTCCATAACCCCACCACCCTCTCCCTATATCCCTCTGCCCAGCAACCTCAGTTTTTTTTTTTTTTTTGTAAGATTAAGAGTCTCTTATGGTTTGTCTACCTCCTGATCCCATCTTGTTTCATTTATTCTTCTCTTACCCCTTTAACCCCCCATGTTGCATCACCACTTCCTCATATCAGGGAGATCATATGATAGTTGTCTTTCTCTGATTGACTTATTTCGCTAAGCATAATACCTTCTAGTTACATCCACATCATCACAAATGGCAAGATTTCATTTCTTTTGATGACTGCATAATATTCCATTGTGTGTGTGTGTGTGTGTGTGTGTGTGTGTGTGTGTACTACATCTTCTTTATCCATTCATCTGTTGATTCTCCCAGCTATCATAATGTTAATACCTTGCCAGAGGGGAAAAAAAAACCTTGACATGGCAAGACCTCTGGTATCCGGTGTCTTGTAGGTCCTCTTTAGCATATGAAAGTTCTATTGAAACCTCCCCTTTCCTTATTTCCCCCACCCCCATGGTACATAAACTACCATTGCTCACAACCCTGGGGCAGCAGCTCTTCCTCCCCAGGGGTCCTGTCCCTGTGCTTTAATAAACCACCATTTTGTACCAAAGGTGTCTCAAGAATTCTTTCTTGGCCATAGGCTCCGGACTTCACCCCATTGAACCTTACCTATATTCTAAAACATCATTAAGACTCAAATAGGTCTGCTATAAACCATGAAACTTATTCCTGAACCTTTACCTTAGCAACTGCCAGCCTGTACACTTGCATACACTGAGACATAGAAATGAATAAATCCAAGAATGACCATATCAAAAGCATTATCAATATTCTAGGGACCAGTCATACTCAAATTGAGTAAAATGCTCAGAAAAAATGAAGCTAATGCATATTTTAAAAAATAAAAATCTAAAGAAAGAGATTAACTTGATGGTTCAGGTTGTCAATAGTTACAATAGAGAAATAACTGAAAAAATGACTAAAGACAGCAAAAGTTTGACTACTACAGAAATGCTAAAACAATCAATTTCTCTTAAACCAAACTTTTCAAGAAGGGCTATAAAAAGCAGTGAATATTAGTGAAGAGGGAGCAGGAGGCTGGCTGAGGACAGAGCAAAAGCTGGTGCCTTGCACCCCCTCTTCACCTGCTCCCCTCCATATGTGTAGCATTCCTCAGGCACCCCTGACTGCCATAAAATGATAAATAGTTAACTTGCGGGGATCGCAATCCTACAGAACAGGAATCTCCCTTGCTCTACAGATGTCCTAGAGATCTAAATAGGGAGGTTACCTTATCAATATCACAAATTTCCAGAGGCAAATAACTCTCAGTTCCTGAAGCCCTAATGTCTCCCTCCCCACCATAAACTGGAGGAGGCTGAGGTAGAAGGGAATGTAAATGACAGCAGGATCATAATACCCCACCAAGAATCTCCCAACTATCTTGATGTTAATGCCTGACCTAAAGATGACATTGATCAAGCCATAAGGGCAAGGCCTCCCCGTGGCACCTTATGTAGGCCCTCCTTAACATTTGAAAACTCTGTTGAAACCTCCCATCCCTTCCCCTCACCTTCCCCCAACCGCAAGGTATATAACATGCCTACCCTCACAACCTGGGGCAGCAGCTCTTCCTGCCCACGGGTCCTGTCCCCGTGCTTTAATAAACCACCATTTTGCACCAAAGATGTCTCAAGAATTCTTTCTTGGTCATCGGCTCCGGACCTCAGCCCACCGAACCTCACCTAGGTTCTAGAACTTCATCATTAGTATGAAAATGTAAGTAAGTTTAAGTTGCTGTATAAAACTCCCCATCTCTGAATCTTTATACCTATTATATCAAGGGTGTCTAACTTCACTCTGGTCTACCCTACAGAAGATAATCTATTGATGCTGTCTTGGTTTATACTAGAGGGGGGTGATGAAGAATAGCATCAGGTATTATAGGGGTATGGCAGACTGCTGGTCATCCCTCGAAATTTTTTCTTTCCTTACTCATTTTAGTAATAAAACCCCTCCCCAGTTTCTAGCAAGACACATGTCTGACCAATTATAGACTACATTTCACAGCTCCCTTACAACAAAATGTGGCTATATGAGTAGCCAAAAGATATAAACAAAGTGATATATGCACCTTCTGTTTCACATTCTTAGAAATGAAAATACTTGACCTGTACATCCTCCCTTTCCTCCTTTCTACAGGCTGGAATGCAGATGTCTTTGACTATGCAGATAAGGGACATTCCTATATCGCTATGGAGTCATAAGATGAAAGGAACCTGTGTCCCTAAGGCATCCCACAGAGCAGAGCAGCCCCATCCAGAGAGAACTGAATGAGAAAGAAACTTCTACATTTTTTAAACACCGTATTTTAGGGTCTTAAACCTATATCCTAAGTAATATCAGTGAATTGTTTAAAAATACCTGCCCTAAAGTCAGACAGACTGATTTTGAATCTTAGTTTTAATATTAATAGGTGCCAGCCTTTGGGAATCTCAAACACTCTGAGCCTCAATCCTCTCATCTGTAAAATGGAACTAATAATGTACTGGGGTTTTGTAAAGATAATGTATGCAAAGCATGTAACACTATACCTATCACATGATAATTGCTTAATAAGTGTCACTCATGGCTGTATAAAGAGTGGCTCAGTGAGATGGAAAAATGAAAAAATTCTGTCAATTTAACAAATGAGAGTCTATGGTAATGTAGAGGACATTTGGAGATAGAGAGAAGTGAGTTGAAGGAAATTGGAAGGAGAGGCAAACCATGAGAGACTGTGGACTTTGAGAAACAAACTGAGGGTTTGGGAGGGGAAGGGGGTGAGGGGTTGGGTGAGCCTGGTGGTAGGTGTTATGGAAGGTATGTATTGCATGCAGCACTGGGTGTGGTGCATAAAAAATGAATGCTGGAACACTGAAGATAAAATAAAATGGAAAAAAAAAGAAACATCTTTGTGTAGAGAAAAGTAGAGGAAGCTTTGTTTTAAGATTTACCATTTTTTATGCTGTTATTGGGTAATCTCAAGGGATTACATTTCATTGTGGCACATTGCAAATTACTTGGAAGTCCTGGTCTATAGAAGTCTGCTAGGAAAAGTATCTCCAAATGCACGGGTAATTCTGTTCCTATCAAAGAGGATTCCATAGCATATGTAGATGAGAATAAATCAGTGAAGAACTGACCTGTTTAGAAAGCACATCATTAACACAGATAAACAGTTTCTAAAACACCTAGGACATTAAAAAAAAAAAATTGTATCACAGGAGCGACCCAAGAGAAGTCTGTTTCTCCAAAGGTCAAACCCCTATCAGAATGCAAAATTCATGGCACATAGGAAAAATAGGGAAGACTATCAAGATCAAGTCTTAGAGATTAAATGGTTTTAAGAGAAATACTGTAACCAAGATATAAAACCACTGCCCAGGGAGATTTGTTGAAACATAGCAGCCCACAAAACCTAAATGTATTACACCAACAGCATACCTAAAAAAGGCATCCTCCTCCCCAGTTATTCTAGCAAGTGTTTAACTCAGTTTCCACATATGGGACCTTGTTTTTGTCACAGAGCGATATTAATGACAAACTCTAACTTGATCTGTCCCCTGTGATTACATAGGAACCAGCATTATCCCTGGATTTATCAATGTGGCAGTGACTTGTCAGAATTATAGAGATTATCACTGGCAATTGCCCAAACAGCAGGATAAACAGAATAAAAAGGATAAATAGAAAATGGTTTAGGTATCTAAGGTAAGCAATCCTAAAATGCTCTAGAAAAGCATGAGCATGTCTTGTTTTCCTTGATATTTCTTTTATGTTCATATTTTTTTTGGTATCCATCTATAAGATCTTACTTGACCTTGTTTCCTGACCTATGAACTACTCTTTACATCTATTTAACCTATACTCATTAAAGAGAGAACACTTTTACTACTATTCTGAAATTAAAAATCATATTTTATATTTTAATTTAGTCTTTGTTGATATATAAGAAGACACTGGAGTCACTAAGACACTAGGTACAAAATATTTTCTTGTATATGTGCCTTTAACTGTCATCTAACTCTTCTCCCTCTTTACCAACTCTAGTTTTCTTTCTAGCACCATACTCCTGCCAAGACATTTTCTCTCCCATGTTGGAAAATACATTTTTTTTGACCTTTATTTTTTTTTTTTACCCACCACCAACTAGTAAGCAATAAAAGAAAGAAAAACACCAAAGTTGGGTTAGTAATAAGAGTTATGGAGTCAGAAAAACCTGGTCTGATCCTTAAGTTTTCCTTTATAATCCTGCACAATTCACTTAACCTCCCTAGGACTCATCTCTTCCTTTGTAAAATGAGGGAGATAATAATAGTACCTATGTTATTCGGTCGTTGAGAGAATTAAATGAGATATTACATGTACAGTACCAAGTACTGTGTTTGGTTTCATTATTATAGACATTCTGCTCTTCCTAACCATTCCAAGCAAGCAGGGTGCTCTGGACACTATGCAAATCACCAATTTCACCACCAGTGTAACTCTACCACTTTCCATCTTACATACTTCTGTTTTAACCATTTCCTCTTTTTCTTCTCCTATCTTAGCCCTGCCAGTAGCAATTATATCTGATAGTGCCCTGAAGATGATGTAAACATCAGCCTGCTCAATGTGGACATATTTCTCTCAGTATACCTAAACACATGTGCTCAGACAAACAAATGGTTCCTAGGAGAAAAGCTGAAGACTCTTCAGTAATTCTCTTCCTGATCTTCAAATCCTGTCCAAAACACATTTCTATCTACTACTTTGGAAGGAAGCCTAATAACAAGTTGAAATTATAAGCTATAGGTCCAAGACCAGTTCTGCCAACTAATACTTCAGGTAGGTCAGTTGGGTGGCTTTATTCTTTAAAAAGGGAGGATAATGATCAATGGAAACTAGAAGAGTAAGTGGTTTGAGAAAAGGTATAGATTAAAAATGGAGGTAGGGTGGGATAGAATGGTGAAATGTTATAATGATCATCTCTAGAAATGGTGGGTGACATCCATCTGTTCCCTGGGCTACCTGTCCCTGCTTCACAGGGATAAATTCCTCTTTCCTAAGAAGAACTTCCAGCAATTTGAAACTTGGTCTGAAGGGATCTGACCCTTCCTGTTTATGGAGAGGGGAAACATTTTAGGAAAGCTAGCAACAGGCTACCTGTTCAGGAAACAAAATTAATTTTAATTTGCTAGTATAAGCATAATGTTTTTCAAAGGACAAATTAAAAATCCAAGAAATATCTTAGAGGTACGTTTTATGACTACATTGATTCACTTATTCTTTATTTTCGTTCTTTCTTTCCATTGCATAACAATTCTTTTCTAAATCACACATCTCTGAGTCATCTTAAATTAAGTATGGGGTAGGCAGTATTAAGAATGAGAGGATAAGCTTAAAAATCTGTTTAAAAAAACTAAAATGTCAGATTAGTTGAGCACTTACATAAAAACAGTTTGTAAATCTCTTTAAAATTTGCATTCTCAACACCCCATGGAATGGTAGAAAATATTTATAAATAATATTGTTAATAAGAGGTTAGTTTCAGATTAAATAAAGAACTACTACAAGTCAACAATAACAACAAATAAGCAACCTGATTATAAAATGGCAAAGGATTTGAATAGACATTTCTCTAAAGAAGATGTACAAATGGCCAACAAACATATGAAAATATACTTAACATCACTAATAATTAGAAAAATACAAATCAAATATTACCTCACACCCATTAGGAAGGCTACTATAGATATATAACCTAGGAAATAATAATTGTTGCCAAGGATGTGGAGAAAAAGGAACCCTTGTGCCAGGTATACAAAATAATGCAGCCACTATGGTATTCTTAAATAAGAATGAAAATAGAATTATCATATGACTCAACAATTCCACTTTTTGGTATATACCCAAAAGAATTAAAAGCAGGGGTCAAAGAGATATTTGTAAACTTATGTACACACAAGCATTATTTACCACAGCTAAAGGTAAAACCAACTCAAGTGTCCATTAATATATGTATTTATTTATTTATTGACATATGTATTTATATGTAATATATAAATAAATATATTTTATCTATATAAATATATTTATTTATATATTTTATTCAACAAATATATATCATATATAAATATATATTTTATTTTTATAAATATATTTATAAAAATAAATATATTTTTATATATTCATAAAAAATAAATATATTTAGAAAAATAAAATATATTATTTTATTATTTATAAATTATTTTATAAATATTAAATACTTATAAAAATAAATATATATATTACAAATGTATTACATATGTATGTATATACATATATGTATGCTACATATATATTACATATGCATATATGTATATATATATTATCTCAATTTAAGAAGGGAAGAAATTCTGACACATTCTACAACAGAGATAAACACTGAAGACATGTTAAATGAAATAAGCCAGTCACAAAAGGATAAATACTGAATGATTCCACTTATATGAGATATCCAGAGTGACAGAAAGTAGAATGGTAGTTACTAAGGCTGAAAGAGGTGAGAAGATGGCGTTAGTGTTCAATGAATATGGAGTTTCAGTTTTGTAAGATGAAGAGTTCTGGAGATGGGTAGTAGTGATGGTTACACTTAAAAATGGTTAAGATGGTAAGTTTTATGTTATGCATATTTTGCCACAATTTAAAAAATGTCATGGTCATCAAAAATAAGGAAGGTTTCAGAGCCAATATAATAAGAGGGGCCTAAATAGAAACACAATAAATACAATATCCTGGATATAATATCTTGGAACAGAAAAAGGGCATTAAGTAATATCTAAGGAAATCTGATAATATACAGAATTTACTTAATAATAATGCATTGATTCATCAATATACCTTATAAATATGCCATACTAAGATGTTAACAATAATGGAAATTGAGTATGAGATATATGTGACCTCTCTATACTTCCTTAATTGTTCTGAAAGTCTAAAACTGTTGTAAAATATACAATTTATTGTTTTAAAAATTCCATTTGCCCTGGTTTTCACAAAGTTACCCATTTAAAATAAACCCCAATTACAGCTCTATAGCTGACATCTGAAATGTTATTCACCCTGCTCACTAGTACCCACCTCTGAGGAACAGTAATGTGCTTCACTGATCACTTCTTTAATCTAATTAATCCCAAATTCATCCATGTGAGGCCAGGGCAAACAGCATTACAGGATTATCTTCTTTTTTAGACAAGGCACTGAGGTACAGAAAGCTTAAGGGTTGGACCAAGGTCATTCAACTAACTTGATGTCAAAGCCAAAGGAATAACCTTATTGTCCCCATTTTCCAGTTTAGCATTCAGAGGCATTGTTCTCTAATGAGTCTTTTAGGATGCACAAGTACAACTGGAAGACTTCAAGAATATGGCCAAAGCTTAGGTCTCTCTCTCTCTCCACAACCCAGATTTACTCATTCCTGATTCACAAATGCAAGTATTTCTTCAACTTTGCAATATGATGTTTCATTTACCTTCAATATCCTCCTTTCTTTTACTAATAATTATATGCCTCTACATCATAATTGCCCAGGAAATACATGTCCACTGAATGAATAAAGGAATACATGTAAGAACTAATAAATGAGTTGCCAAGGGCAAGAAACTTCCCTGGACTTCAGTGAGAATAATTCCTTTCCCAAGTCTGCATGGTAATGAAATAGTACCACATCTTCTCTACCAACATCTCAACCTTCACCACATACTCTTTAATTTAATAAACCAAATTATTTTTTAAGATATATCTCTTTCTCCTTCCATCTTCCTTCCTTCCTTATGTCTCCCTCTTTCCCCCTGCCAACCTTTCCTTCCTTATTTCCTCCCCTCTATTCATAAACTTTTACTTATGCCATGTTTTTGAACAAATTGTGTAGGATGATTATGCTAGCACAGTTATGTGTTTTTGCTATTACACCAGGAACCTTTTGAATGACCATCAAAATACTAGTGCTCCCTCATATGCAGATACTTTTCTAATTGCAATTTGAATATTTTCCCCCATTTATACATTATAACTGTAAGTGTGACCCATCTTCATTTTTCAGTTGACATTAGCTTTAAATACGGGATCTTTGTTTCCATGCTATCCATCTCATCAGAGTTCATAATCTATTAAAACCAACAGATGCATTTACATATTTTAATAAATATTGCTTAAATAAACCCTCCTGTAATGTATCTAATAACCTTAGTAAAATTAGTAAATTTGTATTTTTATATGGAATATTTAGTTTCTAAAACATAGGCATCTATAGTCTGTGAGCTATATAACAAGCTATATTTCCCTAATACTATTTTTATGTTCCCTTTGATTTAAACATTTTTAAATTCCAAATCACAGCTCCCCTCTGTGTATGTGTGTGTGTGTGTGTGTGTGTGTGTTTAGAATTTATTTATTTATTTGACAGAGAGATAGATATCACAAGTAGGCAGAGAGGCAGGCAGAGAGGGAGGAGGAAGCAGGCTCCCTGCTGAGCAGGGAGCCCAATGATGCTGAGCTCAATCCCAGGACCCTGAGATCATGACCTGAGCTGAAGGCAGAGGCTTAACCCACTGAGCCACTCAGATGCCCCTCCCCTGTGTGTTTTAACTGCCACATATCATTTGATCATCTACAGCTATAAGCTGTTTTTCTATTCTAAAGCACAATCAACCCTGATTGTAGGCAGTTTGTACCAAAGTAAATGATAATCTGAGTGGTATTAATATTCAGCTTTTGGAAAGTAGATTTAAGATGATACCTTGAAAATATAATTTGGAAATCTTCACAACTGAGCACTAACCTTTATTCTTAATTTAGAATGATTGCTCAGGCAGAGCTCTTTTTCCTCCAGGGCACCTAGAAAACTGCTATCATGGAGTGCATATTAAAAGCCATCTAACTAGCAGTACAGTGATGGAATAGGAAGACTGGCAGTTAAGGGCAGGAAGTGTGTGAGATTTCCAGCACGGCTGATAAAAAAAAAAAAAAAAATCTGATATTCTTTTATGAGGTAGAAACATGGCATTCTTCAGCTTCTTAAGAATATATAGGTCATGATAAGGGAGAGATTTGAGCCATTAACTTATATCAGAAGAGAAATATGACTACTATATCACACACTGAAAAATTTACAGATACTTTCCCATTCATTGTTCAAATTACATCTTTTATGTGGTTTCCATTTTTTACAATGTACTTACCTGTGACTTGCAAATGAGGTAAATATCCAGAGACATCAATGAAATAAGTAAAATTTGCTCAGTGAAATTTGCAAATTTTGCTGGCTCAGTTCCATTCTTCCACCTCCTACCTAAGTGGTTATTTCAAATTTCACCCTCCTTTGGGACAGAGATCACATCTATGGCATTTCCTTTGTGCTGCACTGGCACCCTGCTGGAGGCATGCATACACATTCAGATAATGTGGCTTGGATTCTGGGGGGTAGCTAATTCCTTTTCTAACATTCTGACCCAGATCTGTGCACTGGCATCATTTCTAAATAGGAAGATCTGCCCTTTAATTACTGTCTCAGGGACCCAAGAACCCCTAGTTAATCATGCACAAAACTTTCTTCCAATATAAATCTGTATCACCATTGCTAGCAGCTACATAAGACATTCAAAACTTGAGGACTTCTAAAGAATATGTTTCATGTTACTTCCTTTATCTGCAGTGGCCTTATCCTTCTCCTTGGCTGCCTAATATTCACACTACAGAGCAGAGTTCAAGTTTTTTATTTTAGTTACAGGTACTTTGAACATCCTTCTATTACCGTGGCAAGTATTCCTTGTGTTGGAATCATCATTAGCTGACTGTGTTATGAACTCAAGTTACCTTTCAACTCCAAATGTCCAGTTCCTAGCACAGTGCTTTGCATTGTACATTACCATGTAAAGAGAAGAAAAAAAAAACATGCCTCAGTTTAACCTATTCTGTTAATCCAGGCCAGAGTGCTTCAGTATATTCATTTTCATGTTCCCTTCCCCACCCCATCTCACTCTCTTTCTATTCATGTTGAAAGATATGGAACTATGGGTGGCTATATAAAGCCTAGGTCTTGCCCTGGAATTGGGCAGCAATGGTCAACTAGATTCTTTTAGTCTCGAGTGACAGAAAGTACAACTCTTGAGTGACTTAAATAAAAAGGGAATTTACTAAATTATATAATGGAAAGTTCCAGAAAGACAGGTCTGTAGTAATGGTTCAAGCAAGTATCCAAGATTCCATGTCTCATTCCTTAACTTTCACCTCTACTTCTCATTCATTTCAGATTTGCTTGGCACAGTCATAATATTGCTGTAGCAACTCCAAAACTTAATTCACACAACTCTAAGTCCATTAAAAAGAGCATGAACCTCTTTCCCAGAAGTTTTTGCAAAACTGTCACTGCATCTTCTTTGTTCTAGGTGGCTCATATTCCCATTGTTGATTTAATGATTAATGTTTAGGGGAACCTAAGGCTCTAATTAACTCAGTCCTAGATCATATGCCTATCATAAGCACATGGGCAGAGAATGGGAAGAGGCGATCCAAAGAATAAAAAGTTATGGTCTACAAAGGTATGGTTTCAAAAAGAAAGGTGAATGAATTCTGGGTGACAAAATAATCAGTGCCCAATTAATACACTCAAATGAAAATTACCTAATAATTCAATCAAGAAAAAATGCGATTGCAAATTAACATAGCTGAATGGAAATATACTATAACCACATTATTATATGACTATTGTTTGATATATATATATAGAGAGAATGCAAATGAGGGAAGGAGAGGTAGAAGTAGACTCCACACTGAGTGCAGAACCAGACAGATACATGATTCAATCTCATGACCTTGAGATCATGACCTGAACCTAAATCAAGAGTCAGATGCTCGAGTGACTGAGCCATCAAGGTGCGCCACATTAATTTTCTTGATCCTATAAATCCATATATCTTTCATTCTTCAAAGACCAGAAAGTTGTACCTCTTATGATATACTGTTTTTTGAATACCTTCATAATAGACATGGGAGAGGCAGAGATAGACCTCACCAACTCAAAAGATTTGTAAAAAAAACTTGTTAAATTACTCAATAACATAAATGGAATACACTTGGTTAAAATATGAAACACATACAAGATTATTCATTTCACTATAGTCAAGAGGGTTTGGTTTTCATTAAGTCTTTAGAAAAAAATTTAATGTATACGTAAGATTTCATATTTCATAGGTAAAGTAAAATATATTTCTCTGTACTTTAAACATGTGGAAATTACAGCAAATATGTGTCTTACAAACAGGTCTACAAAAGCCAAGATTAGTTTTAACAAGGCAGTATTCTTTTTTTTTTTATCCAATAACCAATTAACGAAATAGCTAATAGCTTTATTTTTTAAATTTTGGTACTGCCTTTCATATAAGGGCTGAAATAAATAAATAAATAAATAAATAAATAAATAAATAAATAAATAGATAAATAATCCCCATTGGACTATCTCTAAGTGACTTAAAAAAGAACAGAGGGAAGAGATTGAATGAAAATTAAGAAAACATGGGAAGGGGGGAAATGGTGATACTACCTTGACTTATTAATTATATTTTGGTCTATTAAAGTACTCAGGTAAATAAACATGAATGTGCAAATGTTATTGGAGGACCTCTAGTTAGAACAAAAAATGTGGTTCTCATTCTTCAGTAATAATTTGACTGAAAATGCCACCAAAGCAACAAAAAAAAAAAAAAAAAAAAA
>NC_081575.1:42675103-42693577 GCF_022355385.1 Mustela nigripes
AAACCATACTTTAGTTAGTACAGTTCTCATATTACATATGGAATACTGAGGTCCAGAACATCTAAGAGACTTGCCTAGGTCACATACAGTATAACTCCTAAATCACTGGTTTTTAATGTAGGGTGTATGAATTTTGCTATTATAGAGATCCACAGGGAAAAGGAAGAAAATATTAAATGTCTCTAATATTTTGTTTTATCATGTATATATATTTGCAGAGGCATGTACACTCAAAAATTTTTTTCTATTATGTTCCATCAAAATCTTTTGTATACCACTGCCTTAAAACTGTAACCTAGTCCTGGACCAGACTTTCCCTTATCACCCCTCTGATTGCTCTTCCAATCCAGCCATATGTGCTACTGTGCAAGGCTGCTCTGCCAACAAGCTGAACACACATTCTCTCAGCTGGAGACTGAAAATCAAAATTATTTCAGCCAGAATTTTAAAATTCTTATTTCCTTATCTGCCTACTTCAAAATATCATGATTCTTTCTTGAAACATGCAGATTAAAGAGAAGAAAGAAACCCAACTAAGAAGGCAACACTGCTCCTTCTGCTGAGAATAGTCAAGGGAAATAAGAACTTTTAATAATATATAAACAACAATAAAAACACCTCTCACACCTCATCTAATACTAAATACAAAATCAGCTTTGAGGATTTTTTGAAAGAGACATATAGTCAGTATCTGACATGCTAATTGAGTTACTAGTCTTCAAAGGTTGATGAAGAATGAATCAATTATCACATATACTTTATTCTGCAGCCTATACACTGATAAATAACACGGGGGCTAACCCCTACTGGGCTTCTGCCCAATATCCCTGGCACTGACATTCTGCTGAAGGGCAGATGTGGTTAGTAAAATTAAAGGTATGTGGGAGTAAAGATCCCACAGCTCAGAGTTCCTTAAAATTGTGGAATTTTTCAGTTTTTAAAAACCCCTCAAGATCATGGTAGAAAGAAGGAATCATGGGGGCTATTATATTTTCTCCCTAGGTTTTAAAAGAAACTCAAAAATACATGAGACTCTATAGAACACTTTCCTTGGAATTTACAGTTCAGAACAATCCTTGAATGTGTTATTTGGGCATTTCAGAAGTCTACATTCTTTTATATGGTGGTCAGAATAGGTGAGTCTCTTCAATTCACTCCACTCTATAAAAATGCAGCATAGAGTAATACATAGGGGGCACCTGGGTGGCTCTGTGGGTTAAGCCTCTGCCTTAGGCTCAGGTCATGATCCCAGAGTCCTGGGATCCAGCCCCGCATCAGGCTCTCTGCTCAGTAGGGAGCCTGCTTCCCCCTCTCTCTCTGCCTGCCTCTCTGCCTACTTGTAATCTCTGTCTGTCAAATAAATAAAATCTTAAAAAATAATAATACATAGGTTCTGGACTCAGACTTTTTGGCTATGAATCATGGTTCTGACACTTAATAGTTGTATGACCATAGGCAAGTTACTTAAATTTTCTGAATCTCAGTTTAAACCTCCACAAAATGGAGATCATAACAAAACCTAACTGTAGGGTTGCTCTAATAGCTGATGTTATAAATGGTACCTGATAAAGTGTTAGTGTTTAATAAATATTAGTTGCTATGGTGATGGTGGTGGTGGTGATGGTGGTTGGAGATGATGAGTCTTACATCATCAAGCTTCCTGAGGATTTAAGTTGCTATCTAAAATATAGGATGAACAAGATCTATCACTTGGATTATTTTCATTTATCGTTTCCTTATTACTCACTGAGTATAACAGGTAGGGACCTGTTAACATGCAGGAATCATGTTAAACTAGATTCCTGCCTTCAAAGAAATTACTGTCTTTAGGCTTCTTTTTGGACGCCATGATTGTGAAATGCAGCACTCTCACTTCATATCTTCCATAGTACTGACTAAACTTGAAATAGTTGATGATATGTGGCATAACTTATCATCCAAAACAAGTAAGACAATCTTTTCTAATTCCCAATTTACCACTGATGTGCACAGCATTGGTGAGGATTGTGTTCTATGCGGTAATATATGGTTACTTTGTTGAGTCCAATCACCAGGAATATCATGAAAATTTCTCTGGTTAAAACAGAGTTCCAGATGCAATGGGACCTCCTAAAACGTTTCACTTAGGGGACCTGGGTGGCTCGCTTCGTTAAGTGTCTGCCTTTGGGTCAGGTCATGATCCCAGGATCCTGGGATCAAGTCCCACTTTGGGCTCCATGCACAGTGGGGAACCTGCCTCTCCCTTTGCCTGTTATTCTCTCTCTCTGACAAATAAACAAACCCAATCTTTGAAAAAAGAAAATAAAATAAAAAAACGTGTGGCTTTATCAAAAACCTTTGCTTCTTGACTTTGACATTGGAGACAACATTTTGAATTTCAGGTATTTTCTCATCATATGGATTCTCAAATTTGCCCCTCTTATCTTGAAATGGGATGGTAAAAGAGTTAGCAGAAAGATTCCCAAAACGAATAGAGAAAGGATATGAGTTCCCATAATGTAAGTAGCAAACACAATTTACTACACACAGATGGCAGTTACATAGAGCAAGATTCAGCACTATTCCCAGTAGGCAGGGTCTTCAAGTTCCCTGAAAGTTCCCTACTGTCAATAATACCAACTGATCAAAATGAAGAATTAATTTAGTCCTTTATGCAAAGCATTCTTTGCCATTTTTAATACTATATTGGCCCTCCCTAACCATTCCACACACTCGAGCTACTTATCTGCTTTCTCTCTATAAGGTTGCAAATAACTGAAAGCAATTCAGTGCATACCTGCATGTTTCTCACAAAGATGATTAAATAAAAGTCCTATTTCCAAGAATCGGATTTCCACAAACATTCCCATCTCAGCAGGCCTCATTAAAGTCTATATACCTGTTAATAGTTTCCCACACTTTTAGCAAAGGAACTTTTTCCTCAACCAACAACTCAAACTAAAATCCAACATATAAAAGAGATAGAAATAGACTGAGAGGGCCAGAGTGTTGTCTTCTTGGACAACTGTTTTATAACTCCTACCTCCTAATCTCAGTTACTCCAGTGGAGGCTGATAGTCAGGAGCACAGACTCTGAAGACAGACTGCCTAGATTTGAATCCTGACTTAGTATTTCATTTCTTTTTTTTTTTAAATTTAAATTCAATTAATCAACTTATAGTACTATAGTATTTCATTTCTAAAACATGGGCCAAAGTGCGAAGAAAGTGTTGAGTGTTCTGGGAGCAGATAGGCATGGAGAAAACAGGAGCCCCAGAAATTCAAAAGGTCACAATTAAACCTGGGATAAAAGAAGGGGTACTCAAAGCCTAAGTCACCCTTTAGCCTCAAGGTAGATTGGCCTTAAGCAAAAAATATTCCTGGATGTCATGACAATTAGGTAATACATTTATATGACTTACTAAAAGAAAAATAAAAGAAAAATGTTGGGCAGCAGTGAATCAGTACATGTCCATAATCTTTTAGTGAAAGTGGCAACACTAGAGAACTGCCATGATTGGCTTCATCAAGTTAACAGCTGAGACTGTTCTGAGATTCAAACAGAAGTCAAGCCATAAATGCTCAGGTTTAGTGACATCCTTTAGAAAGGGTTAAGAAAAACCCTGCATCTGGGAAAGATAATGCAAACTAGGTACTTTGAATTATGTCCATACATAAAAATGCAGACTCACAGCTGTGGAAGTACATCAAGATAGCATGGGTATGATTCTAGCCTGTCTCTAAGGGAACTTTTATATTAAGGCAAGTGCCAATTGAACACGTTTGAAACCTACAAAACTTTTAATTTTAAAACAAACAGCCTGTTTCAGATTACAGGATTATAAACCTATATGATGTATCTTTTATAATTATTGCTACTTTGTCAGAGAAGACTTTTCCACATATTGCAAAAACAAAATCTACCACATTCCCTTGCATTCACTAAACATATGTGATCTTTTATATATAGGGTTAACAATGGTAATAATTACCTTATAAAATGATTACTGGCCAAGGTTCTTCCCTGTCTTAAGTGACTTCAGAAAATTGGTCCTTGTTCTTAGTCCACACATACATATTTCCTGGATTAAGTACAACATAGTTACACAGCCAATGGCCAGTGCCATCTTCAGCAAAAGGTGAGGAAAATAAGATCCTCTGAAATGATCAGGTCAAGAGCTATTTGAGGCACGTGATATGTGGGTACTATGTTGAGGGATCTAAAGATGTCCCAGACTGTCGTTAAAATGAGATATGTGATAAGGCGCCCATAGAAAGTTAGCAGTGGAAGGAAACTTGGGTAATGTCTAATTCAATCCCCTCATCTTTTTCACCTTCTTAATTTTATGGATGAATGAACTATAGTCCAGATAACATAAATCATTTCCTCATGTCATACACTTGGTTAATGGCAGTACCAGGACAAAAATTGGGGTCTCTTGACTCTCATATTAATATTTTTCTACTATATTACAATATGCTCAGCAACTCCAGAAGGAAAGAGGTAGAGCTTACTTCTCAGTGGAGATCTGGAAAGACTGCAGTGGAAAAGTTATTCTATGAAGATTATTCAGAATATGACAGGCAAAACAAGGTAAAGAGGCAAACACAGAAAGGAGAAGGAAGAACGGGAGCAAGGGTACATTACTAGTAAATCATGAGTCATTTCTAGAGACCCAAAAATAATCTAGTTTAGCTAGAAACTTTCAGCTTCTTGCTAAGGGTGCTACTGGCATTTTTGGTGGCACAATTCTGAAGTGGTGAGGGTCTATTTCACTCCATACAACATATTTGGTATCCCTTCCTTCAGATGACTAAATACCCATATCATCCTCACTCATTGTTACAATCCAAAACACCCCAAGGATTCCAAATGCCACCAGTCCCAGTTTGGAGCCACTGAGCATAGATATGAGGTGTCTAAGGATAGAAATAGTATTTGAGAAGGCTGAAAATAAGTTGACTGCAGAAAGTGAAAAAATTTAAGGAAGTCCAAACTTTTTTCAAAAGACTACAGGGAAACAATGAATGTAGTCAGGGAGAGATATCACTTGATATGTTCTTTAGGAAAAATTCTGAAGGCAATGTAGAAAATAATTAAGCTGGGTAAAAAATGAAGGCAGGGAGACAATTTAGATGGTTCTAATGATAATACATGCTTTGCCTTTTTTCTTTTTGCCACTCTTAACCACTGTATCTACCTGGGCTTTGATAATCTACTTCAGATTCTGACTCCTGGCATCTCTTTGAACCTTGGAATTTGGCCTCTTTGGATTTAATCATAGTATCATTCTTCGCCACTTACTTTCTTCTTATTAGCCATACTTAGTTCAAAGTCCCATTGCTGGTTCTTAAAACAGAAGGCAGTTTCTATACCATTTAAGGGTATCTTACCACGATGTTGTTCTGAATGGTATTTGTAATTTGAGCTCTGGTTTCAATATGCTTACAAAATCGTTTTCAAAAACAAATGCCTTGTTTCAAACTTTTTGCCTGTATTAAGTTTCACTTGTTCCAAGGTATATTGAGCTGAACTGAAAAGAAAACCCCAAAGGTGTTAAATAGACTCATTGCAAGCAGATGTTTGGTATTTTGCAAGATACAAAAATATTACTACACTGGATGGCAGGCTGTTCAAAACCTTAGAGTTAATGAAATTGTGTTAGCCTTTTCATTAGACGCACCTATTTTCCTAGGCACATGTATTTTCATATGTGGAGATAAGTTGGAAAACATCAGATCAGTTGTTTCTAAATTAAAGCAGAGACATTAGAAAAACACCCCTTTTAGTCAAAGGTATTATACCAAGGTGCCATGTAAAAGAAATCACAATGAGAATATAATGAATTTTCAGGGACACTCCAACAACAAAGAAGGTTTGGAGTCCTCTCATGCTTTGAAATGGCAAAGCAAAGAGCCTGCCGGTTAGTGACAAATCAGCATTTGATATTACACCTGATGGATGGTTCCAAGAAATTCACTGGTTCTAATTTTTTAAAATGTACTAGTTTTCAGAACAAATGGAAAATGTATCTCACACTACAGAAACTTCTAGATGAAGGAAAAAAAAAACAGGGTACATCTAGCAAGCAAATATTCTCCATCCAACAATCACCTGCCAAGGTCACTGACTTCATATCCAGCCACATCAGTTCTAGGCAGCAGGCCACACTGCAAGCACTGGTGAGTTGTTTTACAAACATGTAAACTAGGTCAACAAAATGCCATCTGAGAGACTGTTGATTGTTTAGTGCAAAATCAACCCTACTACTAAAAAAACAAAAACAAAAGTGGACATTGACCTGACAGGAATGGTTAATTTGTTTCATCTTTCCATATGTATCTCTTGAGGTTGATATTATAGTGGTTAACATGATGGACTCTGGAGAAAGAGTTCCCAGATTTGAATCTCAGGTACATCATTTACTAGCTGGGATGCCTTGGGCATGTTGTATCTCTGTTTCTCAATGAGAAAATAATAATACCTACCCCATAGTGTTGTAAGAATTGGCCAATACATACAAAGCACTTAGAACAGTACCTCGTACATAATGAGTATCCAATAATGCTTATCATGAAGATGATGATGATGTCATACTATGGGAAAGATATCTAAAAATCAATGAGAATCTGGAAGGTTAAGTTTTATGAATTAGCAGGGAAGGGAAAGGGAAGGGGGAATATGAATTATTCCAAGGGAACATCATAGGATTTCTACCCTTTTCCTTAAATTCTTTAAGCTTTTAAATGGGGGCTTAGAATCCTTGATATCTAGGAAGAGGTCCTCTGTGACAGGCTTACCCCATCTCATTAGACAATTGCTTTTCCTTAACCCCTTCCTTCTTCTTTTTTTTTTTTTCTTTAACCCCTTCCTTCTTAATGAAGTGTTGACTTATTCACAGGGCCTGGTACATGTACTTCATAAAGTGCTGTATTGTTTTGATTTTCAGTTTACTGACTAATAAGTGCTGAACTAAGATCCCTCTGACCATACCAATGCATAGTGTCAGTTCTCATTGCATACCTTCCCCAACTAATCAAGAAAATAAGGCCAAGCTGAAAATATCAGGACTTAAATGACCCCAGGAGGTCACTACATACTTGAAAAAGAGTTTGATAGACCTTTGAAGTAATTTATCAAAATGATATCCCATGAGTGGGCAGCACTCTGCAGGTATAACCCTGCCTACCATTCAGAAACAGAGGATACATATTTTCAGGGAGGGGGAATAGCAGTTTCTAGGATCAATAACAATGATGCAAGTACTTTCCATTTTCAGTTCTACCTAAGACTTGGCAGATACTTTACTTTGACTGCAACTGCAACAATCCACAAAACAAAGTACAGTGTCTTGTTCTCATTATTGCAAGTAAGTGGTCATTCCCCAAATATTTTTCATGGGAGAATCATGTGGTTATCCCACATTGAACAGAGAAAATCTGAAATACAAGTCAGAAAAATATATGCAGGGTCAATGTACATGTTTCTTACAATATTCACAGTTCCCCTATCAGGAGAAGTAGGAGGTCTTTATTTACATGTGTTTATCACTAAATGTGAACCTTTACTGAGAAAAGAACAAACTAGAACATTTTAGAAATATTACTGTATTAATTGTTACTCAAGCAAAAGATCAACATGATTTTTCTTTTAAAATTCAGACAAATTCAGAAGACTCAAAGGTCTTTCAATGATGTTTTGGTTTTCCCAGTGTGCCCAAAGACCTTATCTATTCTTTTATGAATATTTATAAGAAAAGAGAAGGGGAATCTAGTTTCACTCATGTGCACACACACACACACACACATGCACACATACACACAAACAGACATACCCAAATGGCTATCCACTAAATATATAAGCTTTCTACAAACTGATAGTTGGCTTTAAAGGTGAGATATTTGCCAAGCTAGTTCGGCGAGGGGGGGGGCATGAGGAATAGAATCCTATATCCTTTGACATTAGGTAAAACCTACAAATCAACTCTTTTAAAAATACCTTCCACTAATTCTATTTAAGCAATGTTGTCATAGGACTTACTGTGTGATAGAAACTGTTCAAAGCGCTTTTACCATAGTTAACTCACATAATCATCTCAACTCTATGTAGCAGGCAGTATTATTATCCTCACTTTACAAATGAGAAGAAATTAAGTGGCTTTCTTAAGGTCAGGTAGCTAGTAGGTAGCAAAGTTAGACTGAAGCCAGGCAATCTGGATCCAAAGTCTAGGCTATTAATCACTATGCTATCCATCCTGGTCATAGTACATAAAATGAAGACAAAATTAGTAAATGAGTGTGGAATATTCAGGCCCTTTGTGGAAACAGAACCAATTTACTATTATTTTTGTGATGAACAATATCCTACCTTTTGCCCCAAGACAAATTTTAGCTGTGGTTTCACTCCCATTCTCTCAGTGGCAAAAGATAATATTTAAAAAAAAAAAAAAGATAATATTTTGTCCCTTACTTCTGACACAAGTTCCAAAGATTTTTTTAATTGTTCTACATATGATAGGAATTCTAGCTCCCTCTCTTCCAGTTTATGGCAATTTAAGTAACAACTGTCATTAACTTGTGGCTTGACTTATAAATCCAATCTTTTTCTCCCTGATATAAGCTTGGCTTGATATAACACAAGCCTTCTGATTGTCACAGGAAAGAGAATACTTTTAATACAAAGAAATAGGTCAACAGCAACAATAATAGATAAAAATTTTAAATATATTATATATCCCAAACACTGTTCTAGATACATTATAAATATTTTCTTATTTAATCTTCACAAAACCCCTGAAAAAGCAGATATTATTCTAATACCATACGCACAGAAAAAAAAGTGTAAAACGATAAGTGACTTAAGTTGTCCAAGTGGTAGATTTGAATCCAGGTCTATCAGACTTCTGTGCTCATCACACTGGTTACTAGCAAAACAAGTATAATATTGCTTTAGAGTTAAATAAATGTTTAAGTGGTTTGCCAATGGCTGCTCAGCTAGTATGTGGCAGACATAGGATTTACACAAAGGTCTTAAGACCTCAAGACCTGGGCACCTGGGTGGCTCAGTGGGTTAAGCCACTGCCTTCGGCTCAGGTCATGATTCTGGAGTCCTGGGATGGAGCCCTGCATCAGGCTTCCCTTGCTCTGCAGGGAGCCTGCTTCTCCCCTCCCTCTGCCTCTCCCCCTGCTTGTGTGCGTGCGCGCCCGCTCGTGCTCGCTCGCTCTCTCTCTCTAATAAATAAATAAAATCTTTAAAAAAAACCCTCAAGACCTGTATTCATTCTATAAGATTCTAAGTCTGCTATTAGGCAAAAAGTATATAACCTGATGCCTTTGATTACACTGTTGATCTAAATTCAATAATGTGTGGATCCTCCAGAGACTCAATCTCTATAATTAATAACAGAAAGTAAAGGTAGAAATATGTGTGTGTGGGGAGATATATATGTCAGAGAAGAAGACTGGGGAATGAATGTAAATATATTCTCTTTTATTCTAAGTTTGATGAAAATTGCCAAAATTAATTGAATATTGGAGTGAACCTATTTGATTTTTGGAATCTAGGAAACAGAGTAACATGTCTCATTTATTTAATGAAACTTTGAGGGTTGGTCACAGCACTTTTAGGAGGAGGAAGAACTAAAGTAGATCACCAGATCATCAGGGAAAAGATTATGCTTAATACTTAATGAAAAGTCAGGCATATGAAAAAATAAATTTCTGCACTAATTTTCCAACTTTCTACTTAAAAAATTTTACCATGCATGTACACAGTTTTAATAAAGAGCTACCACTCACAGTAACAAAAGCTACAGTTCAAAATGCAAATGTATTTGCCATTACAATTCCTTTTTTAGTCACTCATAGCTGCATCAACCAATCTGTATTTTAGCTAAAATATTCTGTTTGACCTCAGGCCAAACACAGACTCTTTTTTTTCCATTTCCAAAAGAAGTGTGAGAAAAGTCCCTTTCAGCTGTCTGAGTCACTACCAGGAAAGGTAGGGAGAAGAATTCTTATCATAATCAAATGGGGAGAGGAAGAGAATGAGAGAGAATTGTTAAGAATGTCTGTGCCCAAAAGAAAAAAAAAATCGCATCTGATCTTTAAAACTCAAGATGGTAAGATGATATACTTTCCTATGTGTGAAAAATTGACCATGAATAAGTTATTACCATTAAGAGTAGCTTGCTGAACTAGTAGACACCCTGTTCCCTGAATGGGAACTGCTAGAGGAAGAAGGCAAAAGGCCTTCAGGGAAAAGAATGTCACAAGAGCATGGAACAAGTATTCAATTAATTCTCTTTTCCCAACAGATGTGATTTTGACTCAGCCCCAGGGGTCCCAATCTATTCTGGTTGGATGTAGTCCTCTTGGGTTTAGCTATCCTTAGGTCTTCATATTCTCTAATGTCCAGGAAAAATTTGTCAGTTGTATTAATTGGACTCTGACTAAGGACAAGAGCATTTGATGGCAAGCCCCAATCATGTCATATATATTTTGATTCAAATAACCTTTTTTTTTCCAGCATGTTTTCTCTGTGGGTATACATATATGTGAGTATGTGAGGGCACTTATAATAAGGGAAGTATTTTATTTTAGGCATTGGAGAACAACTCTAGATAAAAGTCTTAATAATACATATTTTTCTATTCTGCTTTCTAGTTATAAAAGTCATCCTTCTTCATTAAAATATGGTAAATATAGAAAAACATAAAAGAATAAAATGAGAATCACCTATATCCCTAGTACCCAAAGATGACTTTGGTAAATACCTTTCCATTCTTCTTTCTATAAACACTTACTTTCCCAAGAAAAGAGAATATTATATTCATAATATTTTGTAACCTGTTTCCTCATGTTACCAGACTCATTCTTTTTTCCTTTGTATAAGAATTCCTTATGTAAACTCACTCAACCACATAGCTTTAAGTATAATCTATTAGCTGATGACTCCCAAATTTATATAGCTAGATATAATGTCTCTCTCAAATCCAGAGTCATACATTCACAACCCATACAGCATTTCCCTTAGCTGTTTAATAGACAACTCAAGTCACACATGATCAAAAATGACAAATGTCATTTTTCCTGTTTTTCTGCCCCCAAATCTTTGATTCCTTTCATTCTCTCATATCCCATATTTGATCTGTCAGAAAATCTTGAGAACTCTATCCTGTCACCACTGGAAACTACCATCATCTCTCACCGGAATTATTGCAATAGCCTCCTAACTGCCCTGTCTCTGTCCTTACCCTCTTTAGTCTGTTGCAATTATTGATTTCAGAATGTTCTTGTTAAAACATAAGTTAGACCTACATATTTTTTCTTCTGTTCTCTCTTTTGGAAGGAAGTCTTTACTAGGACCTGCAGGCCCCTATCTAATCTGGACCTCTGTGAAGTCTCTGACCTGTTCTGTTCCACTTGTCTATATACATTCCCCTCTGAACACATGGATCTCATAACTATTCCTCAAATACCTCCAGGCATGCTAATACCTCAGAGCTGTTCCATCTGCTTGGAATATGTATCTTCATGGCTTACTACCCCACTACCCCACTTCCTTTAGGTGAGGATTTCCCTGGATTCTTTATCCAAAATTTCACCCATACTCTTCATATTCTGCTTCCTTGAATATTTTTCTTTAGTTTAAATGTTTTGTATTACATATTTTATTCATTTATCTTGATAATGGTCTGCCCTTGCCCTCACTGAAATGTAAGCTCTGTGAGGGCAGGGTATTTTTTTCTTCCATTTTTAAAAACTGTTTTATGCCAAGCATCTACAACAGTACCTGGCATTTAATGGGTGCTCAGTAAATATCTGTAAATAAAAACTTAGTCTATTTTCCCAAAAAAATGTTAACTAGGCATTTTCTGGACTAGGTCCAACTTCCCAAGGCTATTAAAGTGACTCCATATCCTTCAAGATCAAAGAAAGGGTCTTTCTATGGTGTTTGATATTTATGGCTTTTTTGGGGACAAGATTTGAATAAAAGTTACCCTGAACTAGGAATAAATTGGGTGAAAAGCACTATAGAGTTTCTCTTTTTGTTACCTGGCACCTTGTCTACGGCCATACCACCCTGAACGCACCTGATCTCGTCTGTTACCTGGCACCTCACATCACATTCCTTTTAAGCAATACATTTTCCTGTACACTGCAATACAAATATACATGAGTAAATCTATTTGATGATGTTTTGATATAAATATCCACAATCATTTGTCATCATGTAGATGCTAAATGTATCAATAGGTGAATATTAGGGAAGACTGCAAAATCATTTAAATGTGCAAAAATTACACAAGAAGGAGTTAAGATTAGTTTGAACAACAATCTCATGTGCTACTTTTGCCCTACTATTAGGTAGTATAGGTGACTTTTCCTTTAAATAACAGATGTGTTTCACTCAAAGCCTCTAGAAATAAATAATCTGCTTTTGTAATTTGCTCTAAAACACATGAGTGAAATTCCCTACTTAAAGCATATATTGGCATATTATCTAGGCTGAAAATTTGGGTTTCCTTAACTTTCATTTACTTAAGTCAAGGCCAACCTGCTCTGGTTTTAATACGAAGTAATTCCAGTAAAATCTACTCTCATAGTTTCTCTCCATAATATTCTTACTGGCTTGGGACATGAAGGGTGACAGACATCATTTTCCAAACTATGCATTTTTCATACATTTGAAAGAAGAAATCTAAAAAGACTCTAAATCAAAGTAGTAAAATAACTTTGACTTGAGAATCTTAACTACAATTCTGTAATCCATGCATATTATAATATCTATTGACCTACCAATTTCACTGTAATGAGAACAATCATTTGTGATATTGCCCTTCATGAATTCTCCAGCCCTCTGGTTTTATTAATGAGCTTTCCTCAGCTGGCTCAGAAATCGCTGCAACTGCCCCCGTTCTCTATCCCCAATTTTATAAGTGACCTCTCTCCAATCAGTTCATCATTTAATCATCATTAACTTTTAAGCTTTATGAACTTTTCAGAAAATAGGTACAAATGCTAACAAGCTTTTTGATTACCAATTTTTAAAAATTATATTTCAATACCCAGTAGCCACATTTTCATTTAACAGCAGTGGTGCCAATCATATTTAAATTATAAAAACCATCTCTTTGATCTATACATTCAAAATACATTTTGGGAGAAAATGTTAAAGTGATGGACATTTTTTTAAAATTGCTGTGACCATTTCCTTTATTTGATAATTACCTGCTATTTCCAAACATTGGGAGACTGCTCTATTACATATTCATTAGTGGAGTGATTCTGAGAAACAACTGGCAAAAGGAAAGAAGTCTTGTCTCAATCTCACTGCTGACTTTCTTCTGGACCCTACATGAGTTATTTAACTTTCCTTTTATCACTGCTATAAAAAGCAACTACAAAAACTTTGAAATTACTCATTGTTTTTATCCCTTAACCTAAAATAAAATACAAGTTGGGGAAATAAAAATCTTAAAAATCTAACAAAACAGTAACAAGAAGAAAAGATAATGTTAAGTATTAGAAGTTGAAAAGAATTGGATATATTTGCTAAGAGGTAAAATTCTCTAGAAAATATGTTGCAGATACATGCCTATGAAACATTTCAATATCCCACAGCTGTATGTGTTTTGTTTTCAAGTGCCTCTAATCTAACAAAAGGAAATTAAACTATATACTATATTGACACATTAGAGCCATTTCTAGTAGTTTCGAAACAAACACAATTTATACAATCATGTTGTTTATACCCCTAAACAAGACGTTAGGTCAAGAAACACAAAGTCTGTAGGAAATTTACCTTCCAAATTGTTGTCTTTTTAAAAAAAAAGTTCACTGGACAACAAAATTAATCCTATTTTTCTGGCTTTCTGATTCATCAGTGTATCAGCTACCCCAAAATCATGAGGTATGATAACCAAAGAAAAAGACTCAGATGCTCTAAATACTGTTTGCCCTAAACCCATAGCCTTAGAGTATCTTGAATCCAGATGTTTCAGGGCCCACACTTGCCTTAGACTGGAAGAAAGTGACAGCTCTCTCTTGAAACATGTTTCTCTTCCTCTCTCCAAATGTACATAATTGTGAAGATTATGATATATTTCTCTGTGAATATTGTTTCTTTTCTTCCACTGAGTCTTCTCATCTTTCACTTTTTCAAGGACAGGACTCAAGTCATTATGTACTTATCAGGTCACATATTCATTATTATCATTAATATCCCTAGAGAATATTTATGTGCTAAGTCTGGAGGCTGAGGGGTTTTTCAAAAAAGTTAGATGTTATAAGCCTTAATTCTTATAATTCTATTAGGAACTTAGAAATAAGAAAGTTCAGCATAGCCTAGGTATAGTTGATAAGAACTTTGAGCAAGAGAGCAACTTGATTGATGGAATAGAATTATCTAGGATAGAGGGGTTTGGGAAATCATTCCATGCATGTAGGGCACAAGAGCAAATGTATGGATGACAGCAAGAATGATCAAGACCCATGTGGAAAAGCCATGACTTTAGTAAAGTGTATGTGTTGGCAAAAGAGAGGCATAAATCTGAAAGACTAAGACTCTAGTACCAAAAGAAAGATCTTTCTGAATTTCAGAGTAGAATACAAAGCACGTTCAATCAGTATTGAAGAGAAGCATTTTGGTAGCAAAGCTGAAGATACAAAGATTATTGTTTGCCTACAAATTACAAGGAAATGCATCCACACCTGCTTTGACTGAGAAAACACAATTAAGTTCTGCCTATTTACTTCATAGCATGCCTAACAGAGATCCAGAGTCCTATAACATATCTAGTGAGAACCACACTGAGACAAATGCTAAATATTTTCTTGGATAGTAATAATCATCAATAAGCCATATAATGTGATTCAAATAGATCATTCTCATTGTAAGTGGTTATATAGTAAGAATGTGATATGTGCAAAGTTTATACTAGGACAGTTAAATTATAACCATGATTTCAAGGAAAGCTATCAGGGCCCCTGTCATAATAAGTGAACCTTATTTTAAGTAACTCCAATATAGGAAATTCAAAAATTTTTAGAAAGATCAAATAGACCTGTCTCTCCCATGACGTCACTCTAAACCCTATTCTTCAATAGACTAAGTTCACCCATCTTAATTCTCCTTTTTAGCAATTAAACTGAGTTATAATTATATAACTATAATATTTAATATTTGTGATTTTTCAACTAGTCTTTAAACTCCCTGAACAAGGACCACCTATGTTTTGCTTACTGTGGTATTTCTAATACCTTGCATAGTGCCTGGTATGTAGTTTGTTATTAATGAATATTTATTGAGAGAATATGTCTCCAAGCAGTGATATACATGCAAATTATTCCCTCTGGCTTATTGTTAAAGTGATCATTCTGCTAGTTATTGAGGAGCTCTACATTCTTTTCATTTTCATTAGTGGTCAGAGATGGAGAGAAAATTCATAAATATTGGTCTCTGGGGCTCATGAATTCATAGTGTGATCTAAATGAATCATTGACTCTAGTGTTGAAATTGACCAACATACCATATAGTTTGCTTTCTTTCTCTTATATATGAGGAAAGTGAGCCTATAGTAATGAAGGACTTAAAGGTCATGCAACTGCACAATGATTAATAATGCTACAAATTCCAACTATTCAGATTTTTAAAACATGTGGTAAGTACAGAAAGAAGCATGTTTAAAAAAATAGGAGAAAGCCAAACCAAACCAAACCATTACCATAATTACAGCAAGTTGTCACAAGATTACAGTGCCAGACAGTTTTCATGCAATGTTCAAGAGATTAATTAGTGACTATATCTGTCTGAAGTTACTTTAGGAACTTGGAACTCTGAAATTTGTAGGTCTATTTTTAGGCAGGTACATGCCCAAGTCAGGCTTTCTCATCTTTGTTCTTAACCAGCTTCCTTCCCAGTCTCTCTCATTGAATGCCCAAGAATAGTTTCCCAAAATGGGCTCCTCTCTGCTCAAACATCTGCTTGTTGTTTCTCCTCCTGCCAGCAACACTGCACAATCTTTGGCAATCTTCTGAAAACTCCTCTGATTCTGACTTGTGGCAGTTTTCTGGAGTTCCTCAAATGGAAACTCATCCAAAATGCAGTAGTGTTCAAATTAGCTTCTGCTTTTTTTCCGCAAGATCCCAAAGTGGGAGCACATAAATGACTTCAAGGAATCTGTTATTCAAGCTGACCTCCTACCCCTCCAATTGCCCTTTGGCTTTACTGCAAATGAAAGGCTGAATAGTGACCATTAATCACATCTATCTCAGTAAGTATCATGTCCATGACATCATAGATATTAAAAGAACTAGAATCACGAATAGTACAAAGCTTGGACTATCACTAAATCATTCATCATCTGGATAAAAGGTATGTGGCATGTGTCTGGAATCCATAAAGCACTCTATTTAGAATATCACCTGCACTGGTGAGAGAGCCTCAGGAAAGCATAAATATCATTCACTCTTCAGAAGTATCAATTGTTCCAAAATATTCTCAAAAATCATATTTTTGGGGGGTACCTGGATGTCTCAGTTAAGTGCCAACCTTTGGCTTGGGTCATGTTCCTGGGGTCCTAGGATAGAATCCCACATCAGGCTTCCTGCTCAGTGGGGATTCTGCATTTCCCTCTACCTACCTGCCTCTCTCTCTCTCTCTCTCTTTCAGACACACATGCATACACACATAAATAAATAAATAAATAAATAAATAAACTGATAAATAAAATATTTTTAAAAAATCATACCTTCTATTGCCTTTTCCCAGCCAGACAGCTATTTTACATATTAGGCTAATACTAAACTTTCCTGAACTAAGGACAAATAAAGTGATTGCACTCACCAAGGCCTAACTTAATCAAACATGAAACTTCAGCCATCACCATGAAACCAATTTTGTTCATAGTTATGCATTTATGTTCTGTCCTTTTATTAACTGTCTTAATGTATTTTATATAGTCACCTGTTAAAATGAATAGGTTCACTCTCAGGCAGGAATTACTTGGTACTGAACATGGTATACATTATCATTTAATCCATGCTTTTAAAAGCCATGACAATTTGACCCCAAAACTCCTAAAGGGACATAAACCTCAACTTTATTGCATATAAATGAAAGGGAATTATATGCATGTATAAATAAACCTCACTTTCAAACTCTAGTTCCATTTTTGACATGAAATTTTGAAATATATCAACTCTATTATCTATCTTTCTTATTACTTTTTGAGCTCAGATACATAGACTGAAAGGGATATCAATCAGTTTGTGCAAACTGAAACCCTGAGTGCTTCCAGGGTGCTTGGAATAGCATGTGTCAAGACCCTGTAGGGAAGCAGATGGGCTAGGCATGCAGGGGCTAAACTGTGAGCCAGAGTCAGGTTGAGGAAGAGACGCTATCAATGTGTGGCCAGATATTCAAGGACCTCAGACACATCTCTGCTGGTGATCTGGTCTTTAGCTCTATTTATCCTATTTTAACCTGTGTTCATGAATGGATCATTTGCCATCTCACACAGTTCAAACTTTATTCTCTTAGAATCTAAACATTGCTCTCTAGTTCTTCTGTATCTTCTATCCACTCACCCTAAATCAAATTTTTACTGCTACACTTCCCTGGGACTCCATAATTGCTCCCTCTGATTGATGGATTTGTTTTGGTAGTCTTTCAATTTAGCAGGTTGTTCTTGGCTTCCTCAATTTGTCTCCAACTTCTAAATTTGAAACACCTTTCATGAAAACTGACATCTTTCTAACTTGTCCAATGTTCAGCAAGTCTGAAAGATCTCCCCAAATATATTGATTATCAATCACTAAAAAAACAATTCACAACTTAGTTGCTTCAAACAATAACAATTTACTTGGCTCATATATCTGCAAATTTTGGCAGGTCTTAGCAGGAACAGCTTGTTTCTGATCTATGAAGAATCAGCTGGGGTGGCTTAACTGGGGAGTATAGGATCTACATTGAAGATGGTTTATTCACATTGCTGGTAGGTAGGAGCTGGAAGCTTACCGGGGCTGTGAGCCAGAGGCCTTGGTTCTTATCCATGTGGTTTTTCCACGAGCTGCTTGGCTTCCTTACAGCATAATGGCTAGGTTATAAAAGTAAGCTTCCTAAGAGAGAGGAAGTGGAAGATGCCAGTTTCTTAAGGCCTAGACCCAGAAAGTGGCATAGTGTCACCTTCACTGTATTCTGTTGGTCAGACCATCACAGAGCCCACATTCAAGGAGAAGGATCATAAGTTCACACCAGTCTATGGTTAGAATGTCAAAGAATTTTAGGACCATGGTCTAAAACTGTTACACCAATGAAGCCCCAACCAAATTATTGTTTACCTTTTTATCTTTAAATATCAAGATACTTATTTTTTTAATTAAATCGATTTATTTATTTTCAGAAAAAAAACAGTATTCATTATTTTTTCACCACACCCAGTGTTCCATGCAATCCATGCCCTCTATAATACCCACCACCTGGTACCCCAA
>NC_081575.1:42693977-42712349 GCF_022355385.1 Mustela nigripes
GGGGGAGGGGGTTTGGGAGAAGGGGGTGGGATTATGGACATTGCGGAGGGTATGTGCTTTGGTGAGTGCTGTGAAGTGTGTAAACCTTGTGATTCACAGACCTGTACCCCTGGGGATAAAAAGATATGTTTATAAAAAATAAAAATTTAAAAAATAAATTGATAAATATTTAATTATTTTTCATGATAATACACTTCTAATTGTTTAAATCTTGTAAATGTGGAGATTATGGGGTTTTCTCAGGTCAAAGCCTACCTGTTGTCTTAGAGCATTATATATCTACCTAGGTCAAGTAATGCAATACACATTATATCCTGTCATGGCTAATAGTGAAGCATGGCTAGATGAGGTGGTGAAGAACATTGTACATTCCTGTTTCACTTATTTGACAGAAGAGTCTTAGGAAGTGGGTGAAAGTGTTATTTTACTAGAAACTTACAGGAGGAAGCAGATTGTAAACAATCTGTTCTGGACACCTATTTTTTCTTCTTTTGATCAGTAAGACCAGTCACTACTTATGTCATCTATTGCTTATTTATTGTTGCATGCAACAGTGACATAAGCATCTTTTTTTCAGAGTCCTTGTATATGACTGCAGGTTATCAGCAACCTGTGATTTAAGTGGTTTGGTCACTTGTCAGGAAGAGATGTCATCTAGTATACAATGTATTTGATTTGCAGGCCAGGATCTGGGGATTCTGGTTTCAAAAGTTATTACTTACTTCATGTAAAATACACACTGGAGTTGTATTACGATTTTTCAACTTTTATGGGATCTTAAACATTAGACCAGAAAAGTACTGTTATATTAGTGTCTATGTTACATTATCTTTACTCTGCCTAGAGAGGTATCAGATTTATTTTCTCTAAGTATATTTTCAAGGCAATAACCTGAGCTTTAATGGAATTGGGATTCATATTTGAGAAATTAAGGGCTTTGATATTACAAAAACACATTTATTCTATGTACATTTCCTCCTTCCCCTATCCCCCTTTATTTCCTTTTACAGCTTAGGTTAGAATTACTGCTCCAAATCTCCAAATCAATTATTTATCAGAGAATCTCAACTCTACTTTTAATTGGCCTTAGCTTTATTCAAACGAATAACAATTTGATTTTTTATAAAATATTCAATCATACTTTACCATATGGTGAACATCATTTATACATAAAAGCTACTTGCTGTTCTACCTTTGGATATTGTTAGAGAATCTCAGTAAGGGTTTTCTAGCCATCTGCTTTTCTTTCAAACCTTGAGTTAATGTAGACATCTACAGTGGTGACTCCAGGGTTATTAAACTGCAGTGTCCACTTGAATGCCCTTGTGCATAACTCTTCAGAAAATAGGACTGCATGAAAAGATCTCTTCTCCTGCTTTGATACTAATGTGCCTCAAGGTAGATTTCACTGCATGGGAATGATGTTCATGCATATCTCACATGTTTCCTTCAAGTGGGGTAGCATCCTTTAAGAATGTCATTGTCATAATTCCTAAACTTACCAAACAAATTATTTGTGGTACTAGTGATCACATTACTAAAGTCTTCTTCACTTTGTTAGAAATAATTTTCCATGGGATTTCTTTAAATTGGAATTCCCCTGGTGCATTTAAACATCTGTTTATAAATCTGTAATTGACAGAAAATGGAGGGAATGAGAAAAATAGGCTAAAGTGCTATAAATCACTGCTGAAGTCCAGAAATGGAATCAAATAATCTCTCATACTGTAATATAAGCCAATGTGGAAATGATTCAGTTTGCAAAAATTCAGTTTAGACTCAAATTTTCTGGAACACATTTATTGCATAAGGCAATAAATATTTGTACTTGGACTAATGATCTATTCATTTTTAAATTAAAGACTACCTTCTTTAGCTATCTCAATAACTTTAACAATTTTATCTTAAAAAATGTGTTAGCAGGATATGAAGTGGACCCATCTCTAGCCTCTACCTTCAGTTGCAATAATATCTGTAAATTTTTATTTGTAATATTTACAAATGTTTCACATTTTGATGGTAATTGACTTAAATGAGATGTTAACCAGGGGGCAAAGAAACAAAATTGAGGGGAATTTCTTTTTGTTTGTTTGTTTGTTTGTTTCAGCAGTGAGGATCAGCAAAATGACTTAACATCCATGAACTGATGACTGAATTATTCAACTGTGAGAGTAACCTTCAAGTACAACAGTTAGGATGATCAATTTTGAAATTCAGTGCAGGAAAGACTGCTTTTATATAATGAAATATTATGGTAGATAAATAGTAAGATTCCTGTAAACCTGTAATTCCCTGCACAGCTATTTTGATCTACTGAGTTGATTGGTAAGACACAGTAAGAGGTAATTTTCTTATTATATTCAGAGGTTTTCCATTCTCTTTATCACTGAATTACAGATCTCTGAACTGTATTATAGGCATAGGTAATATTCTAGGTGGATGAAGAGGACAAGCAATTTAATGACAATTTTGTATGATTAAAAACTGAAGCAACACTCCTGAGTCTGATAAATGCAAAATCTGGTTATTGCCAGCATAGTCTTGACAGTGATGACTTATGTTCATTTTATTTGATGAGACAAAGGAAGGGTCAACTACTTTAAAAAAAAAGTTTATCTTGCTTTATAAGTATTTGGTGATACTTGCTGCTATTTCCTCAGGGCTGTCACTCAACTTACATTTGGGATATATTTGGAAGTAAATAACTGCAGAAGGTTTTGGTGGCTTAAAGAAAAGAAAATGTGAGGCCTCTTAGACAGTCTTCACTAAATGTTGAGCGTGTTTGTACATAAGCAACTAGATTCTTTTTCCCTGGCCAATTGTAAATGCCTCAGGGGTGAGGATCTTGGTTTTTTATTTATTTGGAACTTCACAGTAATGCTAAGCTGGCTCATAGTAAGCATTTAGTGCCTAAAAACACCAAGAAAATAGACAGTTCCAAGTCTACAGTCAGAAAGCACTCATTCTGTAAACCAAGTCATTCAGTTCTTTGAGATTTTGGTGACTATATACATTCCAATGGCATGTATTCAGGCTAACTGCTCACCACTTCAGAAGGTGCAGCTGATATTTTAACCCCAAATTAATGATTCTTAACTGTTTCTAATCCCCAAGAGAGACCTTTGACCTAGGACAATGGAGCATCCTGGAAGGGAGGGAAAAACTCCTTTTGATTTGAATGCAGAATCTAGCAGGAGGAATCACTTTTAGATTTTAAAGGCAAGTAAGGAATGTGGAAATCACAGCTGAATTTCCAAAAAAAAAAAAATGTGGCTTCAGTTTAACAAATTTCAGTGCCAATTCTAAGTGTCTATTCTGAATCCAGTTGACCTGCTTGGAATATACCAGTTTAAATGAGGTCTGTTTTTCTCCTTATAGATTTCATAGAAATACAGACAAACTACTTTCTGCTTAGAATTCTACTTTAGACCAGTTTAAAATGTTGAGCAGTAGCTGGCATGGTTCATTAGAGGATTTAATTGACCTTGAAAGTTGATGAGTTGTATATGTGTATTTACTCTCAGTTTGAGGGGTTGTGTTTTCTTTAGGTGTCTTTTTTTTTTCAGTGTTTTTAAATATACAATAATACATTCTTCAAAGTTATCATTGCTCTTTTTTTCCCTCTTTGAGGCTACTTGCTTACTTCAGAATTTTTTTTTTTTTTTTTGCCTCTCTTGATTTTGGTTACAATTTTTTTTTTAATTTTTACTATTCTCATACAAAAGTAATTGAAAGTAGTCCAGAGAGCCTTTGAAAGAACACTTTTAAGCTCACAGTTAACCTCCTTCTGATTGAAAACCATAGTAGAGCAATGGTGGGAAAGGCTTATATAGTAATAATTATAATTTTAAATATTTAAAAATTTCCATTAATTCAAAGAAAGTTAAAATGCTCTCTGGCCACACAGCATAAAATTCTAGGATTGCAAGAGTTCCTATGGTCATCTGCTACTTCCCTGTGCATTCTGGAAACCTAATAGCCTCTGAGGTTTCCTTTAGCCTGAGGTGCAAAAGGATCCTGCTGCTTGCTTCATTCGGCTTGAAAATAGTGGGCAAAACACTGTGCAAACACATAGAGCAAACTCTTTAATATACATATAACTTTATAGTCTTCCTTTTGGTAGAAAGTGTGTTTTTTCCTCCCAGTAGTCAGATATATTGTGCTGAACCAGTAGCAGCCTCTAATCTGCTCTTTGGACCCAGAGCACAAATTTTTAAAATGGTTGATGACAAAGGTTCAGAGATAATAGATCCATATTGGAGACCTGAAAGAAGCAATCCAACCCTTTGCAAGAAGCAAGTGAACAGCTTTGGCCTCATTTATGCCTACTTGCAGGAAGATAAACTAACCTAACCATAGGTCAAGTGCATGTTCTTGGGGTGGATAATGCTCTATGCTGAGAACCAGAATGTGGAATACTAAATGAATGTGTTTTCTCTACACAAAGGGATCAGTGGCTGAAGTAGAGATGGAATCAAGAGAAAGGAGAGGGTGAGACATTGGTAAATGTGGATAGGGGAAATATGGGTTTAATTCTTTTTAAGCAGTGTTGATCATTTGGGGGAAAAAATACTAAGAATGATTCTCACTTTGGGAGGGAAGAATGTTATGAACCACTGATGGTTTTAACTGCATTTACATATTTATAAAAATATTTCATTATTTTTTTAATATCATTCAGGAAATTAAAGGAATGGTATCAAACTTTATGTATAAATATATGTATCTATTTATTTATACAAATTTCCCTTGGAACAATTTGGCCATACAAACAGCACTGGCAGGCTTTTCAAGGCATAGTAGGTTAATTCTCCTGTTTGGTCATCATCAAACAACTTATCTTTTTGCATGTTTTCAACTGCAGATCTACTTTTCTCAGACTAGTTATGAGACTAAACAGCATAAGCTGTATGTTTATCCATTTGTTTAGTTACTTATTCACTCAACAAATATTTACTGAGAGCCTAATATGTATGCCAGGGATTTCACAGTATAATTTATTCATGTACAATGTTTATTGAACATTATTCTCTACTTTAAAACCAGTAAATAAATGAAAAGCTCTCCTTTTCAAATCTATTTTTCTCTGCCTTCCAGAACTTTACTTTGTACTTCTTTATCTAGACTTAGCCTATATAATTAATTTCAAAACTTCCTTGGATGTAGGGAAGTTGTCAATTATACGTAAATAAATGAGACAATATATATGAAATCATCTTTTTTTAGAAAGAGAGAGAAGCAGCACAACTTGGGAGAGAAACATTTCAAGCAGAATCCCCCACTGAGTGTGGAACCCTACTAGAAATAGGATATCATAACACTGAGATCATGACCTGAGCTGAAATCAAGAGTAGGATGTATACCTGATTGAGCTATCCAGGCTCCCCTGGAATAACTTTTAAAAGTATAAAGCCATGGATGTATGCAGGGTGGTATTGCTATTATTTGTGGTTACTTATCACCCATGATGGGACAAAGATGAATAGCTCATATAGAAGCATATAGTGACTGTATTCCTTCTCTCCCCCAGAAAGTGGCATAGCAACAGCTGGCTTTCTCTTCCCTCTAGTCTCATTCTGTTTTTACAAAAGCTGATCTGCTTTGGGACAGAGTATGATTGTTAAGCCTCCCTGTAGGTTACAAGTATGCTTTTAACTGTGACTATTGATGCTGTTGCTACAGACCTCCCTCTGACTTTCTTTTAAATGATGCATTCTGTAAAGGGATTTTAAAAAATCCATCTCTAACTCTCTCCCCATGAATAGGGTAGAACAGATTAGTTTTGCAGAGCCGGATTTTCACCAGTACTTTTGCAGTACTGGAGTCTGATGCTTGTAGGGAGTCCCCACTGAATTGTAAATGCTCTCATCTCCAGAGTATAGCTCAGTGCACCTCTGAAAACAGTCAGTTGCTTTTCATTAAGTGGTGATTTGATTAGATAAAAATAAAAGTTGCTTGAACATTCATTTTTGCTGTGGTGCATTACAAATTTATGCAAATTCCCATGCCACTAATTTGCATGCAAAATATAAAAGTGTGATTCCCAGTCATGTGCACCTGTACTGAAGTTTAATTGGGTACAAATAATAATGAAAAGAATAAAGCTTTTAACAAAAGTCACAGCTGTTTGAGGTTTGTAAAATACTGCAAAGAGAGCTTTTGTGTATTAATAATAATTTTGGTGTTTTCTTACTAAACAAAAAAAAAAATTTTAAGGGAAATCCCAAACAAGACAGTTCTTTAATTACTGGCATTAGGGAAATACAGACAAACAAAGATTGGGCTAAATGACTTGGTTGATTTGATAATCAAGGTGTGACTGAATTATTTGAAATACATAAACTAGGGAGGAGGTGTTTATTGAGAATTTTATTGCATTCTCAAGGACAATAGTTTTAAGCATGAAGTGGATATTCAGCTAACACCTAGAATGATGCCTAACACATTATAACAGATGCTCAACAGGGGCACCTGGGTGGCTCAGTCATTAAGCATCTGCCTTTGGCTCAGGTCATGATCTCAGGGTCCTGGGATCCAGCCCCACATCAGGCTTCCTGCTCCATGGGAAGCCTGCTTCTCCCTCTCCCACCCCCCCTGCTTCTGTTCCTTCTTTCATTGTCACTCTCTCTGTCAAATAAATAAATAAAATCTTTAAAAAAAATATATGCTCAACAAATGTTTGTTAAAATTATTCCTTAATCAAAGTTGATTAATTGCATAAATAATTTTAATCATTATAAAAAGAATAGTATATCAACTTCCAAATAAATGAAAGACTGTGCTTTATATTTTGGTAAGGTAAGGAAGAAAACAATAATATTTGTTAAATGCTAAGATCCATGCTGGACACTTTAAATACTTATTTTATTAATTATTCTAACAACTCATGAAGTAATAACCTACTTTTAGAAACAAAGAAACTGAGCCTAAGTTTCAACTGAAACTAAATTGAATACATGATAACAATTCATATAGCTATTTTGACTCCAAGGTCCTGGTCTTTCCTCTGTATCATAGTATTCATATTATTCCATTCAGTACCTTAAAGAATGTGCTGGTCCTTTCAAGAGGCCAGTTGTGTTACTTTTGTCAACCAGTGTTAGATTTATCTGAGAACCCAAGGTTCTAAAGTTTTTTTGTTTTGTTTTGTTTTTTTAAATTTATTTATTTGACAGACAAAAATCACAAGTAGGCAGAGAGGCAGGCAGAGAGAGAGGGGGAGGCAGGCTCCCTGCAGGGAGCCAGATGCGGGGCTCAATCCCAGGACCCTGAGATCATGACCTGAGCTGAAGGCGGAGGCTTTAACCCACTGAGCCACCCAGGAGCCCCAGAACCCAAGGTTCTAAATCAGAACCCCACAAATCTTTGGTACTAAAATATGCACTAGAGTATGAGCTTCCAAATGTAGAGAAGATACTGTTATGGAAAGTTGACTTATGTGACTGTGTTTCTTTTAATATACTTTTACTTACTTTGGTCTTTAGTATAGTGATCTGAGTACCACTGGGTAAGAGAGATGCTAAGAAAAAGTGTTTTTATAAATCTATGTCTCTCACTGTTTGTGGTTGTGTGGAATGAGTCAGAACCTTGTTTCTGAATCTTGTTCTTTAAAATCGAACATGATAACATCTTCATTCATGGCAGGCCTGCAAACTAAAGGTATACAGTTAATGTTTGAAGTTTTCTATGTTGATGAAAGATAGAGAGCAAGTACTCCCACCTTATCCCTGTCTGTTTTCAGGGGAAGAAAAGAGTGGCAAAGGGGACAATTTCTGGGTTTAGGTCTGATGTGGCTTTCATACATTGATAGGAGCAGTCCACCGAAGTGGAAAAGAAGTGAGGGAGCCAGAATTAAGTCATTCTGTAAACCACTGTGATTCAGGCAATTTGGATGACAAAGATTTTCCTTTTCTAAACCTATGTCATTCTTTATCACAAAAATACAGGTTTCTAGTACTTAGGCCTAGCTCCTTATCCAGGCATGCAAATCTCAAGTGATCTGGCTTCAATATGCTCCTTCAGGGTTAATTCAAGTTTTGGTTAGTCTTCCTCACAAAGTAACTCTCTCTCAACTGACTGGTGTACTTACCTTGTCCTGAAACTTTCCCTCTCTGCTCATGTCTTATTTGTCCTTTTCTGGAATGTCCCTCTAGTCTTTTTTTTTTTTTTCCATTCTTCATTCTAAGCAGATATAAATCTTTTCTTTTAAGATATAAATAATATCTCATCTCCCCAAAGACTTGTTTGAAACTTCAGCTCAAAACAATCTTCCTTTCTTTGTATTCCTATAATATTGTCAGTTTAATTACCTATGCCTTCTCCCTCCATCCCTTTCTCTCCCTTCTTTCTCTTTCTCCCTCCCCACTCTCTCCTTCTCCTCCTTGCCTTTCCCTTATTCCCTTCCTCTTTCTCTATCCCTCATTTTCTCCTTCTCCCTACATTCTTCGCTTGTTTCCTTCCTTCCTCCATCATTTATTTGCTGAGTACTACAAACCAGTACATAATTGTTTCTGGGAACACAATAATTGTCTCAAACAGAACCAGGCCTTACCTTTATGGAGGTCATACTTAAAGAAAGCAGACAGCTACTGATCAAATAAATAATGTATGGTTGCTCTCAAGTAAAAGAACATGGCCTCTGGAAGGTAGATGACAAAAGGATGACACAGAGTAAGAGAACTGACCAGAGAAGGGTACAAGGAATGCCTCCTGAAGAAGTGATTACAAGCTGAAGTCTGAAATTAGTCATTAATCGGTCATTAATCATTAATCTGAGTAGTCATTAATCAGGCTGAGGGGTAAAGCCTGGGAAGAGCATTGCTGGCATGAAAATTGCATATGGACAGTACTGCCATAAAAGGAGGAGTGGGGCAAGTTCAAGGTAATAAAGAAGGCCACTGTGGTTGGAAGGCACTTATATATTTTTTTCTTTCTCATGCTACTTCCTCAAATGATAATTTTGGGCAAGGATGATATTTACATAATTCTTTTAAAAGGACCTTAATTATCTGAGTCCAAACCCCAATAAGTCCTGAAATGTTCAATGGTTTGATGAAACTCATACATATAGAGACATGGGTTTCTTGTATATCCACTCCCTATGTCCAATGTTCTTTCATTAAAATTATTCTTTGTAATTTTGTAAATAGTGCATCTATGGAATAAGACTCTGCTTGTGGGAGATGGTTGAGAAATGCTTTAATTTACAGTTGGTGACTGTGTAATCATCTGTAGAACAGGGGAGAGCAGGAAGGTGTAGGAACAAAAGGTGTTTCATTACATGGAAGAATTTTATAGAGAAAATTATAATCCATGTTCAACACAAGAAAGCACATGTTAGGGAGGATATTTATGGATATAAAAACCATGGTAACTGTGCTTTGGAATACATAGAATAAAAACTCAGTCTTTGAAGAAAATTTGTGTGAAAAGAGATGAAGGACGTTGTAATGATGAGAGTTCAGAAAATCTTAGATTTAATCCTGTTCTAAATAAGTATCTTTTGTTGTGCAGAAGCTTTTGATTTTGATGAAGTCCCAAAAGTTTATTTTCGCTTTTGATTCCTTTGCCTTTGGAGACATATCTTGAAAGAAGTTGCTGTGGCTTATATTGAAGAGATTACTGCTTATGTTCTCCTCTAGGATTCTGATGGATTCCTGTCTCACATTGAGGTCTTTTATCCATTTTGAGTTTATCTTTGTGTACGGTGTAAGAGAATGGTTGAGTTTCATTCTTCTACATATAGCTGCCCAGTTTTCCCAGCACCATTTATTGAAGAGACTGTCTTTTTTCCACTGTATATTTTTTCCTGTTTTGTCAAAGATTAATTGACCATAGAGTTGAGGGTCCATATCTGGGCTCTCTACTCTGTTCCACTGGTCTATGTGTCTGTTTTTATGCCAGTACCATGCTGTCTTGGTGATCACAGCTTTGTAATAAAGCTTGAAATCAGGTAACGTAATGCCCCCAGTTTTATTTTTGTTTTTCAACATTTCCTTAGTGATTCGGGGTCTCTTCTGATTCCATAAAAATTTTTGGATTATTTGCTCCAGCTCTTTGAAGATTACTGGTGGAATTTTGATTGGAATGGCATTAAAAGTATAGATTGCTCTAGGCAGTATAGTCATTTTAACAATGTTTATTCTTCCGATCCAAGAGCATGGAATGGTCTTCCATCTTTTTGTGTCTTCTTCAATTTCTTTCATGAGTGTTCTGTAGTTCCTCAAGTACAGATCCTTTACCTCTTTTGTTAGGTTTATTCCCAGGTATCTTATGGTTCTTGGTCAAAAACACAAAGAGGCAACACACAGAATGGGAGAAGATATTTGCAAATGACAGTACAGACAAAAGGTTGATATCCATGATCTATAATAAACTCCTCAAACTTAACACACACGAAACAGGCAAACATATCAAAAAGTGGGCAGAAGATATGAACAGACACTTCTCCAATCAAGACATACAAATGGCTATCAGACACATGAAAAAATGTTCATCATCACTAGCCCTCAGGGAGATTCAAATTAAAACCACATTGAGATATCACCTTACACCAGTTAGAATGGCCAAAATTAACAAGACAGGAAACAACATGTGTTGTATAGGATGTGGAGAAAGGGGGACCCTCTTCCACTGTTGGTGGGAATGCAAGTTGGTGCAGCCTCTTTGGAGAACAGTGTGGAGATTCCTCAAGAAATTAAAAATAGACCTTCCCTATGACCCTGCAATTGCACTCCTGGTATTTACCCCAAGGATACAGATGTCATGAAAAGAAGGGCTATCTGTACCCCAATGTTTATAGCAGCAATGGCCATGGTCGCCAAACTATGGAAAGAACCAAGATGCCCTTCAACGGACGAATGGATAAGGAAGATGTGGTCCATATACACTATGGAGTATTATGCCTCCATCAGAAAGGATGAATACCCAACTTTTGTAGCAACATGGATGGGACTGGAAGAGATTATGCTGAGTGAAATAAGTCAAGCAGAGAGAGTCAATTATCATATGGTTGCACTTATTTGTGGAGCATAACAAATATCATGGAGGACAAGGGGTGTTAGAGAGGAGAAGGGAGTTGGGGTAAATTGGAAGGGGAGGTGAATCACGAGAGACTATGGACTCTAAAAAACAATCTGAGGGGTTTGAAGTTGCGGGGGTTGTGAGGTTGGGGTACTAGGTGGTGGGTATTATAGAGGGCACGGATTGCATGGAGCACTGGGTGTGGTGAAAAAATAATACTGTTTTTCTGAAAATAAATAAATTGAAAAAATTTAAAAAAAAGAAGAATCTGAATGGCAATTACATGGACAATAGCTATTCTGAGTAAGGGAACCACTATTACCCTAATGCAGAGAGAATAATTAAAGACCCAGTAGCTATCCAAAGACTAGAATATGTTATTGTCACCCACTGCTTTTAATGGGAAGGAAAAGAGCAAGTCATTAGCATCAAGGGCATCCCAGAATGGAATTTTGGAACACTGAAAAAAAATAAAAGTAAATTAAAAAAAATAAGAGTGACTCAGTGTGATAATGTGATTTGCTGTTTGCCTTTGACTGGAAGAAGACACACAAGGTTTAATTAAATGCAATTCTTATATGATAATTTAAAGTACACAATTTGTTCTATAATCTATTTGCATAACTTCTTTAAAGATTAACTTTTTAAAGAACTAAGATTTATTTTGAAGTCTCCACATTAGTCAGGGCAATGCAAGGGAGGCTTTTCCCCTTACGTAAAATTACTGTCAGAGACCATCAGCATCCTTCCCCTCAACACCCCCTCCCCTGAAAAAATAGACATAATTCTCATTTGGGCACTCACTGTTTCTTTTTTCATTTGGTCCCCTTTTGCTAAAAATTTCTTTATTGAAAGATGACTTTATATACCATACAATTCATCCACTTAAGGTCTACAATTCAGTGGGTTTTTAGTGTATTTGTGTGTATGTGCAACTGTCACTCAGTTGAATTTAGAATAGTTCCATCACCTTACAAAAGGAACCTTGTACCCTTTAGCTGTCACTTCTATCTCCTCATCCCCCACCCCAGCACTAAGCAAGCATTTGCTTTTTTGTCTGTATAGATTTCCCTGTTCTTTACTTTAATATGAGTGAAATCCTATAACATGGAGTTTTGTGAATGGCTTATTACACTTATCCTAATGTTTTAAATGTTCATTTATATTGTAGCATGTATCAGTATTTCATTCTTTTCTCTGACTGGATAATATTCCATTATGTGGATATACCACACTTAGTTTATACAATTGTATTTTGATGAACATTTGGGTTGTTTTTATCTTTAGGCAATTGTGAATAAGCCTGCTATAAAAATTTGTGTTCAAGTTTCAGTGCACACACATATGTTTTCAATTTACTTGTGTATATGCCTAGGAATAGAAATAGTTGGCTATAGTAGCTCTATGTTTAATTATACAAGGAATTGTCAGACTATTTTCCAAAGCAGCTGTACCATTTTACATTCCTATCAGCAGTGAGAGGATTTCAATTTCTCCACATCCTCACCAACATTTGTTATTATCTTTTTGATTCTAGTCATCCTAATGGATTTGCAGTGGCATCTTACTATGTTTTGATTTGCATTTACCTCATGACTAATGACATTGAGCATCTTTGCATGTACTTAATTGATAATTTCTATATATTCTTTGGACAAATATCTATTCAAATCCTCTGTACATGTTTAAATTTGATTTTTTTAAAAATTTTTGACTTGTAAGAGTTACATACATGTTCTCTATGTCAGTCACTTATCAGATATGAGATTTACAAAAATGTTTTATCATTCTATAGACAGTCTTTTTACTTTATTGGTGGTGGCCCTTCAATCACAAAAAAGTTTTACATTTTGATGAAGTCCAAGTTGCCCATACTTTTTACATCATGAAGATTTCCCCTTGTGTTATCATCTGAAAGTATTTTACCATCAAGTATGATGTTAACTGTGGGGTTTTCATAGACACTCTTTATCAGATTAAAGGAATTTAATTCTATTTTTTTTGTTTGAGTTTTTTAATCATTAGAGGATGTTAGATTTTGTCAGATGCTTTTTCTAAGTATATTGAGATGATCATGTGATTTTTGTTTTTATTCTTTTGATATAATATAATAAAATAATTGATTTTCAGATGTTAAACCAACCTTGCATCTGTGGAGTGAATCCCATGGGGTCATGATATATTCTTTTTAAATGTTGCTAGATTAAGTTGGCTAGTATTTTATTGAAGTTATTTGATACTTCCTGTATCAATTCTACTTCCTTGTACATTAGGAAAACATTGTTATATAGTATAGCATTTCTTTCTCTCCTTATAATGTTGGCTTAATGGGATGAAATGTTCAGTTCTGAACAAGCTAGATAAATAAAATGATTCATGCTAATAACCTCATTTCAGTGTCATATTCCATTTATGAAACAAAGTTTGTTTTATACTTACTTTTATTGAGATATAATTAACATATAACATTATGTTTGTTTCAGGCATACAACATGATGATGCAATATTTGTATGTATTACAAAATGACCACCACAATAAGTCTAGTTAATATCTATTACCACACAGTTACAATGTTTTCTTGTGATGTTAATTTTCAAGATCTACTCTCTTAGCAACTTTCAAATCTATAATACAGTATTATTAACCATAGTCACCATGTTGTACATTATTACATCCCTAGGACTTATTTTATAATTGGAAATTTGTACTTTGTAACCACCTTCATCTATTTTTCCCACTCCCCACTCCTCACCTCTGGCAACCACCAATTTGTTCTCTATATCTATATGTACATTTTTTAAACAAAATTTAAAACTTAATTTTTCTCCAAAGTTTATTCTGTTAGTTGAATTCCTGCTATTGCTTATTTTCCCACAAATTAACTTTTATTATTTTTTAATCTTTAATTAATGAACTAGATAATTTATCCTTTGTGGCTGAAACTGAATTATTTAGTAACAATTACAGTAAAATGACCCTGGGTTCAATTAAAAGGAATTAAGGTGAAAACCAAAGTCTATAACCTACTTCCTCCATCTGCCCAATAAGATTTAAATAATTTACTCCTCACCCCTTAACACTGTTCCTTTTTTCCCTTTAATGGCAAGCATGCTATGCTTCATTACCCTTAATTGATTCATTCCTTCTTCTCTGTCTTCTGCATAAATATGGAGTACACATATTCTTGTAGCTAGGATGGTTTATGTCACTTTTTGCATTTACTTACCTCTCATGCCTGAAATGACAATTTTGCCAAACATGCTAGGACTGCCACTTTTATATGTCTCTGATCTTAAACATGATTGGAATCAGTGGGTGTATCTTATTCAAGGTGGGGCTTTGCATAATTTGTAACTATGACATCTTTCTCAAATAGTGCATTCATTGTGTCTAGGTCCCACACTCAACATCTTCAGTGACTTGTTCCTCCTGTAATAAGTCAAACTTCCCTAGCTTGTTATCCAAAACCTTCCATATTGTGGCCCACCCGATCTATGCAAGCTCAGTAGCCATTGTTTTGTATTGTGCACCATTTGTTGTAGTTAGGTTATCTTCCTCATTGTCTTAGATGCATACTGAATTTTTCTTGCCTCAATCTCTTTAGATTGAATGCCTATTCTCTCTTCTACACTAATAGAAATTCTGTAAAGCCCAATCCAAGCCTCAATGACCCATGAAGTAATCCTTGACTAGATCAACCTTAATAATCTCTGCTTAATTATAGCACTTATAATTGTGATTATTGATTTATAGTAATGACATTTTCTATTGTTAGCTATTGTTTCACATGAGCTAGTATTGTCTTAATAGATTATGTAGGCTTTTGGCAGACATTGCTCATATTTCATACCTCTATTCTACTTGTGGAACAGGAAATGTGCTCATTAAAACTTTCTGATTGACTGGAATACCCATTTCAAATTTTACTTCACTGTTTAAATAACCAGAAGTTGATCACTCTTATCATCATTTATTCCCAGAACTTCTTTTCTCTTCTGTGACTTTCAGTTTTCAGTCAACCATCAAGTATATTTTAACAATATAATTCCAAAATAGAATATTTTAACAATATAATACTGAAGCAGTATATCTACCATGAAGCTGTTATACAATTCCAGGCCTATGAGTATTCCAGTGCTGCCCTGTATCTTGTAAGATGCTGCAATACTGAAAGTAAACGTATTGTCCTAAGGCAATAAAAAAAGTCTTTTCCTTTCTAAGATAGTTCAACCGGTACTCAAAAACAAGCAAGTATGTTCATGATCTGACCAAATTTTTGCTGAGAACCTAAAGGTTCTTAGGGAGTAGCCTAATGATTATGCTGCTATTGCTGGTTATTGTGATGTTAGCAATCTGAGTCTGAATAATATGTCGCTATAGACCTAGAATATGAACTTTGTGGCATGCAAAAGCAGTGGATGGTGATCAGTAATTGAAGCTGGACAAGAGGTTAGAATTGAAAGAAGTAAGAGTTTGGCTGAACCCAGAGGTCCATGCGAAGTTTTTAGTTATATCTAGGTATTCAAGATTCAGGCAATGCACAAGATCTGATGGCTCAGGCATAGAAGAAATCATAGAAGTACTCAAAAGAGCAGCAAGGAGAGCTTTAAGTTGAGTTAATGTTTACTTCATTTAGAACTATATCATTTACTTTTCATTTGGGCAAGACCCAATCACATTTCACACCAGCTGAAGGCCATGTAAAGCCAGGGTAAGTGTCTACATCTGCTTTGAGCAAAAGATGTTGAGCCACAGAAAAAAGATGGTCCTTACATTTCTAGCAAAAGAGAATTTTAATAATGGAATAAGAAGAGACTGAAGCAAGCAATATGTATATATATACAGGATTTATCTGAGGTGCAGCAAAATATATTGTAAATTGGAATGCAGAGGTTCTGCTTTGTAGCAAATCCAATGACTATTGATTTTGATACTGCTGAAATAAGAAGTTATTCATGCATGTAGGTTCTGTCTGGTACAATTCACATCCTAATTGATTAACTTCCAATAAATCAGAAAAAAAGGAGAAAGGCAAACTCTGCCTTAAATAACCAAGAATCATTATAGCTTATAAATATACCATTTGGGCATGAGAACTGATTCTGTCTTAGCATTTCTTCCAGCATAAAAAAGTGGGACATCTGAGGACTAAAGTCATGTTAGAAGGAGTGAACAGATGATAGTTATTGTACATGATGTTGTACTTGTAATGCCTAGTAGGGTAGACTCTCAAGACTTGTCAGTCATTTGGCCTTTTAGTTGTGAGATGAGTATTGACACTTAGGTAGGGATGAGAAGTTTCTTACTCCTGAGTATCAGGCAAAGTTTGTGATTTCATGAATCTTTTGTCTTGGTCTTGCTGGTCTTCTTCTTGATCTTCTACCCTTATCATTGTTCGTGTTGTTCTTTCATCCCACTCCAAATGCTCTCTCCCTTCCTGTCTAACAGTACAAGTTCTATCCATCCTTCAAGGCCCAGCAAAGCCTGACCTACCAAGAAAGTACCATTTCATTATTCCTGTACATACTGAGTTCTACTTGCTCTGATTCTCCGGTTTTTTCAACAGTAAAATATCCAGCAATATTTATTGTATTTCTGTTTCTTAATTTATTTAATCCAAATAAACTTTAAACTGACTATCAAGACTTATATGTTTGTCTTGATGTTTCCGAAGTGCCTAGCACCACTCTTGGATACATAGCTACATCATATACACACACAACATTTGCTTATGAATGGGGTTACTTTATAAATATTATCCAAAGCAGGAACTTTTGAGAGTAAAAAAGAGTACCATTGGGGCGCCTGGGTGGCTCAGTGCATTAAGCCGCTGCCTTTGGCTCAGGTCATGATCTCAGGTCCTGGGATCGAGTCCCGCGTCGGGCTCTCTGCTCGGCGGGGGGCCTGCTTCCTCCTCTCTCTCTGCCTGCCTCTCTGCCTACTTGTGATCTCTCTCTCTCTCTGTCAAATAAATAAATAAATAAAATCTTAAAAAAAAAAGAGTACCATTAATAATTATGCTGGGCTTCCTTTGAAATGTTCCCCAATAGGGTGGTCTGTTAGATGGTTAGCAGGAGAAGAATAGATAAATAAACATGTAATAAAGTCAAATGTTAATGGAAGATTTCAGGTAGTGATCACTGTAAAATCATGTCAACTTTTCTGTATCTTTAAAAGATTTCATAAGAAAATATTGGAAAAATATAAGTATGCTGGGACAAAATGCATAAACCAAGATGTTTGGTCATTCTAGTTCAGAGATGTTAAAGAATTGATCTCAAAAAGAAAAGCATGAGTAGGTGAAGGGATGAAAAGGAGGGAATAGGAAGAAATGCAGCTAGGTGGATAAGCATGGTATAAACTAATAGATTATTTTAAGATCTAGGATTAGGAATTAACATGAAAAGTAGTATACCATTCTTCTGAAACTGACAATTATGTAGAGGCTTTTGGCTATAATGCCTTAGAATGACTCATAGGACGGAGCAATGATATGTTTAGGGAGGAGAACTAGAAAGAAGATGTTATATTAGCTTCCACTGTAGCACTATTTATGTAGCACAAAGCCACGCTACATAGAAGCCAGGACTCTGTGAAGCATGTATCCTCAGAAAGCAGACACTTGTTTTGTTGACTTCAGTAGAAGCTGTTGGCATAACAGGTGGTAAAGGTAAAAACCATCTTATTGAAAATCCCTCAGGAAATTCTGGTTCTCATTGTTCCTTTGCTTTACATGGAGAGTGTTTTTAAAAAGAAAATATGGATTTTAATTATTTTTTTTAGAGTAGGCTCTCTTTTCCTATTTAACCCAATGGTTCTCAAACTTGGCTTCACATTATAATCATCTGGGTAGCTTTAAAAAATAATTGTGTCTGGAGCCCTCTTCCAGAGATTCTGATACTTTGATTTAATTGGGTATGGGATATGGCCTGGGTGTCAGATTTTAAAAACCTCCCCATGTGATTCTAAAATTTAAGAACCACTGATCTCACTCTTAGAGATGTTGTTAGATCTTCAATTTGAAGGAGCTCTTGACCATAAGGATAGCTCCCAATGACATTATAAATGAACTTCTATGTGGAGAACAGAGTTGGATACATAGAGAGGGTATTCCTGTTTCTTTGAGAGAAAGGCTAGGGAGAAAGAGAGTACTGTGAGATTTTGTTCTGTGGACCAGAATTTAAAATACAGCACTGTTTCTAATAACTTATGTGTCTGTTGCTCTATTCCCTGTGATCCACAATCAAAAATTGATAAATATTTGACTGCACTGCGTCCCCCCACCCCCCATCTCCTTTCTGATCTCTTTCTGGTTTTGTTGTTGTTGTTGGGTTTTGTTGTTGTTGTTG
>NC_081575.1:42722349-42748101 GCF_022355385.1 Mustela nigripes
GGGTGCCGGGGGGAGGGGGTTTGGGAGAAGGGGGTGGGATTATGGACATTGGGGAGGGTATGTGATTTGGTGAGTGCTGTGAAGTGTGTAAACCTGTTGATTCACAGACCTGTACCCCTGGGGATAAAAATATATGTTTATCAAAAATAAAAAATTAAAAAAAAATTATTACTCTAGCCATCGTGATAGGTCTGTAATGACATCTCATTCCGGCTTTAATTGGCATACCTAGAAGTTTTATGCTAGTATATTTTATGTTTTATAGCCAGAAACATTGCTGGATTATTTTTAGTTCTAAGAGTTTACCTAAAGAATATTTTAAAATCTCTATAAAGATATTTTGATATCAAAGTATTAAAAATAATTATAAAGATAATCATTTTCTTAACAGTCTTGGTTTCTTTTCTTTTCCAACCCATATAACTTTTATTTATTTTTCTTTTCTTACTGCCTTTTGCATAGACATAATGATAGTGGGCAACATTATTTTGTTCCAAATATTCCTTGGTCAATAACATTTATCCAACTTTTTAAAAAGATTTTATTTATTTATTTGAGAGAGAGAGAGAGAGATCACAAGAAGGCAGAGAAGCAGGCAGAGAGAGAGAGGAGGGGAAGCAGGCTCCCCACCAAGCAGAGAGCTGAATGTGGGGCTTGATCCCAGGACCCTGAGATCACAACCCAGGCTGAAGGCAGAGGCTTAACCCACTGAGCCAACCAGATGCCCCAACATTCATCTAATTTTAAAAGTCCTATTGTATTCCTAGTTTGCTAAGAGTTTTTGAATCATAAAATGATATTGAATTATAATAAATGCTTTTTGGAGTCTTTGAAATGGTTATATGAATTTTCTTCTTTAAGGTGATGAAAGACATTAACAAATTTTTAAAAGTTAAACTATTCTTTTATATTTCTTGTATAAATCCAAATTGACATGAGGTGGTATGGTAGCTCACAAATCAAACCCATTAATGGATTTAATTTGCTGATATATTTATGGTTTTTTTTTCCTTCCATGTATATAAGTGAGGTAATCTTGTAATTTATCTTTATCAAAGTATATCCATCTAGTTTGGGTGACAAGATTATGCTAGACTACAAAAATTAGTTGAAGGAAGACTTCCTTCTTTTTCTTTTCAAAGAGTTTATATATAATAGAAATTTTCAATTTACCATATTTTCAATTCCTTGAATTGACAAAAAGGCCTCTTGACCTAATGAAACTTTTGTACTAGATTTTTTACTATCAGTAGAATTTCTTTAATGGTCATAGGTTTATACAGGTCATGTATTCCTCCTTGAGACAGTTTTAGTAAGTTTTATTTTTTCATGGTGTCCATTTATGTAATTCTCAGATTTACTCATAAAGTTATTCAAGGTATTATTAGTGTGCTTTTAAATTTAACCTGTATCCATGATAGTGTCTCCTTTTTCATTCCTAATATTTTTTAAAGATTTTATTTATTTATTTGACAAACAGAGATCACAAGTAGGCAGAGAGGCAGGTAGAGAGAGGGGGAGAAGCAGACTTTCTGCTGAGCAGAGAGCCCGATGCGGGGCTTGATCCCAGGACCCTGGGATCATGACCTGAGCTGAAGGCAGAGGCTTTAACCCACTAAGCCACCCAGGTGCCCCACAGATATATTTTTTATAATCAATAGTAATAAGCCTTTTGGCAAAAAAAATATGTCATTAGAATACATCCTGTGCATTACATTTTTTTAAAAGATTTTATTTATTTATTTGACAGAGAGAAACCACAAGTACACTGAGAGGCAGGCAGAGAGAGAGAAGGAAGCAGGCTCCCTGCTGAGCAGAGAGCCCGATGCGGGACTCGATCCCAGGACCCTGAGATCATGACCTGAGCCGAAGGCAGCGGCTTAACCCACTGAGCCACCCAGGCGCCCCTGTGCATTACATTATTATATACACCTTTTCTTGTAATACAACCCACTCATTTGTCAGATTCTGCTGTTCTCTTTACATGTCCTGCGCATATACACTTAGGATTTACTGTTTGCTGATACTCATATACCATGTGATACTGCCTGTAGGCTTTTATCATAAAACAATGCATGGATAAAATATTTGATCTGCTTTATTATGTGGTTTCCAAATATACACTGTGTAAAAGTAATATAATTAGAGACAAATCAGGAATTTTCTCCTCTGGGTCTTTTAAGTTGAAACTCCTTCACTGAAGAAATATACTAGCACAAAATAAGGCTACTACTTAACAACATATAGCTACAAATAAAGAAAGTTGAGCAAAGTCAAAACATCAGTCCTTCCTCCCTCTTGATAACTCACATCATAAACTAGGTGTCATCAAACTATGCCTATAGACCAAACCCAGGCCACTCCATGTTTTTGTATAACCCATGAGCTAAGAACGTTTTTCATATTTTAAATAACCTAGAAAAAATTAAAAGAATATTTCATGACACATGAAAATGACACGAAATTCAAATTTTGTGTTCATAAACAAAGTTTTCTTGGAACATAGCTAAGCTCATTTGTTTATATGTTGTCCATGGCCACTTTTGTATTATAATGGCAGAGGTGAATAATTATAGTAGAGACTGTATGGCCTACAGATCTAAAGTATTTACTATTTGGCCCTTTATAGAAAATGTTTTCTGAACTCTGCTATGAATAATCATCTCCTTTTCCCAGGATCAGAAGAAAGTAAACAGATGCTGACAAGACACTGGACAAGGCATTATGAGAAAGGCAAGGGAATGCCATTACCAGAAACCAGTTAAGACTGACTCTTAGGGCAAGATATTGTGCTTTGTGTATTATCTAGAGAGAACAGGGGAACAACCGTAATGAAAAGACACCCCAACTCCTACATAATCATGTGTATCAAAATATGTGGCTGAATTTCAAATCTATCTATATGAAAATCCAGATTTTGGTAACTGCAGTATTCTGGTCAATAAATTCTACTGGGAATGAGATTCCAACTTTTAAAGAATCATATTTGTAAAATTATACAGTTTTTTTCTTTTTTTTTTTTAAGAGAGATAGAAAACAGCAGAGGGAACAGCTGGCAGAGGGAGAATCAGGCTTCCGTGCTGAGCAAGGAGCCCAATGTGGGACTTGATCCCAGTACCCTGTGATTATGACCTGAGCCAAAGGCAGAGGCTTAACTGACTGAGCCACCCAGGTGTCCTTTTTTTTTTTTTTTTTAAGATTTTACAAGTTTTTCTCTCATGTCCTTGCATAGCTATTCCACGTTGTTATATTTCTGTGAAATCTTTTAAGCTCTCCCCTGTTTATCAGGCAGGTGGGGTAAGAGTGTTCTAAAACTGGCCTTCTTATAAGCTATGCACAAGCAGGTACAGTAGGCAGAAAAAGATTTAAAAAAAACACAAACCTTGGAGTTATAGAGGGGCGTGGGTATAAGGTATTAAAAAAAAAACAAACAAAAACTGTTCTCCTGTTACTATTCTCAAAGTTTAAGGATGACCAGAAAACAACTTCATTTTCCTTCACCATTCATACGGACCAGTTTTAAACTAATATAAACTTGTTTTTTGAGGGTATGTTCTCAGCTAATAGCTGAGGAAACTTGTGACTTCTATTAATTGATTTCTCATTTTATGAAGGAATATGTCTTTTCATTTGCCTTAAAGTTGTTGTGATAAAAGATCTGTCTTTTAATACCTTTTTTCACATTTTTATTTAAATCCTAATTAGTTAGTATCTAGTGTAATATTGGCTTCAGGAATAGAATTTACTGATTCATCACTTACAACACTCAGTACTCATCATAACAAGTGCCCTCTTTTTAATAGCCATCACCCATTTAGCTCATCCCCCATATTCTATCATTAAGAGTCACCTATGGTTTGTTTCCTTCTCTCTTTTCCCCCCTTTCCAATACGTTCATCTATTTGTTTCTTAAATTCCACATATGGTGTTTTTCTTTCTCTGACTAACTTATTTCATGTAGCATTATACTCTCTAGCTCCATCGACATCATTGCAAATGACAAGATTCCATTATTTTTGATGGCTGAGTAATATGCCATTGTATGTATATCCTACTTCTTCTTTACCCATTAATCAGTCGATGAATATTTGGGTTCTCTCCATAGTTTGGCTTTTGTTTATAATGCTGCTATAAACATGAGGGTGCATGTACTCCTTCAGATCAGTATTTTTGTATCTTTTGGAAAAATACCTAGTAGTGCAATTGCTGGATCTTAGAGTAGTTCTATTTTTACAGTTCTGAGGAAACTTCACACTGTTTCTCAGAGTGCTTGTCTGCTTGTTTGCATTCCCACCAACAATGCAAAAAGTTTCCCCTTTCTCTGCAACTCACCAACATCAGTTGTTTACTGTGTTGCTAATTTTAGCCATTCTGACATGTGATATGGTGTCTCATCATGGTTTTGATTTGTATTTGCTCGATGATGAGTGCTGAGAATCTTTTCATGTGCATTAGCCATCTGGATGTCTTCTTTGGAAAAATGTCTATTCATGTCTTCTGCTCATTTCTTAACTAGATTGTTTTTTGGGTGTTGAGTTTGATAAGTTCTTTATAGATTTTCAATACTAACCCCTTATCAGATATGCCACTTGCAAATATCTTCTCTCATTTCATAGGCTGCCTTTTAGTTTTGCTGATTCATTTCCTTCATTGTGCAGAAGTTTTGATCTTGATGAAGACCAAATAGTTCAATTTTTGCTTTTGTTTCCCTTGCCTCTGACTATGTTTCTAGTAAGAAGTTCCTACAGCCAAGGTCAAAGAAGTTGCCGCTTGTGTTCTTTTCTAGGATTTTGATGGTTTCCTGTCTCACATTTAGGTCTTTCATTTATTTTGAATTCATTTTTGTGTGTAATGTAGGAAAGTGGTCCAATTTTATTCTTCTGCATGTTGCTGTCTAGTTTTCTCAACACCATTTGTTGAGGAGACTGTCTTTTTCCCATTGGATATTCTTTCTTCCTTTGTTGAAGATTAGTTGACCATATAGTTGTGTTGTTTCATTTCTGGGTTTTCTATCTGTTGGATTGACCTATGTGTGTCTGTTTTTGTGCTAGTACCAAACTGGCTTGATGATTACAGCTTTGTAATACAGCTTCAAGTCTAGAATCATAATGCCTCCAGCTTTGGTTTCCTTTTTGAACATTTACTTTGGCTATATAGGGTCTTTTCCTGTTACATACAAATTTTAGGAATGTTTATTCTAGTTCCATGAAAAATGCTGTGGTATTTTGATAGGCATTGCATTAAATGTATAGATTGCTTTGGGTAGGTAGTATAGACATTTTAGTAATGTTTGTTCTTCTGATCCATGAGCATGGAATGTTTTTCCATTTCTTTGTGTTGTCTCAAATTTCTTTCATTAATGTTCTATAGTTTTCAGAGCATATATCTTTTACCATTTAGATTAGGTTTATTTCTAGCTATCTTATGGTTTTGGAGCAACTGTAAATGGGATTGATTTCTTGATTTCTTTTTCTGATGCTTCATTATTGGTGTATAGAAATGCAACAGATTTCTGTACATTGGTTTTATATCCTATAACTTTGCTGAATTCATGTATTACTTCTAGCAATTTTTTTGGTGGAGTCTTTCAAATTTTCTATATAGAGTATCATGTAATCTGCAATTAGTGAAAGTTAGACTCCTTTCTTGAGGATTTGGATGCATTTTATTTATTTTTTTGTTTTCTAATTGTGGAGGCTAAGACTTCTAGTACTATGTTAGGTAGTATGGTGAGAATGGACATCCCTGTCTGGTTCCTGAACATAGAGGAAAAGATTTCCATTTTCCCCTTTTGAGGATGATATTAGCTATGGGTCTTTAGTATATGGCCTTTATGATGTTGAGGTATGTTCTATATATCCCTACTTTGTCAAGGGTTTCTATCAAGAATGGATGCTGTATTTTGTGAAAGGCGTTTTCTGCATCTATTGACCAGATCATATAGTTCTTATTCTTTTATTAAGATGGTGTATCATGTTTATTGTTTTGTGAATATTAAACCAGCCTTGCAGTCCAGGAATAACTCCCATCAATCATGGTGAATCATTATTTTAATATACTGTTGGATTCAATTAGCAAGTATCATGTTGAGAATTTTTGCATTCATGTTCATCAGGGATATTGGCTTGTAACTCTCCTTTTTAGTGGGTTTTGTCTGGTTTTGGAATTAGGTAATGCTGGCCTCATGGAATTAATGAATTTGGAAGTTTTCCTTCCATTTTATTTTTTGGGAACAGCTTCAGAAGAATAGGTATTAACTCTTTCTAATGGCTGGTAGAATTGCTTTGGGATGCCATTTGGTCCTGACTTTTGTTTGTTGGGAGATTTTTGACTGCCGATTCAATTTTTTTGCTGGTTATGAGTCTGTTCAAATTTTCTATTTCTTCCTGTTTCAGTTTTGTTAGTTTGTATGTTTCTAGGAATTTGTCCATTTCTTCCAGGTTGCCCAGATTGTTGGCATATAATTTTTCATAGTAGTCTCTTAAAATTGTTTGGATTTCTGTGGTGTTGGTTGTGATCTCTCCACTTTCATTCATGATTTTATTTATTTGGGTCCCCTCTCTTTTCCTTTTGATAACTCTGGCTAGGGGCTTATTAATTTTATTAATTCTTTCAAAGAACCATGTCCTAGTTTTGTTGATCTGTTCTACTGTTTTTTTGTTGTTGTTGTTGTTGTTTGTTGCTATATCATTTAATTCTGCTCTAATCTTTATTATTTCCCCATCTTCTGCTGCCTTTTCTAGCTCTTTTAGGTATAAGGTTAGGGTGTATATTGGAGACTTTTCTTGCTTCTTGATTTAGGCCTCTATTGCAATATCCTTCCTTTTTAGGACCACCTCTGCTGCATACCAAAGGTTTTGGACTGTCGTGTTTTCATTTTCATTTGCTGCCATGTATTTTTTAAATTTCTCCTTTAATTTCCTGGTTAACTCATTCATTCTCTAGTAGGATGTTCTTTAACTTCTATGTATTTGTTATCTTTCCAAATTATTTTTTGTGGTTGAATTCAAGTTTCATAGCACTGTGGTCTGAAAATATGCATGGTATGATCTCAATATTTTTGTACTGGTTGAGGCCTGATATGTGACCTAGTATGTGATCCAGTCTGGAGAATGTCCCATGTGCATTCAATATGTATTGGGGCACCTGGGTGGTTCAGTGGGTTGAGCCTCTGCCTTCAGCCCAGGTCATGATCTCAGGGTCCTGGGATCAAGCCCCACATCAGGCTCTCTGCTCAGCAGGGAGCATGTTTCCCCCCTCTCTCTGCCTGCCTCTCTGCCTACTTGTGATCTCTCTCTCTGTCAAATAAATAAATAAATTTTTTTAAAAAAAGAATATATATTTTGCAGCTTCAGGATCAAATGTTCTGAATATATCTGTTAAGACCATGTGGTACAATATGTCATTCAAATAGTAGTGTCATCCCCTACTACTACTGTATTATTATCAGTGAGTTTATGTTTGTTATTAATCAATTTATATATTTGGGTTCTCCAAAGTTGGTAGCATAAATATTTACAATTAGATCCTCTTGGTGGATAGACCCCTGAATAATGATATAATGAACTTCACCAACTTTTGTTACAGTCTTTGGTTTAAAATCTAGCTTGTCTTATATAAGTATGGCTACTCTGGCTTTCTTTTGATGACTATTTGCATGATAAATATTTCTCCACCCCTCACTGTCAATCTGCATTGTCTTTATGTTAAAAATGAATTTTCTATAGGCAGCATACAGATGGGTATTTTTTTTTCTATTCTGACACACTATGTCTTTTGCTTGGGTTGTTTAGTCCACTTATATTCATAGTAATTAGTGATAGAAATGTATTTAGTGCCACTTTATTACTTGTTTTGTTGCTGTTTCTGGAGATTTTCTCTGTTCCTTTTTAGTCTTTGTCATTTTTGGTCTTTTTTCCCCCCATTTAACATGTCCACTTTAATATTTCTTTCAGGGCTGGCTTAGTGGTCATGAACTCCTTTAGTTTTTGTTTGGGAATCTCTTTTCTTTTAATTAATTAATTTATTTTTTAAAAATAAACATATAACGTATTTTTATCCCCAGTGGAAACTCTTTATCTCTCCTTCTATTCTGAATGATAGCCTGGCTGGATAGAATATTCTTGGCTGCAGATTTTTCCCATTCAGCACTTTGAATATATCATACCACTGTCTTCTGGCTTGCCAAGTTCCTGTGGACAGATCTCCTACTAACCTTATTGTCCTTCTCTTGTAAGTTAGGAACTTCTTTTGTCTTGCTGCATTTGGTATTTTTTTCTTTCTATGTGGCAAATTTAACTACAGTATGGCTTGGTATTGGCTTGCTTTTGTTTATTTTGATGGGAGTTCTCCGTGCCTCCTTGATTTTGATGTCTGCTTCCTTCCCCAGATTATGCCCTCTTTTCTCTCTCTTCTTCTGGGACTCCTATCATATGGATGTTAGTATGTTTGATGGAGTCGCTGAGTTCTGTAAATCTGTTTCTGCGATCCAAGTATTTTCTTTCCCTGTTTTGTTCAGCGTCATTACTTTCCATAATTCCATTCCCTCTTTTGTTCAACTTCATCATTTTCCATAATTCTATGTTCTATATCTCTTATTAATTCCTCTGCTTCTTCTATCTTTATGGTCATTACATCCAGTTGGTTTTGCATCTTGGTTTTTACATTTTCATTTTGGCCTGCTTGTTTTTTACCTGTTATATCTCTGCAGTGAGGGTCTCATTTATGTCTTCTATGGTTTTCTCAAACTCAGCTAGTAGTATCCTTATGATTGTTGCTTTAAATTTGGAATCAGGCATATTACTTACATTCTTTTAGATTAGATCCCTGGCCGTGAACCTTTCCTGTTCTTCCTTTTAGGATGAATTCCTCCATCTTGGCATTTTGTCTAGGTCTCTATATTCTGTGTGAGGGAAAGCCGGTTATGTTTCCTGGTCTTGAGACTAGTGGCTTTATGAAAAAAAGGTCATACAATATCCAGGGCTTGGTGCCTCAGGAAGTGTCTCTGGTGTGTGTTGCATGCATTCTGCTGCTATGTTTGGCTGCTTTATCCCTCAGGTCAGTCCTCTGCAGCTTTTCTCCTTGCCTGTGGTGGGAAGTGCTTGGACCTTGGCCAGAGTGATTTAACTAGGTGTGTTCTGTACTGTCTGCTTAAAGAGACCTGATTCTGTTTCCTCTAGAAATAAAGCTTTGTAAAAATCCATGGTCAGTATGTGGAGGGGTTTGTGCTGGTCTTCTGGGGGAAGAGCTCACTGCTCTAGTCCTAATGTATACTTGCCCAAGAAAAAGGCAATACCAGTGGAGCACAGGTGGGTAGGACTTTAGGCAGTCAGTGCTCACACAATCCTGTTTACTGAAGTTGGTTTTTGCTGGTGGTTGGGGGCAGAGTGGAAGTGGTGTCAACCCACTCCTTTGTCCATGGAGAGGGGAGTCTGTGTTTGCTGCTCTCATGGGAGCATTTTCAGAGTGAATAATTTCCCTTCATGCATCACAGGCATTTATCAGATTGCTGATTTCGCATTGTCTTTGGGTCACTTGCCTCCCTTGAGCAATGCAGCACACCTTGGACTCTACCCTAGCCAGGTCTGCTGACTTTTAGAATTCCAAACTTCAAGGACTTGGTGTGATGAGGGCATGCACTAATCTTCTGGGAAAGGGTCTCGCCACACTAGGACTGATGTAGGTTTGACTCAGAAGGGCAGTCATGCCAGAGTGCAGGGGCATGGGGTTTGGAGCAAAGCAGGCTAAATAGTCAGTGTAGTGTCTGGGTTAGCTAACCTCAGTGGGTGTCTCTCTGCCTTTGCTAAGGGACAGGGAGATAAATGGTACCTATCAGCTCTTTGGGTCCAGGAAAGGCAATGCCACCTTTCACAAATATACTCCAAGAAGATAAACCAGTCTCTCCCTGTGTGTCCTAGGCAATCCTCAGAGGGCACCATCTGCCGCTAGGTTACCTGCCTGCCTTCTCTGCAAGAGTAGGGCAGTGCCCTCAGAGCGCTACTCTAGCCATGTTGTGGACAACTTTAAAAGTCTGAGCCCCACTGGTTTTAAAAACTCATGAAAATCAGCCCCTCTCATTTCCTGAGCCAATGGCTTTGAGGAAGTGTTCTCCTCATGCAATCAACTGTGTGTTCCTCTCTCTCTCTCATTTTTCTGCATGACCAGGGCTCCTTCAATAGATCCATTTCTCTCCCAAATCATACCTCCGCACTTCCTATTTTCCTCAAAGTGGCCTCTTCTCTCCCTCTGGTTGTGCAGTTTGTTCTATCAGTTCTCAGGTTAATTTCTTGAGTATTCAGAATGATTTGATAGTTATCTATGTTTGAGGGACAAGGCAAGCTTAAAGTCCTCCTACTATGTGCCATCTTGGATTTTTCTAACCTAAAAATTTGGGAATACTTTTATATCACTGACAATAATAAACATCCCATGATGTGGTTTTGTCTCTAACTCTGGATTTTGTGACAGATGTGCTTATTCTAATTCTTCCTGGACATTGTTTGACGTATTTTTTTGAGATATGGCAACCAAAAATGAACATTGCATTTTGGGATGTAAAAATAAAATACTGTAAGAATGGGCTCAGATTGAGATCTTTTGATGTAGCCCTAGATATCAGCTTACACTTCTCTGTTTAGTTCCCTGACAACAGATTTACTTCTTTGTAGTTCTTATATCCATTAATTATGCCCAGTTTGCCTGTTTCTGCAGGAATCACACAGAAATAAGCAATGACCTTTGTGACCCCCATCCGTACCAACAAGAAATTTGATCTTCCCTGAAGCAACTAAAGGACATCTAAATGGCTTTCAACAAAATTGCAACATGGTACCTACATTTAAGGATCTCTATGTAGAGGGGCACCTGGGAGGCTCAGTGGTTTGAGCCTCTGCCTTTGATTCAGGTCATGATCTCAGGGTCCTGGGATCGAGCCCTGCAATAGGCTCTCTGCTTAGTGAGGAGCCTACTTCCCCAGATCTCTCTGCCTGCTTGTGATCTCTCTCTCTCTCTGTCTGTCAAATAAATAAATAAATCTTTTTTTTTTAAAGGATCTCTAGGTTGAGGTTCTTGCTAATAATAAAAATTCTTCCATAGTCCCTCACCTCTTTCTACACATGGGCTACAATAGGTTGCAACAGGTTGAAGATGTAAGTAAAAATGATTTGGTGTGAAAGGTAATGGGGTTGCTTCTTCGGCATTCATTCAGGCTTCCCACTGGGCGGGCTTGATCCTATCCTTAGTTTCAACAATGCAGCATTACTGGTCTGAGTTTGACTTGCCATATTAATTGGTTTAAGTATAGAAAAAAATAAAGGAAGCTTAGTATTTGTGTCCAATGGCTAAATGAAATATAACCATTCTCTCTCTAATATGTGAGTATGAGAGCAAGTAGCCCCAATTAATGCTGGAAGCCACTATGTGATCATGATAGTGCCCAGCCAGGGGACAAAGATAATAGTAACAAAAAGCCAGAATCAAAAGACCAAAAAAGAAAGAGGATGAGGGCTAGGATGAAACTACACATGGAGAGTATTCTGAATTTTTTAGTCACATGGGCCAATAAATTTATAACTATACATAGGCCAGTTTGAGTTTTTTCTAATCTTTCTGACCAAAAGCATCCTAACTGATAGGTTCAGGTATAACTTGATACAAAATATCAATCACTTGTGAAAAATGATGAATTAATCAAACTCTATTTCCTGTGGACTTAATTTACCATCAGAGCAGTTCTGTCTTTATTTCTAATGGACAATCACTTGTTTTCAAATTTCTTTGCCCTTGTTAATAATAAAAAATAAATGTAATAAAAAAAGTGTCTTTGAACTTTCTTATTCACTGAGAGTATCACTATTTAAAGTAGAAGCTCACTATTTTAAATACAATTTTATTGGAACATAGTCATGCTTATTCATTTATTCACTGTCAGTGGCTTCTTTCATACTACAATGAAACAGTTGGGGAGTTTTGATGGAGACCATATTGCCCACAAAGCTAGAATAAGCACTAGCTGGCCCTTTACAGGAAAAGTTTGCTTCCCCATGAATTAAAAGTACCCTGTGGTAAATCATTTTTCAAAAATCGGACTGCATATACCATGGACACACCTTATACACTTGTTGATTGTTTAATCAAAATATTGCACATTCTTTATTTATTTTGTAAGTTTGGATTTTGTGTATTGATTTTGCTTAAAGTATACTTTACAGATGGTAGATCTGAGCTCCTTTTTCTAAGTTGAGCACACTTCTCAGCTACTTCTCTCTAGAACTCTCAGGTAGCTTGACTCAACTCATTTCAAAAACTCAAATATATAGGCCTGCGCTTTCCTGTTGTTCAAATCCTTTGATCAATTTCATGAAGGAAGGAGTCAACACTTCATGACAGATCCACTTAATATAAACTGCTATATATGCTTTTAATATTTGCCTATATCCAGTTTTCCTCCCCTTCTGGAAACATGAAAGAATGTATTTCTCAGGTTTTCTCTTATCCCCTAAAATTAGGCAGAGCCAGGTAATTACTTTTGGCCAATGGTCTGTGAAAGGAAGTGAATTTATGTCACCTTGGGGATGAGGCTGAAACTACCAGAACAAAGGAATCCAAAGTCACAGTACGAAGTCAGATATGCTGATAAGTCACTTGCACTCATAGAAGAACTTTGCAAGAATGAGAAATGAGATTCTATTGGATTAAAACACTGAAATTTTAGAGCTGTTTGTTACTGCAGCTTAACCTGGGCTAGCTTGACTAACACACTGTTTAACTGAAATAACTCATTATACATCTACTTCTGCATATCTCTATATATTAAGACCATGCAATGGTATACCCAAGAAACAGATGACTTAAATGTGAAATAAACCAAACCTCACTTTGCCTCTGAATATAGAAATAAAAGAATTCCTGAATTTCAGAAACAAATGATCTATTCCCATTATTGAGGGTTAAGTGACAACAAAGAGTAAGGTGGGAGGAATTATACTTTAAATATTTTCCAGTGATGTACTTTGAGCTCATATTCTTGGTATGTGTAGGTGGCTTGTTAGGGAAAGCTAATCACAAATTGCTTGAATTTGTTTATATTTTTCTCACTTCTGGGGGGCAGTAGAGAGAATGTAGAGAAGTAGCAAGAGAACTAGGTGATGGAATCACTAAAATGGAAGTGACTGTGGAAATACATTCAGTTCATTTTTCTTTACCCAGGTCAAGTGAGAGGCGTCTTAAACAAAAGAGTGAAAGAACATTGTTGAAAGATCCCTCAGCATTCTTCCGTGACTAATTAGGATATTAAAAATGTCCCAGAGCACATCTAATCCATAATTTGCTCTCTAATAATAACAAGAGAAGCAATTCTGTATTTAAAAAAAAAAGACATGTGTGCTCTATAACACCAGCACTGAAGGCTTAGAGTACTGGCCTTAATATCCCTAATTTTATTAACGAACTGTTGTGAAGCTTTTGCCTATGAATCTGTTTTTATCATTGATCTGGAAAAATAAAAATTTCCTTCCAATAAAATTACTCTTTTAAGTAACTATTATCTTACCAAAATGCCTACTGCTTAGCCATTGTTCACCTTTCCTTGTCTATTCTCAGTAGAAAATGATAATAACTATTGAAGGAAGGGGACTTACAGAGTTGCCCGTGGATGATGTACTGCTACAAATGCTAGGAGACGAAAGTCTTCTCAACAAAACTTATAGTTTATTACAGATAGTACAAACCTGGGATGGTGGCATCTTATTGCTGTCAGTGATAAAACACAATACGGATATTTTTTTAAATTAACATATAATGTATTATTAGCCCCAGGGGTACAGATTTTTAATGTTCATTCAGTGAGAATAAAAAAAATCACTTGTCTACTCCAAGCCCCCTATTCTGTTAAGTCTACGTTGTTGTATTTTCTCTCTTTATTTGATTGAATATTTAGTTAAGGTCTAAGGATTTGAAAAGACTACAAAAGGGATGGGTCCCTGGGTGGCTCAGTGGGTTAAAGCCTCTGCCTTTGGCTCAGGTCATGATACCAGGGTCCTGGGATCCAGCCCGCATCTGGCTGTCTGCTCAGCAGGGAGCCTGCTTCCCCTCCTGCCTCTCTGCCTACTTGTGATCTCTGTCAAATAAATAAATAAAATCTTTAAAAAAAAGACTACAAAAGGGAAATACATATCTCAGAAAGGTGTGGAGTAATCTTCCCATTTTTGTCCCTATAGATATATAAGTCCAAAGGACATGCCAGACAGCAGAAATGAATCATTTGCAGAGGCTCACAAAATTTCACTTAGACCCTCACCTTAACTTTTCACTCTTTTCTCTCCGTTATCTCTCTTTTCTGACCTTGGAGGCAAAAATACATTAGGCATCTATTTATTCCCTGTGGCAAACCTTTGCCCCTCAACCCTATCAATCCATTAAACAAACATTAATTAAATTGGTTCTTACTTCACAAAAATGATAGGCTGCCCCAGGGAAAAGGTAGATTTATAACATTGCCAGGGACAATCAAACTATAATGGCAACTCAGGGAGAAGGGGGGACTTTCTGGATTACTCTTCCTTCATTTGGGACCACACTATATGGTCTTGTGAACACATCTTTCAGCAGTTTTGATTATTTATACCTTCAAAGATAATATTTCTCAAAATTCAAATTCTTTTTGTAGTAAGACTACAGTCTATGGCCCAAGCAGAGTGAGCCTGTAAATAAACTTAACTACCCATTTAAAGCCAGCAGGATGTCCCTCACTCATCTACCAATCCCATAGGTCCCTCTAATAGTCACCTGGCATGCTTCCGCTGCTCCTCAGAAAATATTTTTCATAGTGAAGTATTGATATGGCAATTTGAATTCTAGAGATTTTTATGTTTACTCTGGAGATTAATTTGAATACAAACACATCCACATTTACACTTTCTCCCTCTCTTAGCGTCTCTCCTCCCACCTCATAAATTCCAATTACACATGGTTGGAATGCAGAATAATCACAAAAAACTTTTTGTTTTATTTTGTTTTGTTTTTGGCAGGCCAAGTCAGTGCCCTCAGTCCTGTTCATACATTTTCCTCTTATTTCCATGTTTGCTTTTTGAAGACAGACATTATCTTCACCACTGTGCTCTATCTCATCTCTTAGTACACAGATAAATCCTTTGAGCTGACCTTATTTTGACAAATTTGTCTTTACTTTCTCATGCATACATACATTAATCTTTTTAGAGCTCTTTATATTGGTGAAAGGTGTACTTTGGTGTTACTTTGACTGTATCCCTCAGATTTTATAATCTTGGTGCCGAAGTTTTCCTCTATTAGATGCTCCTGAACTCCTTATTCCCAACCCCACTTATACATATTCTTACACACACACACACACACACATCAGTGAGTATCATAGGAAGATAAAATGCAACTTCATGTCAATAGTTTTAAGGGTTATGTGTATATGTGTGCTGGTGTGTTTGAGAAACATCAGAGTTTAGGTACTTGATTTTTAAATTAAGAATCTGAAACATAAATTTAGAAAGTATAAGATACATATATCAGAAGATATAGATACAGGTAAAATTTATGGAAATAAAATGTACATAACATAAAAGTAGCCATTTTAAAGTACAAAATTCATCCAATAATTGTATTTCTTTGGTGTTGGTTTTGATTTCTCCTCTTCTGTTCATGATTTTATTAATTAGGGTCCTCACTCTTTTCCTTTTGATAAGTCTGAACATGGTTTTATCAATCTTATTAATTCTTTCAAAGAACCAACTCCTAGCTTAATGCTCTCCACATCTATCCTTATTGTCACAAAATGGCAAGACTATACTTTTTATGGCTGAGTACTAATCCACTATATATATATATATATATATATATTCTTCTTTAACCATTCCATCTATCAACAGACACAGGCTGCTTCCATATGTTGGCTATTATAAATAACAAATAAATACAAGGGTGCATATATCTTTTCAAATTATTATTTCATTTTATTTGGGTAAATATTTAGTTATAACAGTGCTGCATGATGACAAATGTTAGCTATACTGTGGTAAACATAGCATAACATACAGAGTTGAGTCATTATGTTGTATATCTGAAACTAGTCTAACATCGTGTGTCAACTCTAATTCAAATACATAAAATAATAAAGTCAACAATTCAGTAATATTTAGCATTTCACAATGTTGTGCATCCACTACCTCTATCTAGTTCCCAAACATTTCCATCACTCCCAAAACAAAAATCCACAGCCATTAACCATTTTCCCCCTTACCTTAGCCCTTGGCAAATACTACCATGGTTCTCTCCTTGTGGATTTGCTTATTCTTCATATAAATGGGTCATATAATATGAGGCCTTTTATATCTGCTTTCTAGATCTAAATAATATACCATTTTATGGATATGGGATCTATCTTTCTATTCATTCACCTGATATATGATTGAGCTCTTTCTACCCTTGTCTATTGTGAAGAGTGGTGCTATGAACATGCTTCTGCAATTATTTGTTGGAATCTCTGTTTTCAGTTCTTTTGATCATATATCTAACAGCAGAACTGCTGATTCATGGTAATTCTATGTTTAATTTTTTGAGAAACTGCAAAAATGTTTTCCACAGTGACTGAACCAAGTTCCATTCCCACCAGCAGTGTACAAGGATTCCAGTTTCCCCACATCTTTATCAATACTTATTTTTTTTATGGTAGCCCTCTGAGTGGGTGTGAAATGGTACCTTAACAAAACTACTTTTTTCCCATGCTGTTTTTTACTTGGTAATCAGCTTTGGAGCCTCAACAACCTATAAGCACTGTAATCTGAAACATCATTTAGTGAATGCCATTATTCAGAACTGTTACTTCTTAAAATTTCATAGTTCCTTCCCTGAATGGGTGAGTCCCAGCAGCACACCATGGACAAAATTGCTTTCTGAACTAACATAACAGTATCGAAAGCAACAAGTTATTTGCCCATGTTCACATAGCCAGAATGTAGATCAGGTTTACATTCAGTTTGTCTCCAGTGCCATACTCTTAAGCATTATGCATCAGGTCTGCCAGTCCTGCAAATGTAAATCTGTTGCATACATTTAATCTGAAAGAATAGGAAATCCAAATCTTTTCATGTGTTTTATGAATTTAAAAAAATCAACAGCAAACATTTCTTCTCAACTAAATTTGTCAGGCTAGCATTAAAATTAGTTTTTATCTCCTAAGCATTCACCAATTGGGAAGACAAACCAGGTATGTGCTAGAAACCAAAGAGAGAGTAACTTGGATTTGAAAATTTACCATAGACAGTCTATGATGTAGTTAATAGAGGTTGATTGTAACTTTAAGGTCAATGCTCTCAATTCCCTGGTCAGATGGTAACAATCCCTTAATCTCTGTGTTCTATGGCATTTTCTTTGCTTCCTACATCACTCTACCTCTCAGCTATTCCACAACCCAACATGTTATGCTGTGCAGGAAGTAAATTGATGCAGGATCCAGTAAATAAATGTATTTACCACTCACAGATCAAACTTTCATGTTTCTGTTCTAATTTTAAAATTAGGTTAATTTTATTAACATATTGCCCTCAAGTCATTTTCTATTCTGTGAGTCAGTGATTCTTGACAGATAAAAAGTGTTTTCCCACTTCAGAGATAGAGGCTGGAAAGTAGTGCCATCAAACAAAGGGCCCCAGTGCAAATTCTAGAAGAAGGCAGGCAACCTAGCTGTCCTGTATAAATTAACAAAAGGCATGAGAAGAGATGAATAAGGTGAATCAATCCTAAGGATAAAAGGACTATAAGACCAAAGTTAACCAAAGATAGCCAGATAGAAAAAAAGAAGACCAAAGGAAGGTATCAGCAATTGTGTGATGACATGAATGTCAACGGATAAAAAGAAACAGAAATGTTAAACTAAGATAGATATGGAGTTCATGGATGAGGAAGCTAAAGTTGAAAGAATCTGTAACTTTGCCAAAATCAAAAAACAAGCAAGGATATTTGTAGAGCTGAGAATGGAAAAGAACACTAATCCAGACCATTTCTCATCAGGAGTTTATTTTTCAGTGCTTTCTTACAAAAAGGAGAACTAGCATCCTACTTTTTGTTTAGGAATAAAGGACTAAAAAGCTTCCAAATAAACATTTGCCCAAATAGTGGGAGGGTGGCAAGTGCTTATAGGAAGGAAAACAATATTGTTAAATGTTTGTACTGCTGTGGGATGAAATCCAGATTAAAAAACATAGTTTAAAACAATTCAATTATAGGAAGTCTATGACAAATCTAGTTTAAGTCAGTTTATGCAGCAAAGAAAAAACATAGCTACTTAGAAAGAACACCCCCATTCAATGTTTACGTTCCCTGCTTTATTTAACCTAGGTTATCATTCTTCTAAACATCATCAAAAAGTGTAAAAAAATTGAGAGGGCTATGAGGTTTTCTCTCTTTTCTTATTCATTTTTTTCTATCACTTTGATTTGCGAAGGTTGAACCACCCCTGCATTCCATGGATAAATCCCACCTCATCATGATGGATAATCTTTTTAATGTGCTGTTGGATCCTATTAGCTAGGATCTTGTTGAGAATCTTTGCATCCATATTCATCAGGGATATCGGTCTGAAATTCTTATTTTTGGTGGGGTCTTTGCCTGGTTTGGGGATCAGGGTAATGCTGGCTTCATAAAAAGAGTCTGGAAGTTTTCCTTCTGTTTCTATTTTTTGAAACAACTTCAGGAGAATAGGTATTATTTCTTCTTTCAATGTTTGGTAGAATTCCCCAGGGAATCTGGCAGGTCCTGGGCTCTTGTTTTTTGAGAGGTTTTTGATCACTGCTTCAATCTCATTACTAGATATTGGTCTATTCAGGTTGGCAATGTCTTCCTGATTCAGTTTTGGAAGTTTATAGGTTTCCAGGAATACATCCATTTCATCTAGGTTACTTAACTTATTGGCATATAACTGTTGATAATAATTTCTGATGATTGTTTCTATTTCCTTGGTGTTAGTCATGATCTCTCCCTTTTCATTCATTTATTAATTTGAGTCTTTTCTTTTGGATTTCTTTGGCCAATGGTTTATCGATCTTGTTGATTCTTTAAAAAAACCAGCTTCTAGTTTCATTGATGCACTCTACTGTATCTCTACTTTCTATCTCATTGATCTCTGCTCTAATCTTGATTATTTCCCTTCTTGTGTATGGGGTTTTGCTTAATTTGTTCTTGATTCTCCAGCTCTTTAAGGTGTAAAGACAGCTGGTGTATTCTGGATTTTTCAATTTTTTTGAGGGAAGCTTGGATGGCTATGCATTTCCCCCTTAGGGCCACCTTTGCTGTGTCCCATAGGTTTTGGACCAAAGTATCTTCATTCTCATTGGTTTCCATGAATTATTTAAGTTCTTCTTTGATTTCCTGGTTGATCCAAATATTCTTAAGCAGGGGGGTATAGCTCAGTGGTAGAGCATTTGACTGCAAACATTCTTAAGCAAGGTGATCTTTAGCTTCCAGGTGTTCGAATACCTTCCAAACTTTTTCTTGTGGTTGAGTTCTAGTTTCAAAGCATTGTGGTCTGAGAATATGCAGAAAATAATCTCGGTCTTTTGGTATCAGTTGAGCCCTGATTTGTGACCCAGTATGTGGTCTATTTTAGAGAAAGTTCCATGTGCACTCGAGAAGAAGGAATATTCTGCTGTTTTAGGGTGGAATGTTCTGTATATATCTATGAGGTCCATATGGTCCAATGTGTTTTTCAATGTTCTTGTGTCTTTATTGATTTTCTGCTTGGATGATCTGTCTATTACTAAGAGGGGCATGTTAAGATCCCCTAACATTAATGCATTCATATCAATATGACTCTTTATCTTGATTAACAGTTGTCTTATGTAGTTGGCTGCTCCCCTATTGTGGGCATAGATATTTACAATTGTTAGATCATCTTGGTGGATAGTCCCTTTAAGAATGATGTAGTGTCCTTCTTTGTCTCTGACTACAGTCTTTAGTTTAAAATCTAATTTATCTGGTATGAGAATCACTACCCCAGCCTTCTTTTGAGGTCCATTGGCATGAAAGATGCTTCTCCATGCCTTCACATTCAGTCTGGGTGTATCTTTAGGTTCAAAATGGGTCTCTTGTAGACAACATATGGATGGGTCCTGTCATTTTATCCAATCTGCAACCCTGTGCCGTTTTATGGGCGCATTTAGGCCATTCACATTGAGAGTGATTATTGATAGATACGTTTTTATTGACATCGTGTTATCTTTGAAGTCTTTCTTTCTGTAGATTGTCTCTATATTCCTGTTCAATGCTTTTCTTAGGATTTTTCCTCTTTTATAGAATCCCCCTTAATATTTCTTACAGTGCTGGCTTGGTGGTCACATACTCTTTTAAACCTTGCCAGTCTTGGAAGCTCTTTATCTCTCCATCCATTTTGAATGTTACCCTTGCTGGATAAAGTATTTTTGGCTGCACATTCTTTTCATTTAGTTCCCTGAATATGTCTTATCAGCACTTTCTGGCTTGCCAGGTTTCTGTGGACAGGTCTGACATTATTCTGATGGGCCTTCCTCTGTAAGTAAGGAATTTCTTCCCCCTAACTGCTTTAAAGAGCTCCTGTCTAAAATTGTGATTCATCAGTTTCACAATGAGGTGTCTTGAGTTCTTCCTAGATTCTATGATCTTGGGGAGGACCTTTTTGGCTCTTGGACACCAAAACTGTAAGAAATATCATTAGCATAGCAGAAGTCCAATTCTGGAATAAGTATTATTATAATCAGTTAACACCCATAAACACCTTCATTTATGACAAACAAGGTTAATTAATAAAGCAGTATTTATTATACAATAAAATAATCTTGTTGGCAATACCTAAATTGGTTATTAAAAGGAACCAGAAATTTAAAACCAGCCTTTTTCAATCAATTAAAGGAAGGGATGAGGAAACACCTTCTGTCTATATCTCAATTACTCATTCTGTACACTTATTTAGTGCTTATGACTGGAACTCTTTCATACCAGGTTTCCTGGCCAAATAGATTTGAAGGTGTTGTTAATATTAAAAACCACCCATCAGGATTTAATGCATTTAATTAGTTGATCATAGGTGTCAAGTATCCTTTCCCTTTTGATAGATTGCCCTGAAAGAGTGGGCTAACAACCCAGTTTGATGACTAATTGAATTTTGATGTGTTCTCCAAACCTGTTTTCCCCCCAACTAATTGAATTTACAAGCAGTTAAATCTGACAGTTCCAAGAATATCTGCCAAAGTCTCTTCATACTTTGTTAAATTATGAAAACTTAGCAGTGTGTCATGCTCTGGGGAAATATGTACATTTGAGGAGTCATTCCCAAGGAAGGTGAGGTTTAAAGGGAATATGATTTATCATAATATATGTTAAAATGTCCAGTGTAGATTTACTATCTTGTCATTGGCAGCAATGGCATCAAATAATTTTCAAAATATTCTTAATCAGTATATGTACAGTTGCCTTTGTTGATAATCTCATATCTGCACTAATAATATGAATCCACATTAAAGCAAAGGCAGGTGTACTTTCTACTGTTAGCTATAAAAGAGATGGCTTAATTAGAGCATAGATTCCCTTCCTAGATAAGCTAAAAGGTACAATCCCTCATAATCTGCAGAAGATCCCAGCAGGGCAAATACATTTTCTTCACCAGAAGGTCAAGTCTCATTGCAGAAGAATAAAGGAAAACCTCATTAATTAAGGCCTCAAGAATGTGAAATTCCTCAAGAATGTGAAATTCCTTATAAGTCAACATTCACTTATTTGACATTTAGAAACAAATTCACTGAGTAAATTAACAATCAAATACAACTGGAAAAGAAATGTTTGAAGACTTAAGTGAACAAATGATTTTTCAAGCAGTTTGGAAGCATTATTTAACTACAGGTAATTACTATGTGGAAAGAGCTGTGGTACCTGGAAAGAGAATTGGATTTGAGTCAAAAGACTTAGCAGTAGTACAAATTACTTCAGCTTAACCTGAGCCTTGGTTTCTTCATCTGTAAAACTGAGATAATAATGTTTACTTCACAACATTATGGGTGGCTTCAATGAGATAGTATGTATGAGTCCTTATAAACTGTCAGGACATAAATAAATATTGGGTATTTTATTTTGTGCATAAAATAATGAATTCATATGAATAAAACAATTAAAAAACATTCTACATGGTACATTTTACAGATGAGGCAACTGGGGCACAGAATAGTTGAATGACTTGTGCATGGGCACATAGCTAGTTAATAGCAGGCTTGGGACTATTGGCAATATCGTCATCTGTTAATCATAGCAGTTCCCCCAAAGGGTAACTATACTTTCTTGACTTTATTATTGTAGTATGAATTACTTGAAAACCTATTAACAAAAAGGTGTTTCTTTTCAAGTATTCATATTTTTTAGGATTTTATACTTGAATATTTAGTGAACATTCATTGAGCACCTACTATATGCAAGTCACTATGTTAGGTGCTGGAAAGAAAAAAACAAGATGTAATCCCTGCCTTCAAAGAATTCTTATTCTCAGTGGAATTCTCTCTCCCTACTCTCCAAAGACCCATTATTTTTATTCTGGCTTTAGGCTGCCAAAAGTAGCCCACACTGCTGTACTTTACACAGTCTTGAACTAACCTCCATATTCAAAAAAGACTTCCCTCTCCACTTCAATCTACTTAGGGTTCTCAGGTTATCAAAAAACATGATTAAAGTACTTTATTTTTTATTCATGATATACAATTAATCCTGAGTTCAGTCTCCTGAAATTTTTTTGGGGGGGTGTGTGTGTCAATTTCCTGCAGCTGGAGAGGAATGAAAGGAGAGGTTATCCTGTGGTAATATCAGGCAGAAAACAGGGGCAGTGGGAGGTGTGGGTGGAGCATAAAGAAATAACCATAAGGGCGCCTGGGTGGCTCAGTGGGTTAAGCCGCTGCTTTCGGCTCAGGTCATGATCTCAGGGTCCTGGGATCGAGTCCCATGTCGGGCTCTCTGCTCAGCAGGAAGCCTGCTTCCCTCTCTCTCTCTCTCTCTCTCTCTCTCTCTGCCTGCCTCTCCATCTGCTTGTGATATCTCTCTGTCAAATAAATAAATAAATAAATAATCTTAAAAAAAAAAGAAAAGAAATAACCATAAGCTTGTTCAACTGATGAGAATTTCATATTCTGCAAATAGAAATACTAGATGGCCAAGAAATCATATGTCTGGATCCTCCTCCCTATTAGGCCCTGAATTCCAAATAAAAGAGCCATTGTTTTGTGAACACCTGAGAGGTAGGGAGAAGCCAGCTGTAAGGAAAACCAGTAAGCAGAAAAAGGGGAAGCTGAAAGGGCACAACTTTACAAGAAGACAGAATTGCACAGTATTTGATTTCCTGCTCTACAAATAAACTAGTTGTATGATCTTGGGCAAGTCTCCTAACTTACCTGAGTCTCATTTTCTTCTCTAAAGTGGTAATTAATAGCACCAACCTCAAACAGATCTGCTAATTTTATGAAATAACAAATGTAAGATGCCTGACTCATGATAGGCATTCAGTGTATGTTAATTTCCTTGCCTTTGTTGCCAGGTCATCTCCTAACATACCACATCCTCCAGATCTACTGCTGCTGTGGAGAAAACTACAAAATGTGGAGAACTTCTTACTGCCCCCAGAAAAGTAAGGAGGTGCAGGTTTCTGGGACCCCCTGGGTTTCAGGAATCCAGGAGTATCTCAAGAATCATTTGCTTCAAACCTCAGGCTATCTCATTAGAGTCTAACCAGGGAGGAAGATGATTAACCATTAGATGAATAATTTGTTATGTAAATTATAGATCCAAAAGAAAAGGAGTAAGTATCAGAATTAAGTTATTTCATTAAGTTGTAACTAGTGACTAAAGGTTTCAATACACCTATTAATTTTATTAGTGTATGTTACATTTAATCTCATTTCATTTAATTATCTGTATTTATATCTACATCTATAGCTATCTATATATTTATCTGTATAATCTTGGCCCCAAATCCCTACTCCTGAATTTTTGATTGATACTGTTTTCTTAGGGAACATATTCTGAGTATAATTAAGGTTCTGCCTGCATTCTAGAACTTCCTTAGAACAAAATCCATCATAGTAGAGAATTCAACAAAGGGCCATCTTCAGCATATTAAAGGGATTTACCTCTCTGAATGTAGAAAAGAATCTCACCTATTATTCTTTCTTCATACATAACACTATCCCACTGCATTCACCTTGAGTTCTGTGGAGATTCTGAAGTAGTTAATCCCCCTCTCAGGCACATTTAATTTCTCTGCAACTCAGTCCTTATGCTAGAGCATACAGCTAGAGCACATAGCTAGAGCACACACTGGCCACATTTTACTCTTTGAATATGCCAAGCTCCTTCCCACATCAAGACCTTCATAAATGATACTCCCTCTACCAGGAACATATGTGATCCATTCTTAGTGATCTGGACCCCTGACATCAGGAAAATAGGTCAGAGGAAAAGTACGCAGGGTTTAATAAATGAGAATTATAAAGAAACTCTTTGAACCAAATACAACAATGCCATAAGAACTCTCTTCCAGCACGAGCATCTTCACCTCCAAACTAAGAGTAGTCTTTGCTCCTTCAGGAAGAAAATTTTATGTTACCAGTAAGTCCCCAGATTTCTGGGATAATTTGGATTAAAAGCTATTCTAATATGAAGCTAGATTGGGCCCAGAAACTTGGAAGTCTCTCTGCGCTCCCTACCAGGAAGCTAAGCTTATTTGGGTCTCACAAATTTGACACTGTAGCTGGCAATGTAGTAGTGGAAGTTTAAAGACTGATGTCCCTTCATTTTAATCCTTACTCCAAAACTTACTAGCTGTGTGACTTTGGCAAACAAATTAACCTCTATGGACTTCAATGTTCTCATTTATAAATGCGGATAGCTCCCCGTAGGGTAGATGTGAGGATTAAAGGTTATAGTTCATTTCAGTGCTCAACACAATGTGTGGTACATAGTAAGTGCTCAATAAAAGTTAACTATTACAATTTTGATTAGTGCTATTATCTTCATCTTGGTCCTTGGTCCTGAGCCACAGTTCAGGCTCTTTTATTCATAGAACTTTTATAAATCACTTACTTTTTGTTAGATGTTGGTGATACAGAGGAGAATAAGATACGATCTTGTTCTTAGTTCACATTTTGATGAAGGAAACAGCCATATAAACACCTAACTGTATTACTACCAGTTGCATTTTAAAAACTATCTTGCCAGGCACCTGGGTGGCTCAGTTTGTTGGGCAACTGCCTTCAGCTCATGTCATGATCCCAGACTTCCAGGATCGAGTCCCACATCAGGCTCCCAGCTCTTTAGGGAGTCTGCTTCTCCCTCTGACCTTCTCCCCTCTCATGCTCTCTCTCACTCATTCTCTCTCAAATAAATAAATAAAATCTTTAAAAAAAAAAAACCTATTTTGCCAAGTAACATGGAATACATTCTGTGTTAGAGGAAACACACAAAGAGATGCGAGCATGGGACAAGGCATAGAGCTGTGGTGGTCAAATGAGTCCAGGTGAGAAAGGGTAGAAGGCCAAATTACCCAGCTGTTCATACAGATAAACTATACAAATCCCTGTCCTAATGCTAGTGATTAATCGGTGTGCCAATGTGCTCAAAAATACCCTGATTTAAACTAGTCTTAAGAGAGCAAGAATGACAGTTAACAAAATCAAAAGACAACTGACAGAATGGGAGAAGATATTTGCAAACGACATATCAGAT
>NC_081575.1:42748501-42769197 GCF_022355385.1 Mustela nigripes
GAGGGAGGCAAACCATAAGTGACTCTTAATCTCACAAAACAAACTGAGGGTTGCTGGGGGGAAGGGGTTTGGGAGAAGGGGGTGGGATTATGGACATTGCGGAGGGTATGTGCTTTGGTGAGTGCTGTGAAGTGTGTAAACCTGGTGATTCACAGACCTGTACCTCTGGGGATAAAAATATGTGTTTATAAAAAATAAAAAATTAAAAAAAAAAAAGAGAGCAAGAATGAGCCAGCAAAACTGACTCCTTAGGAGATTCTTAAGTGAGACCAGCTTGCACGGAACTAGAAAACAGTTGGGTCAATTCTCTGGACACATCAGGGACCAAGGATGGCATAGGAGAACTATGACCACCAGGACATTCCCCACAAAGCTTCAAGTTAAAGAACACTTGCCCACATTTTTTTAAATTATTAAATGCTTATAAATTTTATTGATCTCTTCTAAAATACTTCTCCATCATGCCAAATTCAGGCCTGTCAACCCTCCTTCATAATTTATGAGTTCAAGCAAACACTGAGCTCATAATCCCTTGCTTCAGTTCCAAGGCTTTATTTTTTTCTCTTATATAGACAAACTCTTGTGATAGCCTTTGCTTATAGATCATGGGTCTCACAAACTTCACAGAAGGGGTGCAGTGTTACTAGAGAAGACCACACACACACACTTCCTTGGCCACTCCTCCACCTGACTACAGAAGTAAGTGTACAGTAATACTACCTTCTACAAAGCATTATGGCAACTTCAAATAGGAATCAAACAAACAAAAAAAAAGCAAATAGTGAAGGTTTGGTTTTGTTTTATTCTTGTTTTGTTTTATGCTTTTTGTTGCAAAAGTTCTAAGTACTTTCTTTCTCTTCTTCCTGGCAGATCTTTGTGATTAAGGAAATGTGTGTTCATTAGGAATTCCGAATCTTGACCTGAAGCAAGCAGATGTTTTTGTTCTTTAAAGGTAGTCAGTCAACATCATTTACTGTTCACCTTATGCTTGCTAAGGCCCTTTCTGACATTGTGAAGACATTTCAGTCTATATAACGTGACAAAACAAACATACATGAGATGACTTAAGACCAGTTACAGAAAACATGTCAGCAAAAGCAAATGTCTGTATGAATTGTGTCTAGAAGTCCCGAGAACACATAGGGCATTTTGAACCAGGTGTTAAAGGAGGGGGTTGAACATAATTTAATGTAGAGAAGTAGAATAAAGGGAGGGTAAATATGAAGGAGGAAAGCATGCCAGTTTTGCACACCAGCAGTTATATTTGTAGCCTATATATTTCCCAGGACATTTTGTTAGCATTCCTTTCCCACTAAAGACCATTCTGACAGTAGTCATATACTGATGTTATATTGCACAGCACTGTAAAACTTCATATAGTTTAAAAAGATTTAAAATCTGTACTACTCATATAATACTAACTGGAACTATCATACTAAGAAAAATTAACCCTTTGAATTTATCAAGATAATGTGGACTGTTTAGGCTAGATAGTAAATACTTATTTGGACAATTCTACAAGCAATTTATTTATCTAATCCACCTTCTTTTTTTTTAATTTTTTATTTTTTATAAACATATATTTTTATCCCCAGGGGGGAGATCCCACCTTCTTTTTAAAAAAATTATTTAAATTCCAGTTACTTAACGTGTAGTGTAATATTAGTTTCAGGTATAAGATATATTGATTCAACACTTCCATAAAACACCTGGTACTCATCATAACAAATGCACTTCTTAATCCCCATCATCTATTTAACCCATCCCCCCACCCACCTCCCTTCTGGTAACCATCAATTTGTTATTAATAGTTAAGAGTCTGTTTCTTGGTTTTCCTCTCTCTTCTTTCCCACTTTGCTCATTTGTTTTGTTTCTTAAATTCTACATATGAGTGAAATCATGTGGTGTTTGTCTTTCTCTAACTTATTTCACTTAGGATTATATTCTCTACCTCTAGTCACATCATTGCAAATGGCAAGATTTCATTCTTTTTATGGCTGAGTAATAGTCCATTGTATATTCATACTATATATTCCTTATTAATTCATCAATCAATCGATACATGGGCTGTTTCTATAATTTGGCTATTGTAGATAATGCTGCTATAAACATGAGGGTGCATGTATCCCTTAAAACAGTGTAGTACTGGCACAAAAATTGACACATAGATCAATAGAACAGTATAGAAAATCCAGAAAAGAACCCACAACTATATGATTGATCTTCAACAAAGCAGGAACGAATATCCAATGGAAAAAGACAGTTCCTTCAACATTGGTGATGTTGGGAAAACAAAAGCAGCATGCAAAAGAATGAAACTGGACCACTTTCTTATACTATTCAAAAAAATAAATTCAAAATGGATTAAAGACCCAAATGTGAGACTTGAAACCATAAAAACCCTAGAGGAGAACACAGGCAGTAACCTCTTTGACATTAGCCATAGCAACTTCTTTCTAGACATGTCTCCTGACCCAAGAGAAACAAAAGCAAAGATGAACTATTGGTACTTCATCCAAATAAAAAGCTTCCACACATCAAAGGAAACAATCAACAAAACTAAAAGTCAACTACAGAATGGGAGAAGATAGTACAAATGATATCTATGATAAAGGGTTAGTATGTAATATATATATTAAGAACTTATAAAACACAGCACCTGAAAAATAAATAATTCAATTTAAAAGTGGGCAGAAGACATGAATAGACATTTCTCCAAAGGCATACAGATGGTCAACAGACACATGAAAAGATCCTCAACATCACCGATCATCAGATAAATACAAATTTCACTGATCATCAGGGAAATACAAGGTAAAATTATAATGAGATATCATGTCACACCCATCAGAATGGCTAAAAGAAACAAAAGATGTTGGAGAGGATGTGGGGAAAGGGGGATTCCCATGCACTGTTGGGGAGAATGCAGCCTGGTACAGCCACTGTAGAAAAAAGTATGGAGGTTCCTCATAAAGTTAAAAATACAACTACCCCACAATCCAGCAATCGCAATACTAGGATTTACCCAAATAATACAAAAATATCCAATATATTTTCGTGACTTCATAGGAATATTTTAAATTCATCATTAAAATGTATCACTAAACATTTTTAACATGTATAGTTTACTTGTTAGACTCTGAGAGTTGACCCAGAGACATCAGTAGCTGTACATAGAGAACTTTTGGAGCATTCTTGAAAGTAGTTCATAAAGAAAAAAGGCATAGAAAAAAGAATTACATCCTCTGTCACTGGAGAACTTTGCACATGGAGTAATCAAAAATTTATGAACTGTAGTGATGAAATACCTTGTTTTGGATTCAAGCCATCTGAGCTAGAATTCTGGCTTTGCCACTTATTAGCTGTGTGATTTAGAGGAAATCACTTGACCTCTGTGCCTTATTTTCCTTAACTGCAAAATGGAGCTAATACAGTAATCCCCTCCATCCAAGGGGGATATGTTCCAAGACCCCCAGTGAATGCCTGAAACCATGGATAGCACCAAATCCTATATATACAATTTTTTTCTTATACATACATACCTATGATAAAGTTTAATTTATAAATCAGCCAGTAAGAGATTAATAACTAATAATAAAATAGAACAACAATATACTGTAATAGAAAGTATGTGAATATGGTCTCTCTCTCTTTCTCTCAAAATAGCTCTGTTCTGTACTCACCCTTCTTGTGATGATGTGAGATCATAAAATGTTCACATGGTGAGGTGAAATGAGGTAAATGACATAGGCATTATGATATAGTGTTAGGCTGTTTACTGAACTTCCTGACCTCTGCAATATTGTTAACTGCAGTTAACCACAGGTCACTGAAGCCACAGAAAGCAAAACTAGATAAAGGGGACTACTGTGCTGGTACTTACATTGCAGCATTGGTGTGAGGATTAAATAAATATATGTAGAGCATCCAGCACAGTGTCTGCCACACAAAAAGCATTCATTCCTACAATGGAGGAGAACTTTGAGGTGAATATTGCTGCTGTGGGGAGAGAAAAGATAAAGAATGAAATGAGAAATTATAAGCTCAATGTTCTTGAACTCCTAAGAAATGTATTGTTTTTATACTCAGTCCCTTGATTACAGCTAAATCTATCAACAGGTCTATGTATGTTCATCAACAAATGGTAACTGCTAGATGCTATCTACACCAGGGAAATTTATATGTCAAGGTATTTTTAAAAAATAAATAATGAGAAGTACTGATGATATTTGACTCATACACAGTATGACCAGCCTGTCAAGTTTCAGTTATAACAGATAAAAAGATTCACATAAAATCCTGGAACAGTATTAGGTGTCAAGATGATGAATTTCTAGAATACAGGTGAGGTTCAGTGAGGTGAGGTCCGGAGCCGATGACCAAGAAAGAATTCTTGATACATCTTTGGTGCAAAATGGTGGTTTATTAAAGCACAGGGACAGGACCCATGGGAAGAAAGAGCTGCTGCTGCCCCGAGGTTGTGAGGGGTGGCAGGTTATATACCATGGGTTTGGGGGAAGTAAGGAAAAGGGAGGTTTCAATAGAACTTTCATAGGCTAAAGAGGACCTACAAGACACCAGATACCAGAGGCCTTGCCATTGTCAAGGTGTTCTGCCCTTTTTAGCAAGCTATTAAGATAGTTGGGAGATTCCTAAAGAATGTCACATATGTCCCACCCAGGAGTGGGGGTTAGGGGAGGTTGCAAGGTGTAAGCCTTTTGCTTTGTCCTCAGCCAGCCTTCTGTTCCCTCATCAAAGAGGAGCTGTGGATTTGATAGCTATGGTGTTATTGTAAGCCTGTCAACTGTATATTCCCACTCCTTTATTCAAGGGAAAAACTTAGAAATCCATCTTTTACACCAAGTGATCCCATCCTACACCATCACTGATGCCACAAACAAAGGCAATGACTGATCCCATATCAGCCATTCCAAGTATGGACAGAAACTCAAATGACAAGCAATCTAGACTAATCTAATTCTCCCTTTTGGAAATGTGAACAGGGTAATGCAAAGAGAATCTTGAGAGGTGAAACGGAGAAGATAATTTTAAAAATGCCATTACACAAAACTAAAGTCATGAGGAAATTATAGTCAAGAGAAAACTGTGATGATGAAAAACCAGAGAAGGTGGAGAGTGTGGAGAGTGGGATGGAGAGAAAAAATACACACACACACACACACACACACACACACACACACACACACACACACAGTAAAATAATAGAAAGCCAGTTTACAGGAAGAGAGAAAGAAAAGAGATCCTCTGAAAATTCCCTACTCTGATGTACAAGTCTCTGAAGTTCCTTTGGATTCTGAATTCTCTTCTAGTTCTATCTCTAAGTAGCCCATTTTTTTTTAATTCTAGCAGCTCAGCACCACTGCTGATGTCAGAAAATAGTTCTTATAAACTTTATGGCCTTAAGGAAGTAAATTCACTTACTGTAAGTTCTCTTACTGTAATGAGGATAATATGTGTACCAATTATCTTCTTGCCTTGAGTATTGTCTAAGCACAAAGCCACCCAAAAGAGACTGTATTTCCCAGCCACACTTACTGCCAGCTGTGGCTATGTGACTAAGTTCTTACCAATGGCTTGTGAGCAAAGTGTTGTGTACCCTGAAATAAAATTAATTACTCTAAATTCACTCTTTTCTCTTCCCACAATCTGGAATGAAAACATGGCAGAAACCATGCACATGAGGACAATGTCCTCGAGTAGGGGCTGACAAACATTTTGTGTAATATGCCATACAGTTAAAAGTTAGGATTTTGCAGTCCATAAGACCTCTATCAAAACCACTCAGTTCTACTGTTGTAGTGCTAAAGCAGTCATAAACAATATGTAATGGAATGATGGTGGCTGCATTCAAATAAAACTTTATTTATAAAACAATCAGCAAGATAGATTAGGCCTGCCAGATGTAATTCATCAATCTCTTCTCTAGAGGATGCTGAAACAACAATGGAAGGTACCTGGATCCTTAAACTACCTTATGGAGCACAACTGCACAACCTGCCAAAACTACTTATACTAAAATGAGAGAAAAAAAAGGGGAGGAGAGAGGGAGATAACAGAAGGGGTGAAAGAGGGTGGAAGAAAGGAGAGAGAGAGAGGGAGAAATTGAGAAATGGAGAGACTTCCATTTAACTTAAGTCATTATGTTTTGGGAACCCTTATAGTAGCATATCCCTTACCTTAACTAATACATCTCTCTTCCTGAGACCTGGTTTTCAACCATTTTCTGGGTTCTAACTAACACAGGTCTTTGTTATAAATTATCCACTACTTAAGGTACCTTGAATGAGCCATTCACGACCAAAAGAACCTAGTCAGTTATTTTAGTCTTGTGAAAAAAGCTGTTGGCATTTTGATGGAGATTGCATTGAATCTGTGATTGGTTTGGGTGGTATGGCATTATAACAATATTAATTATTCTAATCTGTGAGCATCAAATATCTTTCCATTTGTTGTATTGTGTTATTATGTTGTCTTTAATTTCTTTCATCAATGTTTTCAGAGTACAGATCTTTTATCTCTTTGGTTAAGTTTATTTCTAGATATTTTATTCTTTTGGTACAACAATTAATTAGATTTTTAAAAAAATTTCTACTTCTGCTACTTTATTATTTTGTAGGCTGAGACTTTACTGAATTCATTTATCAGTTCTAATACTTTTTGGTGACGTTTTTATGGTTTTCTGATTCTCATCTGCAAATAGTGACAGTTTTACTTCTTCACTAATTTGGGTGCTTTTTATTTCTCCTTCTTGTCTGACTGTTACAGTTAGGACTTCCAGTGGACAGTTCCAGTGAAATAAAAGTGGATATCCTAGTCTTGCCCCTGATCTTACAGAAAAAACTATTTTTCCCCATTGAGTCTGATGTTAGCTGTGGGTTTTTCACATATGCCTTATATTATGTTGAGGAACATTATTATGTTTCCTCTAAACCTAGTTTATTGAGAGATTTTATCATAAATGGATATTGTATTTTGTAAATAATATGAAAATTTGTATGAAACCACAAAAGATACTGAATGGCCAAGCAGTCTTGAGTAAGAACAAAGCTTGAGGTACCACAATCTCTGATTTTAAGATATACTACAAAGCTATAATTATCAAAACAGTATGGTACTGGCACAAAAATAGACACAAAGAAATCATCAACAAAATGAAAGTGCAGCCTAATGAATGGGAGAGGATATTTGCAACCCTGGTAAAGGGTTAACATTCAAAATACAAAAGACTTATGCAATTCAACACCCAAAAAATGAAGTCTGATTCAAAAGTAAGCAGAGAACCATTTTTCCAAAAAAGACATACAGATGGCCAACAGGCACATGAAAAGATATTCAGCATTACCAATCATTAGGGAAATGCAAATCAAAACCACAATGAGGTATCACCCTACACTTGTCAGAAACAAAAGACAAGAAATAGTAAGTGTTGGCAAGGATATGGGAAAAAAGGAACTCTTATGCACTGAAGAAGGGAATGTAAATTGGTGTAGCCACTGTGGAAAACAGCACAGAGGTTCCTCAAAAAATTAAAAATAAAAATAGGTAATTCCACTACTGAGTATTTACCCAAAGAAAATGAAAATACTGATTTGAAAAGACATATGCACCCCTGTGTTTACTGCAGCATTATTTACAACAGCAAAGATATGCAAGCAACCCATGTCCATTGATAGATAAATGGATAAAGAAGATATGTGTATATACATATATACAATGGACTATTAGTACACAGCCATAAAAAGAATGAGATCTTGACATTTGCAACAATGTAGATAGACTAGATGGCATTATGTTACATGAAAGAAGTCAGAGAGAAAAACAAATACCATATGATTACACTTATACATGGGACCTAAAAAACAAATGAAAAAAATAAACAAAAAGTGGCGCCTGGGTGGCTCAGTTGTTAAGCGTCTGCCTTCAGCTCAGGTCATGATCCTAGAGTCCTGGGATCCAGCCCCACATCGGGCTCCCTGCTCAGTGGGAAGCCTGCTTCTCCCTCTCCCACTCCTCTTGCTTGCACTCCCTCTCACTGTGTCTTTCTCTGTCAAATGAATAAATTTTTTAAAATCTTTAAAAAAATTAAACAAACAAAAAATAAACAAAAAGACTATTACATATAGAGAACTGTCAGTTGCCAGAGGAAAGGTAGGTGGGGAGATAAAGGGGATTAAGAAGGGGCGCCTGGGTGGCTCAGTGGTTTGGGCTGCTGCCTTCGGCTCCGGTCATGATCTCAGGGTCCTAGGATCGAGCCCTGCATCGGGCTCTCTGCTCAGCAGGGAGCCTGCTTCCTCCTCTCTCTCTGCCTGACTCTGCCTACTTGTGATCTCTGTCAAATAAATAAATAAAATCTTAAAAAAAAGGGGGGGATTAAGAAGTTCAAACTTCTAGTTATAAAAATAAAAAATCAAGAGATGGAAAGTACAGCATAGTGAATACCATCAATAATACTCTAGTAGCATTGGTTGGTGACAGATGATGACTACACTTATTGAGGTGAACACTTAGTAATGTATGGAACTGTTGAATTGATATGTTGTAAATCTGAAACTAAGGTAACAATGTATATTAATTATACCTCAATTTTTTAAAAGAACCTAATTAAAACAGGTGTCTGAGAGAAGAGGTCTACCAAGAATCTTGGAAAAACACCACAAAGATAGCACTAAATTTGCACTTGCTCAAACATTCTTTCTTTCTGAAAACTTTTTCTGACCCTCCTAACTATTATGATTGAGATAATGGAAGAGAGAGAGAGAACTTAACAACCAGAGTCATTATTTTTTTTTTCTGGTTTTGTTTTGTTTTGTTTTGTCAATCCAGATAATCCTATGATAATATACATTGGACTGGAGGCAGTGGAACCTTGTGACAAATTTTGAGTTGTAAGAATGAGACCAAAAATAGCACAACAGAACCATTAAGCAGTTACAACTCATATCTTCAGACAGAAGAACTTTCTATGGTAAGCAGCTTCTAAAATTGCCCCCAGTGATCCTTGTCTCCTAATATTCATATCCTTATGTAATATTATCCTCTCCCCTTTGGGTCTGGGATGCTTTCCTGGAGAGCAGCTGGGCCTAGTGAGTTGTTTGAGTTATTTCTAAGGAGCAGTATATGGCAAAAGTGATGAGACATTATTTCTAGGATTAGTTTATGAAAGACCATGATTCTGTCTTGTTGTCACTCACTTTTTCCCTTGCTTACTCAATTCAATGAAGCCAACTGCCATATTGTAAACTTCTCTAGGGAAAAGACAATGCCGCAAGTAATTGAGGGTGACCTTGGGCCAACAACCAGCAAGGAACTGATGCCCACAGTCAAAAACCCATTAGGAACTGAATTCTGCCAACAGTCATGTGAGTGAACTTAGAGGTGGAGCATTCCTCAGGTAAGCATTGAGATGACTGGAGTCCTGAAAAATACCTGGATTGTAGTCAGTGAGAAACCCTGAAGCAGAGTATCCAGCTAAATCATAACCTAGTGCCTAGTCCATGGAAGCTGTAGAGCAATAAGTGTGTATTGTTAAAAAACTTTGGAGTAATATCTTAAGCACTGATAGAAGGTTTATATAATATATGTCTATTAATTACAGCTGGTTTGAGAATTAAACACCTTTTCTATACTTCCATAACATCCTAAAGTTCAGTGGTTCCAGCTGATAATGGCACTCAATTGGGAACTCCCTGGTTAACCTGGCTGCATCTCACACTAGACTATAAGCTCCAAAACAACAGGAATTGTATCTGTCTTGTCTGCTCTTGCATCTCCAACCCTAAAAAAGTGACTATTAACAATATTGGCTTGAATTAATGAATGAGTGGTTAAGTGAGTGGGTGGATGGATGAACGAATGAAACCATAAAGGCAATTGGGACCCTGTGGTTTGTGAAATGTTGCTTAGAAAGCCTTGTACAAAAATAACAAAACTGTCTTTTTATTTCACTGTTTCCTTCCTCAAATTCCAATAAATCTCAGTTCAGTGAACCACTTTAAGTCACAAGTTCAGTTCAATGGACCATGAAGAACAAAAGCTATGAAACAGCAGAAGTGAAGGAGACCTAAGTCAAAAGTGGTATGTTTTCCAAAAAGCACTTCTCTTGTCTTTTTTTTTTTTTAAAGATTTTATTTATTTATTTGACAGAGAGAGATTACAAGTAGGCAGAGAGAGAGAGAGGAGGAAGCAGGCTCCCTGCTGAGCAGAGAGCCCGATGCGGGACTCGATCCCAGGACCCTGAGATCATGACCTGAGCCGAAGGCAGCGGCTTAATCCACTGAGCCACCCAGGTGCCCCCACTTCTCTTGTCTTTTAAGGGTAGCATATACCAAAACCTTATTTATCTCTAATTCAGGAAACATTCAGATCACTTTATACAGAACTTTAGGTAAATGATCCTAGCTCATGCCTGGACACCTCACTTATACTGTGTATCTTCCTACCAGGTTGCATTATTAACAGTGCTGAAAATTGAATTCTGCCTTAAAAGTGTTAGAGGAGCTCATTATTGAAAGGAAACATATAATGTGTCCTCTAATACAACAAGTAATTCAGTTACATGGTCAACAAATTCAGATTTCTACACCTATAACCTTTGCCATATTATAAATTCAGATTTTCATATATCAAGTTGACTTAAAACAGTGAAATCTCTGATTCTCCTAGGACAGAGAGACCAAAATTTCAAGTGGAGGGTATGCCAAATCCATCCTGCAGGCCTCCCCTCCTGGAATCACTGCAAGTCAGACTTATTCAGAACCAGATCTTCCCACAGCAAATAAATAAAAGGAGCTCTAGGAGGTCTAGCTGCTGGTCCAGCCCTGACTACATACTTCAGTTCCTCCTCTGTGGAGAAGTTACTGCACAGAACTTCAGTTCCTATACAGTCCCATTATAGCTTGTTACCTCTGAACTCCAGTGCTGGTGATCAACTAAACGCCTGCATTCCCTGCTATTTGAAACCCCCAAATTTCCAACCCCTACCTTTCATAAATGGATAATAGGCACGTAGTTTCTATCTTTAGCTAATGGTACTTGCACCTATCTGTCCCATGAACCAGTAGCAGTGAAGTATAGCCCATTGTTTCTCAAACTTTAAATGTTCATACAAATACAGATTCAGATTTAGCAAACTTTAGAACAGTCCTCTGATGAGCTCTGATGTCAGTGTTGCTGATACTATGTGTACCAAGGGCATAGTAACAAAACAGTATCTTACTGACAGAACACCTAGGTTCTTCAAAATTTTAGTTCCACTAGCTATTTAACCTTGAACAACTTACTAAATCTGTGTTTTAAAGACAGAGATGATAATTCTTTTGCTGCCATCATAATTAACTGCTTCAGTTTGAAATCTAGCTCTCAAATGAAATAGCTCTGTAACCCTGGGAAAATTAAACTTCCTTCTCCTCAATAGATAAAAGCAGTACCTACTTCATAGGGTTTTTGTGAAGTTTAAATAAATTAATACAGATGAAGTACTGAGAAGAATACCTGAAACTCAGCAACCCCTAATTATTATTATACCTGCATGTCTGTCCTTCAGATACCTCAATTTGATATCACTTATTCTGAAAAGGAATTTTCATTTTCGTCAGACCTGATATATCTACCAAGTCTACCTAGCTGCTACCCACATCATGATTCTGATGCAAGGGCACACATTAGATCCATCTCAAATCTCCTGGTCCCAAAGTCTACCACTTTTTCATCTCAAAATCTTCCTTTATTCATATGTACATTCATTTTATATAGAACATTAGCCACACATGAGCACATTTATGTTTTAATAGAATATTCTAGTTCCTCAGCTAAAAGCATTTATAGAAATACTAAAGAAACATACACACACACACATGCATGCACACACGGTGCAAAGGAATCTATACTTCAGAAAGAAATTATATTTTCTGCTTTCATCTTAGTTCATTTAACTTAAGACAACAGAAGACTTCTTCACATGGGGCTCTTGATTATCTTCTCTCAGAAGCTCCAGAAAGTCAAGAAAGACTTTTTGCCAATTAACACTAAAAAATAGTTGATGGTCACATAATTTAGGTTCTGTCATGGCCTCCAAGCAGAAGAATCTTCTCGCTGCAGACCTCCATGTATACCACCTAACATACTTCTTGGGGTAAGAGGCAACATATAATGGCAGAAGTACAGATCAAAAAGCCAATCAATGGATTGCTGAGTGACAGTGAGAGCTAAGACTAGACACTATCTCTTTATAATGGCATTAACTCATATTTTTGATGAATCAGGGCTACAGAGAGCTGCTCATTAATTTACTAATGAAGTTTTCAAGCTTTTCAATATGGTCATTTTTTGGCAGAATCATTTCAGTTTAGCCTTTGTTTATAGGGACAATTAATTTAGGGGAAGAGGCTGTGTAAACAGGCTCTATTCCAAATTTTACTCACTTTTTCAAGCTCTGTTCTTCCATTTCTCCTTTTCTTTCAGTTGATGGTCCTTACCTCCAACTTAAATTTCAAAATGGAAGCCATTTTGACTTCCAGTCTCCAAAACTAACAAACTGTGTCTGTCCCCAACTTTTTCTCCTTCCCTACTCTTATAATAAAAAAATACTTTTTTTAGCATTTCCTTCTGAGCTCTGGACCCCAGTCCCTTCTGGGTATTTATTTTACTTCTTTCTTTATCCCTCTTATTCCTCGATATTTAAAATCTCCCTCCCATTTTCTTTTTTAAAAAATTAACATATATTATTTGTTTCAGGTGTACAGTCTATGATTCATCAGTCTTACACAATTCACAGCATTCACATACCCTCTCCAATGTCCATTGCCTTAGCACCCCATCCTCCTATCCCCTTCCCCTCCAGCAACCCTCAGTTTGTTTCCTGAGATTAAGAGTCTCTTATGATTTGTCTCCTTCTCTGGTTTCATCTTGTTTTATTTTTCCCTCCCTTCTCCTATGATCCTCTGTCTTGTTTCTTAGACTCCTCAGGTCAGTGAGATCATATGATAATTGTCTTCCTCTGATTGACTTATTTTGCTTAGCAATACCCTCTAGTTCTATCCACATTGTTGCAAATGGCAAGATTGCACTTTTTGATGGCTGCATAGTATTTCTCTCTCTCTCTCTCTCTCTGTGTGTGTGTGTAATATAAATATAATCACTTCTTCTTTTTCCATTCATTTGTTGATGGACATCTAGGCTCTTTCCATAGTTTGGCTATTGTGGACATTGCTGCTATAAATATTCAGGTGCATGAATCTCTTTGGATCACTACATTTGTATCTTTAGGGTACCCAGTAGTGTAATTTCTGGGTTGTAGGGTAGCTATATTTTCAGATTTTTGAATGACCTCCATACTGTTTTCCAGAGTGGTTGCACCAGCTTGCATTCCTACCGACAGGTAGGAATTTATAGATTCCTACCAGGAGGGCTCCTCTTTCTCTGCATCCTCGCCAACACCTGTCATTTCCTGACTTGTTAATTTTAACCATTATGAGTTGGTGAAGGCTAGTATCCAAAATGTATAAAGAATTTATCAAATTCAACACACAGAGAACAAATAATCCAATCAAGAAATGGGCAGAAGGCATGAATAGACATTTCTGCAAAGAACATAGCCACATGGCCAACAGCCACATGTAAAAGTGCTCAACATCACTCAGCATCAGGGAAATACAAATAAAAACCACTGTGAGATACCACCTCACTCCCTTCCACTTTCAAAAAGTTCCCCAGGGTATGAGCAGAAGTGGAACATAGCTGACTAGAAGGAAACTGGACTGAGTATCTAGCAGGCCAAGAAAGTTTCAGAAGATATCTTAGGTCTAGAAAGGTAAGCAGAGATATCAAGTAGAACAAATAATACAGAACAGTCCAGAATAGCAAAATACTTAAATTCCATGTCAGAGTATTTGATCAGTCTTAGTAGCACTAGCAAACAGGACTAGTGGAAAGGGCAGTCTATTGGCCCTGTGTCCTTTTTCCACTACATGCTGGGAGTTGGTGGCTCTAAGTTCACAGGTGTTGATAACAGTTGGAAAAGATGAAAGACTTGAAAATGAGTTCTGCCTCAGAATAGGAGTGAGGAGAGGCAGGAGTTTTCACGAATTTCTTAATGACAAATTCTGATGATCAAAAGGAAGGCTTGAAAGAATCCTGGTCCAAGTGTGCGTGCCCATAAGTCTTTGATATGTATTGCTTAGCTACATATCGTTTATATAATCATAAAGACTAATCTTTTCCACAGAGCTGCATATGAGGTTCCTCCTAAATGGAAATATGCTTAATATCCCAAACAGGGTGAGGACAGTTGGGGATATAAAAAATGAAAGACCATTTTAGTTTTGGCAAGATTGGCTAGACAGTTCTTTCAGAGTCATTATGAGCTATTAATGCCTGCACTAAAGAAAAAATCCACAGAACCCAAACTTTTGCAACTTAATTAGAACGCATGGAAGCTGCTCTAATATTGAGCACCAATACTATGAAGCAGAGCTAAATCAGAAAAAAAAGGTGCCCACATTACAACCCTAAAAACAAGGTGGTCCAATGTTCTAAGGCTTAATTAACATTTTCAAAAAACGGAAATTTTCTCCAGTAAAAGGACAATCTGGATTCATTTCTGCCACAAGGTGCTTCTCATTATAAAAAAAAAAAAAAGTGAATCCTCTGAATATAGGAAATTTAAATATATGATTAAAGAACAGCTCACACAATTGCATGCTTTATTCCAGCCAAGATATCACCATGTGCCTGTTCCTTTCTGCAAATGCTCCTCAATGATGGTGACCCATCATGCAGCAAACCATTGACTAATATCCAGTACTTGACAAGTGACTTTAGGATGAGGGTTAGTTACTTAAGTATTTAATGTCCTGTGCACATTTCAGACCCTCTACAGATAGCCTAGCAAACCTACTAGCCTCTCAAGTACGGCCTTGAAAAATAAACCTGTTGTGTATAGAAGGAAGAGACATTTCTAAGTAGGAGTAAGAGAAAGAGGAAAGGCACAGAGAGAGCAATGAGATATTAAAAAGTTATCTAGCCAACCTTGCCAATTTTTTCAGTGATTCAGTTGTTTCTTATCACATATACCATGGCAGGAGAATGCTCATATTCAGCATTGGATGATGATAATATAGAAATAGAAAAGATTTGTGTTTACACTCTCTATGCATTCTTCAAAGGGCTCAAAGAGTCTGGCAAAAACCGCCTCTACTGTAACAATACAATCTTCCCATAGAATTTTGTTCTAAACTCTGTTATTCCTACAACTGAATTTTATTAAAATTTTTTGTGTGTATCTCTCCTATTGCAAAAGATAGTGCATATCTCCAGATATGGTTTGTATCTTTTTCATCTCCATCTTTTTAGTGCCTAGACTATTTCTGCTGAATGAATTAGTGAATAAATTAATGTCATTTGCCCCATCTTTATAAAAAGGAAACAGAGGAACCACTCATTTAATAGACTTCCCTAAAACAAGGAATAAGTTAATATTAATAGAGCTTCAGGATAGTAATAGTCTAACCAGTAATACATAAAAAAGGGAGCAAAATTCTATTACAAACTTGTGGAGTGTGGCCCTGGACCAGCTGTTTTGCCAGTTAACTAAGCATTGGTTTCTTCTTCTATAAAATAGGGCCATCTGGTACGTGAGAAGACCTAACTGTTCAGTTCCTTCTTCTGTCAGGATGAATGGTTCTGTCTCCTCAATGTATCATTACCATTCAGACACAGGTGACTCACACAGATTGCCACTAAAAAACACAGAGATAGAGGTCAAGACCCAGTCTTGTCTTACCTATTTTGGAAGAGAATTCAGGGTCTCAGAACAGCAATGATATCCTTGTTTCAACTCTTACTGGCAAAACTAACTCCTTTCTAGAGATTCAATACAAATGTTTACAACTCATTTTGAGAGAAAATGTTTGCAACTTTTTTGGGGGGATTTAAAAAATTCCAAAGCCTAATCAGTAGGGTTTGTTTGTTTTTTTTCCATACTGATTAGGCTCTGGTATAGGACAATAGAGGAAAAAACTAACAGGTAGGGGATTAGGGGAAGAAGTTTTCATGAAGAAGCTAGGCCTGGGGTGGCAAAAGGCCCCATCTGCTTTAAGAAATGTGATGTACATGGAAACCATTGTAGAGTTCTGCTAAAATGGTTGATATCATACTTCAACCTTATTAATTAAAAGCTAGTGAATATCTTAGACCACTATAATTGCAGATCTTACAATCTACCAATCTTTGTAAGGCAAATATGCAAAAGAGACTACTATTCTTGCACTTTGCTTTCCAAACTTTTAAATCCTTCTACATCTGAACCTTAACCAATTACAAATGACCCAGGGCCATTGTGTTGTCACAACACCACTCTCCTGAGGAAAAGGCATAGAAAGCAGGCTGTTGGATTATCTTTCTGTCAGTTCTTGGCTCCACTCCAAGACACATTTCCTAATTCTATTTATTAGGGACAGAGAGCTATGAGCAAATGTTGCACTTCACCAAACAAGAAGTAAAGGTCTTCCCCTGAGGGAGCCTCTTATCTAAATGAAACTAAAGGGAGCCCTAGGAATTGATAAACACTACATCTGGCTGTTTTCACTGAAGATGTCAGAACCAGGGATTTCTAAGAAGGTAAATGAACAAGAAAAGGAAATCGTAAAACATGGGTAGAGTGAAGAAAAGACATGAGTATATATGATGTCATTAAAACTCATTGCAGACTTCAAGTTGCATAAGACAGATTGGTTGAGTTAAAGAAAAGAGATACAAGATTTTTAAAATGACCTATACACTACCACTTGGGACTTGTGCAATAGCTTGGCAACTTTGAGATAAGACTAGAGCTAATGAATTGGCTGTCATACGTATTGTCCTGTTTGAAGTATAGTCATGCCATCTCTAATGTCACTACTGGTTTGCTGACAGAGAAACTCAAATATATTTAGGGAATATTTTGGTATAAACATCTTCAGCAAGGTCCTTGGAGATACTGCAATGATTTATTAACAGGTCACATGTAAGAAAATGTTTGATGAGGAAAAAAAAAGAAATAGTCAAATACAATTCCAAATATACATTTATTGCATTAGGCTTAGAATCTATTTCTCCCTCAAGGCAATTATCCCTGAATAAATGAGTTACTAAATAAATAAATAAATAAAAAATAAATAAATAGTTCTTCCTATAGACTTTTTTCATGAAAGCAAATTATTATGACTCTTAATCATAATCCATTATCTACACAAAAATTTGAAAACTGAAGGTGCCTGGGTGGCTCAGTCATTGAGTGGCTGCCTTTGGCTCAGGTCATGATCCCAGGGGTCCTGGGATCAAGTCCCACATTAGGCTCCCTGCTCGGTGGGAAGCCTGTTTATCTCCCTCTCCTGCTCCCCCTGTTTGTGTTCCCTCTCTCTCGGTCTCTCTCTGTCAGATAAATAAATAAAATCTTTTAAAATTTGAAAACTGTAGATATTATCAGGCAAATTCATTCTCATAAATAAATGTACCAAATTATAGATAGCAGAGGGAACAAAAGCCAAGTCATGGGCAGTTGGGATGGGTTTGACTTATTAATGTAGTTCTTTTCAAATATATTTTAAATACCTTTGAGCCCATTACCATCTGTGTGTATTCTTTTAATGAGCTTTGGCCTCCAGGAAGGTCAGTCACTTAGCATTGATTAGTTAGATGGAGACTGCTTAATTTCTAAGCCATGAATGAGGCACATTCTCTCATTAGGTTGAATCTTCCTCTTGTTGGTGTAGTAATCTATTAATGAACCTTTAGCATATCATGGTGAAGCCTGCGTACAAACGAAGCCAAAACATGACAAAGAAACTCATCATGAGCCATACTGGCAGTGTTAGGGCACTTGGATGTAACTGGTAATAAGTAACAGACACTGATAACCTTTTGGGGAGTTTCCTTTGTCTGCATTTTTCCACCCATGTTTTCTTTTTTTTTCTTTCTTTCTTTCTTTTTTTTTTTTTTTTTTTGGTGGGGGTTATACTCTTCTAGGAGTGACCCTTCTCAAAGAACTAGCTCTGGGTATCTTGCCCCATCCAATTATCAGGAAGTTACCTTAGGGGCTGTACACTGTGCTGTCCTGGTAGTTCTACCTCTTCCCAGCCTCTCAAATAGTCCCAGAGGACTCAGAGAATTAGGGAAGCAAGTACAGCATTTGGTTTAAAAGCTCAGTTACTGTGCCCAAAGTTGTGATTGCCTTTGTTACAGGAAATGTGCCACAGATCACAACTGAATTTGTAATCCTGCTTGGTAGCAATGAAAATATGTTCCATGTGTTAGAAGTAGGACCATGTGAAGAAATATATATAACACCACCACTGTCTTACATAAAAACCTGCCAACACATATTTACTGTGTACTCATTCTGTGGTTTTGGATTTGCAAGCTCAGCACCCATAAAGGTATTTCCTTCCAGCGCTGTGAAAAAAGTTGATGGTATTTTGATAGGGATTGCCTTGAATGTAAAGATTGCTCTAGATAGCATAGACATTTTAACAATATTTGTTCTTCCAATCCATGAGCATGGACTATCTTTCCATTTCTTTGTGTCCTATTCAAATTTCTTTCTTCAATGTATATTTTACAGTTTTCAGAGTATAGGTCTTCCATCTCCTTGTTTAGGTTTAGTCCTAGTTATTATATTATTTTTGGTACAATTGTAAATGGTACTGATTCCTTAATTTCTCTTTCTGCTGCTTCATTATTTCTTTATAGAAATCCAACAAATTTCTGTACATTGATTGGATATGCTGTGGCTTTACTGAATTCAATTATGAGTTCTAGAAATTTGGGGGTGGAGTCTTATAGGCTTTCCACATAGAAAATCATATCATCTGCAAAGAGGGAGAGTTTGACTTCTTCTTTGTCAATCTGGTTGCCTTTTGTTTCTTTTGTCTGATTGTTGAGGCTAGGACTTCTAGTACAACGTTAAACAACAGTGGTGAGAGTAGACATCCCTGCTGTGCTCCCGACCTCAGGAGAAAAGCTCTCAGTTGTTCACTACTGGGAATGATATTCACTGTGGGGTTTTATAAAATTTGTGTGGAACCAGAAAAGTCCCCAAATAGCCAAAGGAATGTTGAAAAGACGACCAAACTTGGTGGCATCATAATTCTGGACTTCAATCTATATTACAAAGCAAAAATTATCAAGACAGTATGGTGCTGGCACAAAAACAGACACATGGATCAATGGAACAGAATAGAGAACCCAGAAATGAAACCTCAACTCTATGGTCAACTAATCTTTGGCAAAGCAGGAAAGAATACCCAATGGAAAAAAGACAGTCTCTTCAACAAATGATTTGGGAAAATTGGACAACCTCATGCAGAAGAATGAAACTGGACCATTTTCTTACATCATACACAAAATTCAAAATAGATGAAACACCAAAATGTGAGATAGGAATCCATCAAATATCTTACAAGAGAATACAGGCAGCAGCTTCTATGATCTCAGCTGCAGCAACTTCTCGCCAGACACATCTCTAAAGTTAAGGGAGACAAAGGCAAAATGAACTGTAGGGATTTCATCAAGATAAACTCTTTGGTACAACAAAGGAAACAGTCAACAAGACCGAAAGACAACCTACAGAATGGGAGAAGATATTTGTGAATTTCTTATCAGATGCAGGGCTAGTATCCAAAATCCATATAGAGCTTATCAAACTCAACACCCAAAAAAAACAAATGGTCTAGCCAAGAAATTGGCAGGAGACATGAACAGACATTTCTCCAAAGAAGATAAACAAATGGCCAACAGACACATGAAACAATGTTCAACATCACTCAGCATCAGGGAAATACAAATCAAAACCACAATGAGATCCCACCTCACACCAGTCAGAATGCTAAAATTAACAACTCAGGAAACCACAGGTGTTGGTGAAGATGCAGAGAAAAGGGAACCCTCCTTCACTGTTCGTGAGAATGCAAGCTAGCACAGCCACTCTGGAAAAGAGTATGGAGGTTCCTAAAGAAGTTGAAAACTGAGCTACCCTATGACCCATCAGTTGCACTACTGGGTATTTACCCCAAAGATACAAATGTAGTGATCTGAAGGGGCACATATATCCCCATGTTTATAGCAGCAAAGTCCGCAATAGCCAAATTATGGAAAGTGCCCAGGTGTCCATCGACAAATGAATGGATAAAGATGTAGGGTGTGTGTGTGTGTGTGTGTGTGTGTGTGTGTACACAATGAAATACTACTCAGCCATTAAAAAAATGAAATCTTGCCATTTGCAACCATGTGTATGGAACTAGAGGGTATTATGCTAAGTGAAATAATTCAATCAGACAAAGACATTTATCATATGATCTTACTGGTATGTGAAATTTAAGAAACAAAACAGAGGATCATAGGGGAAGGGAGGGAAAAATAAAAAAAGATGAAATCAGAGAAGGAGACAAATCTTAAGAGACTCTTAGTCATAGGAAACACACTGAGGGTTGCAGGAGGGTTGGGCATGGGAGGATGGGATAACCAGGTGATGGACATGATGGACATTAAGAGGGACATGTGATGTAATAGTCACTGGGTATTATATAAGACTGATGAATCACTGAACTCTACTTCTGAAACTAATAATATACTATATGTTAATTGAGTTTAAATTAAAAGACTGAATGAATAAATAAATAAATAAAATGTATTTCCTTCTTTTG
>NC_081575.1:42774197-42804029 GCF_022355385.1 Mustela nigripes
AAGTTTTCCTTCCATTTCTATTTTTTGGAACAGTTTCAGGAGAATAGGAATTAGTTCTTCTTTAAATGTTTGGTAGAATTCCCCCGGGAAGCCGTCTTGCCCTGGGCTTTTGTTTGTTTGGAGATTTTTCATGACTGTTTCAATCTCCTTACTGGTTATGGGTCTGTTCAGGCTTTCTACTTCTTCCTGGTTTAGTTGCGGTAGTTTATATGTTTCTAGGAATGCATCCATTTCTTCCAGATTGTCAAATTTGTTGGCGTAGAGTTGCTCATAGTATGTTCTTATAATAGTTTGTATTTCTTTGGTGTTAGTTGTGATCTCTTCTCTTTCATTCATGATTTTATTTATTTGGGTCCTTTGTCTTTTCTTTTGGGTAAGTCTGTCCAGGGGTTAATCATTCTTATAAATTCTTTCAAAGAACCAGCTCCTAGTTTCGCTGATTTGTTCTACTGTATTTTCGGTTTCTATTTCATTGATTTCTGATCTGATCTTTATTATTTTTCTTCTCATTCTGGGTTTAGAGTTTCTTTCTTGTTCTTTGTCCAGCTCCGTTAAGTGTAGGGTTAGGTTGTGTACTTGAGACCTTTCTTGTTTCTTGAGAAAGGCTTGTATGGCTATATATTTTCCTCTCAGGACTGCCTTTGCTGTGTCCCACAGATTTTGAACTGTTGTGTTTTCATTATCATTTGTTACCATGAATTTTTTCAATTCTTTAATTTCCTGGTTGACCCATTCATTCTTTAGTAGGATGCTGTTTAATCTCCATGTATTTGGGTTCTTTTCAAACTTCCTTTTGTGGTTGAGTTCTAGCTTCAGAGCATTGTGGTCTGAAAATATGCAGGGAATGATGCCAATCTTTTGATACCGGCTGAGTCCTGATTTAGGACCGAGGATGTGATCTATTCTGGAGTATGTTCCATGTGCACTAGAGAAGAATGTGTATTCTGTTGCTTTGGGATGAAATGTCCTGGAAGCTTTTAATCTCTCCTTCTATTTTCAATGTTAGCCTAGCTGGATATAGTATTCTTGGCTGCATGTTTTTCTCGTTTAGTGCTCTGAATATATCATGCCAGTTCCTTCTGGCCTGCCAGGTCTCTGAGGATAAGTCCGCTGCCAATCTAATATTTTTACCATTGTATGTTATAGACTTCTTTTCCCGGGCTGCTTTCAGGATTTTCTCTTTGTCACTAAGACTTGTAAATTTTACTATTAGGTGACGGGGTGTGGACCTATTCTTGTTGATTTTGGGGGGTTTCTCTGCACCTCCTGGATTTTGATGCTTGTTCCCTTTGCCATATTAGGGAAATTCTCTCCAATAATTCTCTCCAATATGCCTTCTGCTCCCCTCTCTCTTTCTTCTTCTTCTGGAATCCCTATTATTCTAATGTTGTTTTGCCTTATGATGTCACTTTTCTCTCGAATTCTCCCCTTGTGGTCTGGTAGCTGTTTGTCCCTCTTTTGCTCAACTTCTTTATTCTCTGTCATTTGGTCTTCTATATCACTAATTCTTTCTTCTGCCTCATTTATCCTAGCAGTGAGAGCCTCCATTTTTTATTGCACCTCATCAATAGCCTTTTTGATTTCAACTTGACCAGATTTTAGTTCTTTTATTTCTCCAGAAAGAGCTTTTATATCTCCGGAGAGAGTTTCTCTAATATCTTCCATGCCTTTTTCAAGCCCGGCTAGAACCTTGAGAATCATCATTCTGAACTCTAGATCTGACATATTACCAATGTCTGTATTGATTAGGTCCCTAGCCTTTGGTATTGCCTCTTGTTCTTTTTTTGTGAATTTTTCCACCTTGTCATTTTGTCCAGATAAGAGTATATGCAGGAGCAAGTAAAATACTAAAAGGGTGGCAAAGACCCCAGGAAAATATGCTTTAACCAAATCAGAAGAGACCCCAAATCGTGGGGTGGAGAAAGGGGATAAAAAGAGGTTCAGGAAAAAAAGAAACAATTAAAAAAAGAAAATTAATAAAGAAAAAATATTAAAAAGTTATATATGTATATATATATATATATATATATATATATATATAAGATAAACAAGTATAAAAACATTACAAAAAAAAAAACAAAAAAACAAAAAAAATTTAGCAAAAGCAGACAAAAAATTAAAAAAAAAAAGAAACAACAGCAAAAATAAACAAATTAAATTAACTGCAAGACTAATGAATCATCGGGAGAAAGCCATGAGTTCATTGAAAAGCCAGTTATTGTTCTTATCAACACTCAATTGCTATCAATCAATGCTGACTCTAATTCTAGCTTTCCCTTCAAAAGTGATCTGGTTCAAATAAGAAAGAAAAATCCTAAGTAGGAAGAGATTATATAAAAAATATTAAATTATTCAATAGCAACCCAACTATAAAATAGCATGCCAGTGGCACTAAGAATCATATTCATTTTTTCATTCATTCAGCACATATCCCTATCATGAGGCAGGCACTTCATTAAGTACTGGGGTGCAGCACTAGTGTACAGACATGGTCTTTGTTCCCATAAGTCTGGAGTCCAGTGGGAAGATAGTCATTAGACAAATAAACATTGTGATAAATTATCTGAAGGAAGAGAACAGGCTATTTCATGCCTCTCCTGAAGTTAATAATACATGTTATTGTATCAAAGGCTCTGAAACTTCTACTGTACAGAAACCTCTTCAGTTTTAACCCAGAAAAACTGGACGCCCCTAATTTTGAGGGGTGGTTAGTGACATTCCCTCTGAGAGAGTAGCATTTAAGCAAAGAGATGAAGGGTGAGTAGGAGTATCAAGACAGGTGAAAGGTCTTTCCAGATAGTAGAAATAGAATATGCCCTAAAGAGGAATTAGCTTGGAATACCAGAAGAACAGACAGTGTAGCTGCCTCGGAGATTGCCTGGGGCTGGGTGGGAGGAAGAGAGAATGGTAAGTAATGAGGCTGCAGAGATTGGCAAGATTTAGGTTGAACAGAGATTTGTAGGCCACAGTAAGGTGTTAGAGTTGTATTCTGAGTATGATGGACGTTTTAACAGGTTTTCAGTAAAACGGTAGGGCAATGCAGTTTTGTTTTTGCTTGTGGGTTTGTTTAGGATCACTTACTGCAGCATGGACAGTGGTTTAGTGAAAAATGAGAAATAATACTATTTAACTCCATGGTCACAAACTTAGTTTTTATAATTTGGAAAGAAGTAAAAAATTGTGTTCTGAAATATGTCAGTCTAATGGAGTCTGGTCTATGGGTCTAATAACAGTAGAATATTGACTTTTCCTGGTGTTTATTATGGAATCCATCAGTACTGCTATACAAATTTCACAGTTTTTTGAAGCTGGTAATAACTACATTGTATGATGAGAACACTAGAAGTAGTTATAGTATAATGATGCTTTAAATGAAAAAGCAAAATACACTTTATGGCAAACTTTGTTTTATAATTGAGAAGTCACTGTGGTCTTTTAAAGTATAAAAATCAAAGGACAAACAGTACAAATGAAGTTGTTATAAAGTGGTCAATTTACTTCCTATTCTTTTCTTAAATAATAAAATTTCTATATAAAGAAACATGTGAAAAAAAAAGAAGCGATGTTTGGCGATCAGTTAGAAATCTACTACAATAGTCTTGGTGATGAACGATGGTGGCTTGGACATAAAGAGATTAGGGGCACCGATCCAGTTTTCCAGGGAACAAATATAAACTCACAAGTTGTTTTAAGATTAAGTATTATGGGTTACTTGGGGACAAGACAAAGGCCAGGGCAAAGACCGAACATGGTCCAATTTTTAAGGGTAATAAGCATGGATTCCACAAGAAATCTATAGGACAGCATATCCCAAAGAGTGTTCATCTCTTCAGGTATTATATGAAAAAAAAAAAAAAAAAGGTTTTCATGCTCCAATACACTTGAGACAGCAGCCTACTCTAAGTCCCTCCTGGAGTTCTTAATTAGCATATTGAAGGTTCTGAGAAGTCCTGCAATAAAGAAACCCCCTTAATTTTTTTACTCAGTATTTTCAAACTTTTTTGGCCACAGAATCCTTTGTTCTATGTAACACCTCCTATAGGGTTGTTACAAGCATTAAAGATCTTCTGCATTGAGTGATCAGCACAAAATCTGGCACATGGTGAAATACTGAATGTGTTAATTTTAACAGTTATTGTTGGAATCATTAGTTTTGTTGCTTCCAGAGACAAGTCATAACAGTTAGAACAAGATTTGAGGAGCACCAATTCCCCTAACTCCTTGAGAACTTTGGTTTTTGTACTGGGAGAGTATAAGCCCAACTGCTCAGTTCTACCTTGCCTATTCAGCAACTCTGGGGATGTGTTTTAGGTAAGCCAGGAGGGCTTCATCCTCAGTATGAACAGAGAAACTGTCAGAGTTAAAAGGCTTGGGGGAGGTAACCTTGAAAACCAGCCCACATCTTCTATACCTTTTTCAGAAAGCTAACAAGGACCCTTAGCTATATGGACCCATCTACCTAGTGATTTTACTCTTCCCCAAAAACTATAGGTCATGAGTGTTCAAATCTCAGAGCAAACAAACAAATTCTAAAATATTCAGCTAAACTTCCAGTTCCTTTTAGATCATTGCTTATTTTATTTTATTTTTACTATTTTATTTATTCGTTTGAGAGACAGAGGGAGCGCAAGCTGGGGGGAAGGGCAGAGAGAGAGGGAGAAACAGGCTTGCTGCTGAGCAGGGAGCCTGATGCAGAGCTCCATCCCAGGACCCTGGATCATGACCTGAGCCAAAGGCAGATGCTTAACTGACTGGGCCACACAAGCACCCCAAGTGGAATGGCATTCGTGGAATTTTTTGCCAAAACAAAAAGCGCCTTCTTTTAAAGCATTTTCTAACTTCCTACACAAAATTTAATAAGCTTTCAAATTATGCTTTAAAGGGCTCTACTCACTGAGATGCCTGGCTGGCTCAGTCTGTTGGATGGCTGACTCTTGGTTTTGTCTCAGGTTCTGATCTCGGGGTCCTGGGAGCAAGCCCTGCATCAGGCTCCCCATTCAACTGGGAGTTGGCTTCAGAATTCTCTTTCTCTCTCTGCTCCTAACCACCCCTTCATTCTCTAAAATAAATAAATAAGTCTTTAAAAAAAATAATTTATTTTTTTTTTTTTTAAAAAAAAAATAATTTAAAAAGGCCTCTACTTGCCAAGAGTGAAAAATAAGGCCAGTGTTTATATATACGCTCAGTACATCTTGCATTATTATGTAATCTTTTACAAAATGGCATCATTATCTCATGACATCTTAAATGCTAAAAATAAAAAAAAACAGGTGAATGAAAAACAAGGCCAGTGTGTGTGTGTGTGTGTGTGTGTGTGTGTATACTCAGTTATATCTTACATTATTATGTAAATAATCTTTACAAAATGGCATCATTATCTCATGACATCTTAAAAAAAACAGGTAACTACTAGTTATGGAAAAGGAGAGCAGTGAAATAAGAAAAATAATAAAACCTACTTCCTAGTGCTACCTTTTAAACTCATACATAAAATGTTTTCTGTGTCTAGAAAAGTAGAACAAAAAGCCCCTCCTTAGGACTGCTATCATTTTTATTTTGTCTAAATTAACTAAGCAAATTTTGATCTAAGGAATACAACAGCAGCAGCAGCAATAAAACAACTTGCCATCGACTAAGTATCAAGTATAATGTACCAAGCCCTGTATGGGTGCTCTTTCTACATTTGTTTTCTCCAGTTCTCTTATGGTGACTCTAAATAAATTACTTTATTATACAGATAAAGCACTTGTGATTTGGTAATGTACTTGAGGCTCCATAGATAGTTACCTATGGCATATATTGAACTTAAACCCAGATGGGTGTGGTTCCAGAGCAAGGCCTCTTTCTAGTACCTCTTCCTGAGTAGTTACTTAATCTGGCTGCATAGGTGCTTATGATACAAAGAAACAATGCATGCCTATTGCATAGGTGCAAATGAATAAAAGCATATCTTACGGCAAAAAGAAAACAAGTTTTCACAATTAAGCTTGAATAGAGCAGTAATAATTTCCTACTGCCCCATTAGTCCTGGAAGCCTTCTTAAAAGCAGAAGACTGGGGGTCATGTCTAAGTGGACATTCAAGGTTACTCCAATTCTAAGGGAATCAGAAGGGAATATTCTTTTACCTCTTGTGTGTGCCTGAAAAACAAGTGAGTATTAAATTCATAATTTTTTAATACTTTATTTATTTGTTTGACAGAGAGAGAGAACACAAGTAGGCAGAGAGGCAGGCAGAGAGAGAGGGGGAATCAGGCTCCCCACTGAGCAGAGAGCCCAATGCGGGGCTTGATCCCAGGACCCTGGGATCACGACCCGAGCTGAAGGCAGAGGCTTAACCCACTGGGCCACCCAGGCACCCCTTAAATTCATAATTATTAACAAATAAGCCTAAAAGCGTGAATTCCACATAGCAGTTATTATTTGCCTTCCTTCCTCTTTCTCATTCTATTCACTTTAAAATGGTTTTAAATGTTTTTGAGCCAAAGAATGCTGATCTTTGAGCTGAAGAGGAAAATAGGAGCAATTTTGGTTGCCAAAAGTGAGAATCCATAACTCCAAAAACAGTGCTGCCCTCACTTTTTGGGAATATCAGAGTGAGGAAGCTGTACTGTCAGGTGACCTTTAAATGCAATCCATCCCTATAGGCAACCCAAGTTGCATTTCATTAAAACAAAGTAAAATAAAGCAATTTTTGGTGAGTTCTCTGCCATGCCTAGACCCCTAACTTTTGACGCTTTATAAATGAACAACGTCACAACACCTGTACTGCTAATCATTCCCTCCTGCAAGTTTCAACAAGAATCCTGAAGCATTTGTTGCTTTGTTCCCGTAAGGTCAAACCACAGAAATTCTTCAAATGACCCTAAAGATCAGGGCAAAGCTCCAGTCATACCTTGCATTTTCTAGTAAAGGCCTCCAACTAGCTCAATGGAAGGTTTTATTAGTATTGTACAGTATTCTTGCAGTAGGAGATTGGATATATGTGTGGGCTTGTGGAAATTTGATACTGGTAAACTTCACCTCTGCCATTGATTTACCATGTGACCCTGGGCCAGCTCACTAGTTCCTCCTTGTACCTCTGGCTTCTCATCTGTGAAGCTAGAATGAGAGCAGTGACCATTCACATGACCCCTAAACCACTGGGCAAATGAAATTGCTACACATAGACACTGCTAAATAGTAATAAAATCTAAGAAAAAAGCAGGTCATTTTCACTGAAAAAACCATCACACTTTGAACCACAGATCAGTGAGTACCAGAAAATAAAAAACGCATTTCAGATCACAATGTATTTTCCCCTTTCCTGGTCTATCTCTAGAGTACTATATGTCTTCCTGTCAGCCTGTTAAGAGCACTAATCATACTTCCAACACTGAAGGATTGATTGGGTTTGAAAAGATGAGCGTTAATAAAATGATAAAATGTACACTCTGGGGGTGACTCTGTTACTTTGATCAATTTAGCTTTCAGTATATAGGCACGCAATCATTTACAGGAAGTCCAGCTCTAGGCCTTGGGATAGAGGTGGGAGAAGGAGGGTATGTTAACAGAACTCCATACAGTCCTCTCCAGAACTCTTTATCCCCTACCACAATCTCCACAAGAAGGAAAAATAGCCTCATCTCCTACCATGTGCATAATTTTCATTCCTTAATCTAAAGCTACTGCTGCATTGATCCAAGTAGAGGCAGCCAGGTGGCAAACTAGGTAGCCCCTTACAGCAATTGATCAGATTGTTGCGTAGTCAATTCAACCAGCAACAGCAAAAGCCAATAATACTAAACTGTGAAGCTGTAGATAGAATCATTTTGACTACCTTAACAACTCAACTACAGCTACCATGCACTCTCATGTCAATGAATATATTTTTCAAACAAATCTTTCAAGGAAGTACAGCATATCAAACAAATAAGAGTGAGGACACTGTGGTTGGAGTGGGGTGGTTGAACCCAGAGTGGCCCTCATTCGCTTCTGTCTGAACCCTGTATTAGACCCTGAAGCATTTCCAATGAATCTCTAGGGATTCACAGAACACAATTTGAGAAGAATTTGGACCTATCCCAAGACCCTCATTATTTTTTTCGATGAGAATAGTAAGGCCCAGAGAGGGAAAAAAAAAAAAAAGACTTAACCATAGGCTCATAGATTGTAACACTGCCAGGACTAGAATCCAAACAAGTCAGGTTTCTGTCCCATGGGTATAGCTATGCTGGGAAAGGAGGAAAGTGGGAAAGACTATGTACTGGGCCAGCATATGGGAAGTACAAAGCTCAAAGACTGAAGCGCACACCAAGTGAAAGCTAGATATGCAGCAGAATATTTCTTTTCCATCATCCTGATCTCTTCTTAGCAGATCATAGCTAGCTCCTTACAGAAGCAATACTAGGCCAAACAATTCCACATGGCACTTGGCAATTAGCAGCTATAAGTGCAAGAAGTCACATTTGAATTTAGCTCACACTATAAAGACAGTCTTAAAAAACTAAATATCTGAGGAGATAGGGCAATATGTATTTATTTATAGAAAATTCTCACTTAACTGGAATACCAATAAGAATGCACAAATAACCAGATTACCTTCCTTCCCCTGCTCCATAGGTTTGAATAACTATTAACATGATAATAACTGTTAGATACTGTAATGTCCCGTAGGATCTTCCAAACCCCTAAATATATTCATATATTCATTAATCCAATGACTATTTATTAAGTACCTACTATTTCTTAAGCCCTGACCAGGCACTAGGGAAATGAAGTGATTTTTGGTTGTCCACTGACAGGCCAATGATAGTCTTCATCGAATGAGAGTTTAGCTGAAATATGAATATGAGAATGATAAAGGCAGGAGTGAGAGCACTAGACAAAAGGATCTCTAGGGATTTCAAGAGCTAACATCCCATGATTCCATGACTCTATTTTGTTAATTGACTATATATGTGTAATATAATAATGAGACTATTTTGCATCCAAAACAAGAAACAATATGAAAAACAAAACAATTGAATTTAAATTCTGAATGAGTATTTTCCTTTAGTCACTGAAGTAGTGACGAACCTTCTATTTTACCCACTAGCACTATTTTAAGCCCTATTATAATTTTTAAGTTTTTTCCTTTTAATTGTGTCTCCATACCCAGTTTATTGCTTTACAATTATAACGTGATTTTTACTGAAAATGAGCTACTTCATTGATCTAAACAGTAAGATAGCTTGATGTAGATGCAAATGTATGTTAACTATTTTAAAGAAGAAAATTACTCTTAAAGGTTAGTTTGAGAGTAACTGTAGTTATTTATAAAAACTGTAGTTATTTATATCATGCCATGAGTTCTGAAGGGAATTTTCAAATAATATATGAAAAAAATGTTGTGGGTAGTGACAACAAAATTGAAATAACTATATAGCCTCACAGATGACAAAGCTGAAAATGACAATACCTGCCTTGATATTTAAGGATGGTCATTCTGGTTACCTACCAAGAGACCTCTTTCCTTCTATTCATTCTTCCCCAGGAGTGACATATGCCCAACACATAATTAATAATGGGGATGAAAAATACAAGATGAAAGGCAAATCAGCAGAAAAACCCATGCAGTCTTGGTGTAGCACAGAAGCAGGATCCTAAGCCCAAGGGTGGAAACTTAGAATTTGAAGGAAAATCTGTCTTAGAGAAATAAACCTCTAACCTACATAGAACATGATTCTCTTAATTTAAAAGAAAGTTTCTTCAAATGTAACCTAAATCTTAAATCATCAATACCTCTTTGAATACAGAAGATAACTCCTCTTCATCAAAGATATCTCATTTCTTCCAACTCACTCAATCTTTAGACTTATTTCAAGGTAAAACATAGTTCCTTTAGTATTTCATCCCAGAACCCATTTTTTCCCCTTTCATCACCTTTAAAAGACTAGACCTACCTTCAGCTGACCAATATAGATTTGTCTCAGATCACATTCACATATTCCAGGGTGTAGTGTTCTTCCTTTCTTCACAACAAAAGCCAAGGTCACCAAGGAACAATAGCATATTTGCCTAGTGAACATGAGGGGGGCCTGTGCTTACTGTACTTGGTGTAATAAAATTACTGATGTGTTATGAACTTTATTTTAATAATATGGCTAAACAAAATATGCAATTAAAATTTTAAATTAAGTGTTTCTAAGTTTGATATTATAAATTAGATATATAATTTGGTATGAGAATATGTGATATGCTATATTAAATTTATTTTATTTTTTTAAAATTTTTAAAAGATTTTATTTATTTATTTGACAGAGAGAGATCACAAGTAGGCAGAGAGTCAGGCGGAGAGAGGGGGGAAGCAGGATCCCCGCTGAGCAGAGAGCCAGATGTAGGGCTCGATCTCAGGACCCTGAGATCATGACCTGAGCCGAAGGCAGAGGCTTAACCCACTGAGCCATCCAGGCGCCCCACTATATTAAATTTATTAAGGGAGTATTATATGTGAGGGGGAAAGTCGCTGATGAATCAAAAAATAAAAAGATAAATTTAAAAGCTTTTCATATAGAATAAGATAAGATAGAACTTAATAAAATTAAATTGGATACATCTGAACTCTTTAATTTAAGAATAGTTTTTGTTTGCTCTGACCGAACTCACTGTGCTCCAATTCCAGATATCCAAGGAGAAAAAGAACTCTCCTAGTTTTAATGAAAGTTGTTAATTTTCTCCAGTTAGACTTAAACTGCCTTTGCACTTAAGTTGCTTTCAAGGTTTGAAATATTACATAGATAAATGATAAGTTCCAAAATGACAATGAATTTTAGGTTGAAAGTCCTTGGAATATGGATGCCTGTGTGGCTTAGTTATTAATCATCTGCCTTTGGCTCAGGTCATGGGCCCAGAGTCCTGGGATCAAGCCCCACATAGGGCTCTCTGCTCAGCAGGAATCCTGCTTCTCCCTCTCCCACTTCCCATGCTTGTGTTCCCTCTCTTGCTGTATCTATCTCTGTCAAATAAATAAATAAAATCTTTTTTTTTAAAGTTCTTGGAATAGGACAGGCAAGAAACTGAAAAGAGCTTAAAGAGGAAGCAGAGATTGCTCTCATTTCATTCCTAATTAAGAAGATAAACTGTTTGGAAATACAAGCAGGATAGAAGCTAAATGGAAGGAATATATAAGGCTCTCTGAAAGTAGAACTTCCCAAAATCTCATATTCTAGGAATTTTTAGTGATTTGTTTGAGCTTCAGATTATTAGGTAGCTCCTCCATAATTTGAGGGCCCGAGTATAAAATGAAAATTCAAAGTCACAGTTAAAAATTAATAAGAATTTCAAGATGTCAACAGCAAAGCATTAAACCAAGTATGGGTCCGTTGTAAATGTGGAGTCATGTGCAGCTACACAAGTTGCAGACTTGGGAAGCTAGCTCTGGTTGTTACAAATAATTTTGAGGACCATATGCCCCCTTCGGAAATTTAATGAAAGCTATAGATACATGCATACATTCACACACATCTACACACACATAATTTTACATACAGTTTCGGAGGGTTTGTGAACTTACTTAAACCCTGTCCATGTATTCTAAATTAAGATCCACTAAATTAGACTGATTCCACGAGACTCTAGGAGGCAGAGCTAGGATCCACTAGTGGAAGCTTACAAAAGGAAAGATTTTGGCTTCCTCACAGTTAAAGTCTTTCCAAAATTGAGGAGGCTACTTTACTAGACATTTGGTTCTGAAAGTATAGCTGTTAAACAGATGATCACCTATGTGGTGGGCTCCAGAAAGGATTCCTATTCCCATGAGAGCCTGGATTAGATAACCTCTCTTGCTCCCTACTACAGGAAGATTTTGTGAGTACAGTATAATTATAAGAAGTTTCTACCTTACAGCTTTGTCCACCCCATTTTCTGATAGCTTGAAAATACTTGGGTTCAACTGTCTTGATTTATTTCATTTTCTTTGACAAGGTCTTTATCTTCCTAAAAGCCAGGTTTATGTAAATTAACTTATAACCTATGGGTTTATATAAAATCAACATGTTAAATTTATGCAAAGTAATGCAAAAGATCCATCTTCCAGTTTCTCAAAAGAAAAAAAAAAAAATCTGATCGACTTCCCAAATGGACATTCAAAGAAGTACAAATAATCAAGAATGTGAAAATGGCAACAAAGCTTTAATAAAGAGCAACAAAAAAAGCACCAACTAAATGCAAGAGGGGACATCTAAGAAGACTGATGATATAAGTCCCTTCTAATAAAACTTGTAAGAAGTCAGGGGATATGACAAGGCCCATCTTATAATTCAGGGAATAAAAGTACAAAAATAAAAATCCCAAAACCACCTTAGAAAGGAGAAAGGTGAGATTACCCAGGACATGGAGTTGCTCATTCTTTTCCCTGTTCTTATATATGAGAGAGGTAAACATAATATCCTGGGCCTGAAAACACCAAAGTTAGAGTTTAAGCCTTTTAAAGGAGATGGAAAAGCCCTCTTCAGACTGAAAAACAAATGTTTTGGCAACAAATTGTCAAAGGCTCTAAAGATGTTTTGTCCTAATTTCCTAATCATGACATTCACCATAAATGACATGTTTCTTGTTCACTTTTTCTAATCAACAGGATGAGTTTGTGAACTACATTTTTGTACCCTTCAGGGGCTCTGCTCCACAATCAAAAGGAGCAAACTGGAAAAGCAAGAGGCAAAGGCATATGACTGGATAGTGGATTTAAAAAAATGCATGTCCTAAAAGCCCCTTTGCTATACAGTTTTCATTTTTATGGCATTCAAATTGTAATCATGATCTAAGATAGATTTCTTAAACTCAAAATTAAATTTTAGATAGCTACTCACTAATTGGTCAGCTCTTTAAGAAAACAGAATTAATTCTAATTAAAAGGCAAGCTAAAATCAGTAGCATCAGCTTTGGCCAAGCAGCAGTTACGTGAAACAGAAAGGATTTAAGAACGACACCTAGGGATTAGATAAAATGAAAAGAAGTACAAGAAGTCTAGGTTCTGATATCAAAGGAGAAATTAGAGTGACTGAGGAAGAGCTCAAAGAGCTAGAAGACTTTGTTTTGAACAAAAATAAAAAAGGAGGATGAAATGCAGAGGCTTAGACCTGACAGATATAGGAGTGTGCTGATAAAATCAGGCCCCCCTACTCTCTTGACAATTGGGGAACTAGTTCCTTTATAATTGTCATTCCACTGGGTGTGCCGGATAAGGAGGGAAAAACACTTCCAGAAGTACAGGGTTTAAAACCTGCTCATTCTCAGCTCTGCCATTACTGTGGTTTTGTCTATTATTTTGCAGCAAAAACATAAATTTAAACATAGGATCTCATGGCTTATAGTGCAGAAACAGGCTTTGGCTCTTCATTTACACAGCAGCTTTTTTAAGGCTCTTCATAATTCCTGGCCTCATGGATGCCATTTTCTCTTAAGAAATATAAAACAATTGGCTAGCCCTCTCCAGATTCTGCTCTCCAATGCTCTGTCCTTAGCTCACACCATGTGAGTCACAAATAGGTGGTCACCAGATTAAGCTGAAGTGGGTGGTGTTTATACATTGAAAGATTATAGACTATAAAGTCTATGCAGATGTGGACTCTACAGAAGAGGATGGAGCTGCAGAGGGCTCCGACAGCACTGGTAAATTCTCCTTACCAAACAGCAGAACCTGAGGGTAGGCAGGCTGTGCTCTGGCCACAACCCCCACCTGTGAGAGGTGGAATCCTTGGTAATTCAAGATGGTTCAGTGACTTCCTATCTCAATCATTCTGCTCCTCAAGCTTGCTAGTGTGCCAGCAATTCATAAGCATTTATTCAGTCATCTAACAAACATTTGTAGATAAACCACTACGTGTAAGGCAGTCTTCCAGTATAGAGAATTCAAAAACACAGTTCTTGCTTTTACAGAGTTCACATGTGGGCTGCCTGGGTGGTTCAGTTATTAAGTATCTGCCTTCAGCTCAGGTCATGATCCCAGGGTCCTAGGATCCAGTTTCACATCAGGCTCCCTGCTCCATGGGAAGCCGGATTCTCCCTCTCCCATTCCCACTGCTTGTGTTCGGTCTCTCACTGTGTCTCTCTCTGTCAAATAAATAAATAAAATCCTTTTTTTAAAAGTTCAAATGTGTAGTGGAAAAGACAGACATACAAATAACTAAATCACATTATGACCAGTTCCAATATAGAGGTATAAACAAAATGCTACAGAGTGCAGAAGAGGCAAAATTAATTCTGCCTGGAAGACTTGGGTGGGCTGGGACAATCCAGGGAGAGCTTCACAGAGTAAATGACATTTGAAATGGGTTTTCAGGGGTGTCTGGGTGGCTCAGTGTGTTAAAGCATCTGCCTTTGGCTCAGGTCATAATCTCAGGGTCCTGGGATCAAGTCCTGCTTTTGGGCTCTCTGCTCAGAGGGGAGCCTGCTCCACCCCACCACCTATTTGTGATCTCTGTCTGTCAAATAAATAAATAAAATCTTTAAAAAATGTGTCTTCAAAGATGAGTAGGATTATCAAAAGGCAGAGAAAGTGGGAAGAGATTTACAAGTAAGGAAAAGCATAACATCAAATCTTCAGAGCTGAGAGAGTGAACAATTTTGTTTTTATTTTTTTTTTGATAATGAATAACTCAGAATGACTTGTGTGTGGAGGAGCATGTGGCCTGTTTAATTATTGAATGAATAAATGAATTAAGAAGTAAAGTAAGAAGGATCTCATATATCACAGATTGTACACCACAAGGCATTGAAACTTTATCTTGTATGCAGTAGGGAGTCAAAGGACTTTTATTTCATAGGAAAAAGGCATAATCACATCTACAATTAAAAGTAAACTAGTAAAAACCCCACCTGCAAGTATTATTTTTAAAAATGGGTGAGAGGGGTGCCTGGGTGGCTCAGTGGGTTAAAGCCTCTGTCTTCGGCTTGGGTCATGATCCCAGGGTCCTGGGATCGGGCCCCACATCGGGCTCTCTGCTCAGCAGGGAGCCTGCTTCCCCCTCTCTCTGCCTGCCTCTCTGCCTACGTGTGATCTCTGTCTGTCAGATAAAAAAATAAAATCTTTTAAAAAATAAAAAATAAATAAAAATAAAAATGGGTGAGAGCATAGAAGGGACTGGGAGCTGAATGTAGGAAGACCAAGTGGAAGGGTTGTGCAATCTTTAGGAAAGAAACAATTAAAGGCTGGAGGGGGTCAACAGCAGGTAGGATGAAGAGGAGTGGTGTGGATTTGGAAGATATTTTAGAAGTAGAATTAGTAGAACTTGGTGATTGCTAGATATGGAAAATTATGAAAGATTTGGAGATCACACGATATATTCTGGCTTAAAAAGAATGAGCTGTTTTAACCAAGATATAATACACAAGAGGAAGGGTAGAATTTGAAGGAAGGAGATTAAAAGTTCAGTTTTGAATAAGTTTAAAGTACCTATGGGATAGCCAAATGAAGATGTCTAACAGAAAAATAGTTCATGTATCTCAGATGATACATAAAGACAGGACTGCTAGATCTAGATGCTTCAAAAGAGCAGGCGGTCTCCCTTGTGACCATACCTTAGAATCACCTCAAAGTAAAATGAAAACTTGCTGAGGTCTAGGCCTCACTCTGCCCTAAATAAATCAGTATCTCTGGGTGATGAGACTTGTGAAAGAGTATCTTTTAAAAGCTTCCCAGGTGATTTTAATACATAATCAGGGTTGAGAAAGATTGACAGCGAATAGTTAATAACAAAGGAATGAAAACTCAGGAAAAATAGAGGGAGCATTAAGGAGAAAATGCTGGGGGAAAACAACAACTTTTTAAGGACAGTCAGGAGAAAATGAAGTAAAGATGGAGACTAAAAAGACATGGATGTATCCAAGATAAAATGATATCACTTGAGCAAGAGAAGAAGAGAGTGTCAAAATGGAAAGCATGTCTAACAGCATCAAATGCTCAGTAGTGTCACAAAGTACCAACCTGGATTTGTTTAAAGATGAACTAGTTGTCACCCATTAAAGAATGGAACAGTTCCTCCTAAAGGGAAGAGGGAGAGACACGTCAAGAAAACTGTAGATCTTTTGAATAATGTTCAGCCTTAGCAATGGCTAAATGCCCAAGAAAGAAGCAAGGATGTTAAAGCAGAGTGGCTAGGGGAAGTACCAAAAGTAAAATCTGCCAAAATCTGTAACTTTTTTCTGCTTTGAGCCTCCCTGTGGAATTGCTTGGTGAACAACTAGCACTAGGCCTCAGTGTCACCTTCTTTGGGAAAAATGGAAAGATTCAGAGGTGGTTCTACAATCATCTAAGCAGAGTAGCTCTCACAAACTGGAGAATCCTCGAGGGGGTGCTTAATGCATGTGTGCAAAGATCAGCCCAGTCACCAGCACAGAAACTATAAACGCTGTTATTCCTTCTGTCAGACTCAAGACAGCCACATGATGGTAAAATGCTACTTCAGAACTATGGAAGGAATGTATTACAGTGCCACCTGCTGGTAATACTAAGACCAGAAACAAATTCCTTTACTTTTTAAATTTAAATTTTATTTTATTTTATCTTAGAGGAGGTTCGGGTTTATTGAGATATAATTAACATATAATGTTGTGTACGCTTTTTTATTTCGTTTTATTTTTTTTAATTGACATAAAATGTATTATTGGTTTCAGACTCATTTTTTAATCATTAATTCCCTGAGGCTGAAGATTGAAGAATACAAACTTAATTTTGCTTTATAATTGAGGGTTATGCCTTACTCGGTAATCTCTTTTATTCAAAAGATATTTTCATATTGAAAATAAAGCTCTGATTGAGCCTTATTATAACAAATGGAAAGTGTGTGAACAGAAACACTAGAAGCCCAAGACTAGAATGTCCCCTCAACCTTGCCCCTTGTTTTCCAATTTGAAGCAACTCAATCCATATTTCCTTTCTAGACTCAATATATTTCCTATAAATTTTAAAACTGTATATATATTCAAGACACCATCTGTCCAGCTCCTTCTTTCTGTCCAAATATGTCTCCTGAACTAGTTGAATCTTATACTATTCTCCAGCCAATCTGGGCTACTTAGTACTCAAAAATAGCCTGAACTTTAAGCATCCATACATCTGCTCTTGCTTTTCCCTCTGCTAAGAATATCACCCCCATCACTCCCCCCCCCCCCCGTCTTCATAGTCAATTTCAAATGACACCTCTCCCATGAAGCCTTCCCTAATTACCCTCATTCTCATCTGGAAATAATTTATTTTTCATCTAAACCATACCTGTTCCTCTTTTATGACTTATTATTTTATATCTTTATAAGAGTTATAAATAAGACATATCCATGGTGTAGTGAAAGAGCATGAATTTTGGAATCAGTCCATGGTCCAAAACCTGGATTAGCCATTTAATAGTTGGGGATCTCAGATAAACTTATCCTCCCTTAGTTTCAGGTTTCTCATCTGTAATACGAGGACAATGATGCCTACACAAAGGAGCAGTATGGCAGAGAATTTAAGAGAAGGACTCTGGAGCCAGATTAATTTGGGTTTAAATCCTGTTTTTTTCCTTTACTCGCTATATAAAAGTGGTCAGTTAGCCACTCTAAGCCTCAGTTACCCCATCTGTAAAACAAGACAAGAGTGGGACCTACTACCTCAGTGTTTCTGTATGAGGAAACAATGTATGTAAAGTGCCTAGCACATAACTGCACTCAATGCATGTTAGTTTCTCCCTTCTCCTATGATTTACTGAATTCCATGGGGGACAAAGAGCATGCCTTATCCATTTCTGATTACCTCAGGTGTTTAGGACAATATTTTTTTCTTTTTACAGTCAGCTTGCATGTTTGGCAAATTAATAAATCCCATGTTTCTATGACATTCCTTAGCAGAATTTAGTTTCAGGCATTGTCTCATTTCTCCACACACCAGTGATGCCAAAAATATATCATTCATCTTAAGGGTTTAATGGGTGTCTCTTAGAACCATGTGTTCTTGTCTGTAATCATTTAGGGAGAACACACCTACAAGTCTCCTAAGTCACACCCATAGGAAGAAGCAGGGCTTGACTTTTCTTAGCCTGGGGGAGGGTCACTGAATTTCAAGACATTTCTTTTAGACAGAACAGTTCTGGTACAATCCTCACAAAGTGTTCTTCTCTGTGATAGTTACATATAAATATATGGAAGCAAAAAAAAGGGCAAGAATCAAAATATGAACAAAAGTTTAAACCTGCCTATTCAGTATTCCTCTAATGGACTAAGGGTGTCATGCATAATTTAAGAAATCTCTGGATGCCAGCTTTCCCCAGGGACCAAACTACAATAGTTAGTAATGGTATACTTTTACAGAATACATATTTCGTCTAAGGCAAATTACACCTGTAGAAGTCAACAGAGCCACAAGGGATGCACTTTAGCCTGACATGCCTACATGAGCTGCATTATGATAGAAACTAACCTAGCAGAAATTACAGCCATTCAAATCTTCTCTCCACTCTGGAAGATACACTATCCTTTCATTCCAAAACAACAGAGTAGAAAAAAGCCCATTCACTGCAATTCTTGGCTGTTCTTGTGGATGGGCTAAATCCCAAAATCAAAATTAATTGAACGCTCAATTTATTCTTACTTCTCTCTCATTCTTCCCCCTTATGGACAGTAACAAATCCAACATGATACCAAGCTTGGTAACTTCTGTATTTGGATGAAACTATAGAGCTGGATAAGATCCCCACATGGAACTGTTTTCAGACTTTCCAGCACTTAAATTCACTAAATATTTTAATTAGCTTAATTATCCACACATTTTCATTTAAAGAGGACCAGTATCATTGAGGACTTCAGTATTTTAACCATATCAGATCTTGCTGATGTTGTACAATAACCCAAATAATGAATTTAGGTCTTAAGTCACATTTTGTCCTGTTCCTTCACCATCCTTTGTTGCCCAACTTAATAGAATGGTCAGAGATCTAACCATATGGATTGCTCTGCTGCTGATTTTAATCTCAATCTCTCTCTCCCTCCCTCTCACTCTCTTCCTCTCTCTCTGTCTCTCTGTCTCTCTCTCTCTCTCAGACACACACACACACACACACACACACTTCTAAGGAAAATACACATATAACCAAGATGGGGGTTTTAATAAACAATGAGATTTTTCTCATTTGGATTTAGATTGACAAAAATTCTTTAATTGACAATTATAGTTAGTAAATGTATAATGAGAGAGGAACTCTGATATTCTGTTCATGGAACTATAGATTTGGCACAGTGACAATGGCAGGCAATTTGTCAACATCTTTTAAGATTTTACATAAAAATTTTGTGCAATATTTCCACTTCTAGGGATTTATCCTACAAAAAAATCCCAAAACCTAAAGATAAAATAATAACTTCTATAAATAAAGCACAGGTTTAAATTTATAATAAATCCATACAATGGAAAACTGGACCATATTTAAAAGTTTGAGTTACAGAGGTATTGCCAAGGATCTGAGCTTATTGTATAAATCACGTTAAGTGACAAATCAAGTTGGAAAATACTATATGCAGCATGATTCTAAGTTTGAAAATTACATGACTTAGTCTATATATGCCTATCTGTCTATCTATCTATCCACCCAAAGAAACTATCTGGAAGAACCTATATGAAATGCAAAGGGTTATCACTGGAAATGAAATCATAAGAGAGTTTTCCATTTTGATGTTTGAACTTTTATTAAACATAATATATTATGATAGTAAGAAAAAATATCAAAACAATCCTACTTCATTTCTAAGATACAGTAAGTGGAAAAAACAAGAAGCAAAGAAAATAAATAGACGGGTTATATTTTGCTACATTTCAAGTATGAAACAAGGGGAAACAAAATACACATATTGATTTGTGAAAAGAGGAAACACCAGAAACTAAAGAAATTGATTATAAACAGCGGATATGTGAGACCAGGAGTTAGAAAAGGGTATGCAAACAAGATTTCTTTTTAAAATGTTAGTCACCATACAATACATCATTAGTTTTTGATGTAGTGTTCCATGATTCATTGTTTGTATATCACACCCAGCACTCCATGCAATATGTGCCCTCTTGAATATCCATCACTGGGCTAACCCATCCCCCCACCGCCCTCCTCTCTAAAACTCTCAGTTTGTTTACTGGAGTCCATAGTCTGTCATGGTTTGTAACAAGCAAACAAGATTTATTTGATTAATTTCTCTTTCATTAATTTTGAAATTTCAATTATATAAATGTTTGATGCTTTTGAAAATAAAATTTAACCAAAAAGTATAAAAAAGTAAATCAAGTAAAGACACAAATTAACTTGTCTGTTGAATTAATAATAACATAACCACAGAGAAAATTAATTAATTCAAGTAAATTTTGAACACAACACTCTCACTATACAGATTTAGTTGGATTAGTTTGAAGGACAAAAAGAATTATAAAATATCATGTACTTTTTAGTAAGTTTGTTGTTAACAGTAGTTTTGGTATAGTAGTTCTGAAACTATTTTGCATGAATTATAGGATAAAATAATTAAGTATGTATATTGATGTTAATGAGATGAGTTTTACACATAGGAAAAGAAGATAAAATATGGAATGGGTAAAGGTGAAGAACCCTGTCATGTTACATTTTAATCAAAAGTATCCAAATTAAATCAAAATTTTAAAGATTTTTTTTTTATTTTAAAGAGAGAGCAAGAGAAAAAGAAATCACAAGAGGGAGGGGCAGATGAGAGGGAGAAGCAGATTCCCCTCCCGCTGAGCAGGAATCGCACCAGGGCTTGATCCCAGGACACAGAGATCTTGACCTGAGCAGAAGGCAGACATTTAACCGAGTCACCCAGGTGCCCCATTAAATCACATTTTTAAGAAATTGTTTCTAAATATCTTTTTCCACCAAAAGAAATCAGTAAAAATGGCTACTTCTAGTGCTGGTACAGAGAAAGTATGAAGGTAAGCCTGGGGCATCTTTATAACAGAAAGCAAGGAAGAGCTCAAAGAATGATGGGGTATCAAAAGGTAGCAAGAAAATTTTCACTTCAGGCTATATGAAATAACAGGAACCAGACTAGCTCTCCCACAAAAAGCAATGATAAAAGTGGACAAAATATATGAAGCAACTGTTTACAGGTGGTACAAGACTGTGATCTCAGAAAAAAAGGAAATTCATGCAGTGAGTCGCACAGCCAACCCAGCTTTCCACTTGAAGACAATTCACCAACTATGTCACAGTGAATGAGAATCCTAACATAGCCTAGCTATCCTGCTGAGCTGAAGTTACAGAGATCAGAGCAGCTAAAATGGCTGGAACCTTCAGTTAAAGAAGAGAGCTCCATAAAGGGAAGCCCAAGAAATCTGTATGGGGGTTCTCTATGAGACCATGGCTGAAGACTGAATTGAACCAAGCATAGGGCAAGGCTGCCAAAGGTTTATCATCAAAAAGTGATCATTCATTACATAGTTAATGACAGAGCAGTAATATTAGAGTACAAAGAGTACTAAGCAACACTTTGTTAACTTCTAGTCATTCAGCTAAGACTACAGAAAGGTTCTGCTTTATAAGAAACAACTATGTCATAAAATAAAGCCTACTCTAGATTCTCCCTAATTAAGCCTAAAATCAGGCTCTGACAAGATCCACAAGGGAGAAAAAGGTTAGAAGTCAAATCCCACTAAGTTAAAGGTGATTGAGACTTACTCTGGGTTTTCCACAGATATATTCTAACAAAGGATAAAACTAAACACCAAAAGTTCAAGATTAGTAACTGGACTACTGCTAGATCACAATACCCTTTAGAGGGACATAACAGAATCTAGTATCCCTATAATTTATTATCAGCACTCAATAAAAAAATAACTTGACATGGAAAAAATGTAATCCACATTAAAGATAAAAACTTTGAAAAAAAGTTTGAGATGGCCCAGACATTGGATTTAGCAAAGACTTTAAGGCAGCTATAATAAATATGTCCAAGGAATTAAATGAAATATTCTCAAAGACATAAAGAAACATATGGCCTCAATGAGTTACCAGATGATAAGTATCAACAGAGAAATGGAGCCTATAAAAGGATGCAAAGGGAAATTTTTAAAACTGAAAAGTATGAAATAAAAATTTCACTGGATGGGTTTTAGCAGATAGTAGAATAAAGAATCAGTGATATTGAAGACTGTCAATAAAATTTTTCCAATCTGAATAACATAGAAAAGATAATTTAAATAATATGAATAGAATCTCAGAACCTGAGGAATAATTATAAAACAGTCAAGCATTCTGGTAATAGGTGTTTCAGAAGGAGAGGTGATTAAGAATGAGGCAGAAAATACCTAAAAATAATAAGCATTTTTCAACTTTGATGAGAAACTTTAAAAGTTCTAGAGTTTAGGCTATACCAAAAATGATCAATACAAAGAAGACAAGTAAACATATGATAGTCAAAGCTCTGAAGACCAAAGAGAAAGAGAAAGTCTTAAAAGCAACCAGAAAAAAAAAAGACATTACATGCAAAGGAACAATGGTAAGATTGTTTACTTGGCTTCTCTAAATAATGAAACTTTCAGCATACCATTCTATATCTGGAGCAAATAACCCTCAAAAATGAGGTTAAACAAATACATTTTTGTATAAACAAAAGTTGGATTCTCTCCAACATACTTGTGCTATGACAAAAGGTAAAAAATGTCCAACAAACTGAAAAGGAATAACCCAAAGGAAAGAAGAGCACTAGAAATGGTAAATACATAGAGAAATGTATAAAATGTTTTTCAGCTATCATAATTACTTAGAAAATTAAAACTATTTAAAGCAATTAATTACAGTTCAAGAAAGTGTTTATAATATATGTAGAAGTAAAATACATGACAACAATGCCATGAAGGATTGCATAAATAGAATTATACCATTGTAAAGTTATTACATTTGTGAATGAGAAGTAGTAAGTGTGGGTGTGAAATACGATGTATAAGTAGGAAGGGAGAAGTATAAATCATGAAGTGATAAGCAAGAAAAGGAAAGTAACAAATATGATGGTTCATGTGTAAAATATGTAGTGGAACAATATAAACTCTAAATAAGCTTTATAAAGTTAAGGATGCTCACTGTAAGCCCAACAGTAGGGGACAGCAGATATTTTTCTGTAAAGGTCAAGATAGTAAGTATTTTTTAAAAGATTTTATTTATTTATTTGACACACACAGAGATACAGCAAGAGAGGGAATACAAGCAGGGGCAGTGGGAGAGAGAGAAGCAGGCTTCCCACTGAGCAGGGAGGGAGCCCAATGCAGGGCTTGATCCCAGGACTCTGGGATCATGACCCTGAGCTGAAGGCAGACAATGACTGAGCCACCCAGGAACCTCAAGATAGTATTTTAAGCATTGATGACCACATGGTGTAGTAACTACTCAACTCTGCTATTATAGCACAAAAGCAGCCATAGACAATATGCAAATAAATAATCGTGACTGTGTTCCATTAAAATATTTTTTACGAAAACAGGAAATGGGCAAGTTTGGCCCATCAATGGGCCATCCAACGATGGTCACAAGCCATCATTTGTGACCTCCAAACTTAAGTACCCACTAAAAATATTTAAAAGTTACACTTATAAAGGCAATAGAGAACATTAGATAGAAAACTAAAAATTGTTAGCCCAAAATAAAACAGAAATGGAAAACAGGTAAAAACAATAACAAAAACTAGAAGAGAAAAATAGAAAATGGAGTCTTAAACATATAAAAAATTATTTTCACTTTAAATGGACTAATCCCTTTATCTAAAAGACAGACATTGTTAGGATAAAAAGACATAATAATATGCCATCTATAAAATATGCATTTCACATTTAGGTCAAAATATGCATTTCACAAATAGGTCAAGAATAAAAGGATAAGAGGGGCACCTGGGTGGCTCAGTGGGTTAAAGCCTCTGCCTTTGGCTCTGGTCATGATCCCAGGGTCCTGGGATTGAGCCCAGCACTGGGCTCTCTGCACAGCAGGGAGCCTGCTTCCCTTCCTCTCTCTCTGCCTGCCTCTCTGCCTACTTGTGATCTCTGTCTGTCAAATAAATAAATAAAATCTTTTAAAAAAATAAAAGGATAAGAAAAAATATACCACAAAAACAATAAGCATATCAACAGAGCTCTATTAACATAGAGCAAATTCAAGAAAAATAGCATTACAGGAAATAAAGAAGGTAATTCTTCAGAAGGCAAAATAATTCTAAATATGTTTGCAACAAATAAAAGCATCCAAATTCATGAGGTAAAGTTGACAAAAGTAAAGGGAGAATGAGACAAATCCACAATTATAGTTGTATGTATTAATAACCCTCTCTTACTAATTGATAGAATAAGTATCCAGTAAAATCAGTAAGGACATAAGATAGAAAAAACACTGTCAGAAAAGAAAAGAATACTGTCAGCTATCTTGACTAGATTGAAGTTTACAGAACACTGCATAGCACAGTACGCGAGAACATATGGAATATTCATCAATGAAGTCCATGTGCTGGGACATAGAATAAATCTCAGTAAGTATCAAGAGACTGAAATATTATAGAATACATTCTCTGACCGGAATTAAATGTGAAGTAATACAAATAAGATATCTACAATATCCTTCAATATCTAGAAATTAAATAACACACTTCTAAAAATTTTCAGCTCAAAAAAGGAATCGCAAGAGAAATTAAAAAATATTTTGACCTACATAATAATGAAAACACAATCGATCAAGATTTTGGGTTCACAGCCAATGCATACTTAGAGGGACATTTTTAGCTTTAAATGCCTTTATTAGAAAAGAAAAAATACTTAAGATCTGTGATTTAAGTTTCCACCTAAGAAACTAGAAAAAAAATAACAAATTAAACCCAAAGTAAGAAAAAAAGAAAGAATAAAGAATGGAGAAGGAACAATTAAATAAGCAACAAAGAAAATTTTAAAAGCCGAAAGCTGGTTCTTTCAAAAGATTAATGAACTTAATAAACCCATAACAAGCAAGACTAATTAATCCAAAGAGGAAGAAAGGAAGGAAGGAAGGAGGAAAGGAAGAAAGGAAGGGAGAAAGAATGAACAGAAATGAAAGTGGGGATAATATTACAGATTTTACAGATATTTGAACAATATTAAATGAATATCTTTTTTTTTTTAAGATTTTATTTATTTGACAGACAGAGATCACAAGTAGGCAGAGAGGCAGGCAGAGAGAGGAGGAAGCAGACCCCCTGCTGAGCAGAGCGCCTGATGTGCAGCTAGATCCCGATCATAACCTGAGCTGAAGGCAGAGGCTTTAACCCACTGAACCACCCAGGTGCCCCTATTAATTGAATATTATGAGTGACTCCATGTCGATAAAATTTAAAACTTAAATGAAATGAATAAATCTTCTACAAAACCACAAATTTACCAAAATTGACCTAAGAAGGAAGAAAAATCTGAGTAGCTCTATACCTACTGAAGAAATCAAAGCATCAATAAACAAACAAAAACTTTCCACAAATAAATGTCAAGTCCAGATAATATCGATGGTCAATACCATCAAACTTTTGAGAAAGCAATAATGCCATTCAGAAAACAGAGGAGGCAGCAATGTTTCCCAAGACGAGGCCAACACAATCTTAACACCAAAACCTAATGAAAACATTACCAAAAAAATTAAACAATATCACTCATGAATACAGATGCAAAAATCCTCAAAACAACCAAAAAAAATTTAAATAAATCCAGCAATATATAAGATGAATAATACATCATAATTAACTAGGGGTTATCTCTTATAGCAAGACTTGTTCAATATTTGAAAATCAATTCATTTAATTTACCATATTAATATAATAAAGGAGAAAATCATTGTCATCTCAATAGTTGCAGAAAAAGCATGTGACCAAATTCAATACCAATTCATAATAAAAAAAATCTCAGCGAACTAGGAACAGAAGGGAAAGTCCACAATCCCTTAAAGATTACCTATAAAAATTCAGAGCTAGTATCCCAGGGTTCTGGGATCAAGCCCTGCATTGGGCTCTCTGCTCAGTGGGGAGCCTGCTTCCTCCTCTCTCTCTGCCTGCCTCTCTACCTACTTGTGATCTCTGTCTGTCCAATAAATAAATAAATTTTTTTTAAAAGGAGGAGAAAGGGAGAAAAGAAAACATGCAACAGAATGTTAACAACTACTGAATACAGATGAAGAGTATATGGGTGGCCATTGTGCTATTGTTGTAACTTTCTATAGGTTTGAAAAGTTTCAAGATTATAAAAACATAAAGAGAAACTAACTCTGTCTGACAGCATAATTCCCAAGTTCTGTTTTCCCCCATGGGATCTTTCTAGAATTCTCTTCCACCTGGCTACTTTTTGCAGTCATCCCTCTAGATTACTGCAAAGTCATCATTCATCACTTATTCTGCTGAAAAAATAAGCTCTGCTGCTAATCTATACTACTGGAACCAGAACTTGGAAACTGCTTTAGCTTGACTTGTTTTGCTTAGTCAACTTCAACTGTTTCCCATTTGCTGACTTACATCTCTCCCTAGATACATGTGCCATACTCACTGCCACCTCTTTCTGTTCCCACACAATGGTCCCTCTCCCTTACTCCAACCCACTTTTGTTCTACCTGCTGTCAGGCCTTCCCTCAATCCTCTCGTCTTCTACAGAATGTCCAATATTGGTCCTGCCTTTCTCTGACTCCCCCAGCTTTGGAGGACTTGTGCAAGTTTAATACTGAATCAAATGATCTTGTGTTACTCTGAGTCTCATATGTGAAGCATCCTCCAGTTAAATGGATCTCTTATTTTATCGTGCATTTAAGTGGCTTTGTAGAAAAAAAAATCATTCATAAATATATGTGTAAATACTAAATATATCTATAAGTGATAAACATCATTACAAATTATTTTCTAATTTTGATTAGAAAATGCATATTTTAACATCACTGTGTACCAGGTTTTTTCCTTAATATTATTTATATTCACATTTCTGTATAACTATATGGTCTAAATACTGGTCATTTTAATAGCTGTATACTGTTCTCTCAGGTTAACACAATTTGTTTAGCTATTCATTTATCTCAATGAGATTAAATATTATTGAAAAGGGGGGTTTGCTTTATTTATTTATTTTTCTGTGTTTTCCCTACCGTCTTCCCCCACCATAAGGCTGGTGTAATATTTCACATATAGTAAGAGTTTATTAAGTATTTCATGACTGGCTATGCCTTTGGCTGTATAAAATTCAATGACTAAGAGTCCTAAAATTACTTGCCCTTCAACTTCTTTAATAAGGGGGTTTCATCCAGCTCCAATCTTTCTAACTGATCTCGCTCATCTCTGACTACTCCTTACTTGCTGTAAACTTTGTCCCAAACTCCTTTAATCTTACACCAGCTCCAATGACTAAGCCAGTCCTTCCTGTACCGCTTTCCCTTCCTTCCAAGATCCAGTTTCCTCCATGGAAGTCACCCTAGCTAACGAGGTAAAAGTATCAAATCTCAGATTATCCACTTCAGGTAAAGAAGAGATGATGGGGAGGTAGTTTTCTCCTTGATCTGAGCTTATTAGAATAAATTTAAAAGACGAGACTTCAGTAACACCCTATTGATCTTCTAACTTCTAATCTAGTGCTCTTGCATTCCACAGCGAAAGGCACAATGTGAATATCTTCAGAGCAACATTATTTCTAACCACTATTATTTATTTATTTATTTATTTATTTATTTATTTTAAAAAAGTTTTTGTTTACTTATTTGACAGAGAGAGATCACAAGCACGCAGAGAGGCAGGCAGACACACACACCACACACACACACACACACACACACACACACACACACGGGGGGGGGGGGGGGGGCAGGCTCCCTGCTGAGCAGATAGCCAGATCCCAGGACCCTGAGATCATGACCTGAGCTGAATGCAGAGGCTTAGCCCACTGAGTCACCAGGCGCCCCTCTAACCACTATTTTAAAATAAAACATTTCATCTCCTTTTTAAGAATTCAAAGCATGATACTTCATTTTATTTTTAATTATATAGCAATCATTTCACAAGGAAAGTTATTTTGTTTACATTTAGAATTTGTTTGAGATATTCTTTCTAGCTTTTGCTAGAAATGTAAATTCACATAACCTCTATTTCTGCCTTAAGATCTTCCTTAGTCATAGGACTAGAAATTCTAAAACAAAAGAATTTTTAGTGAAAAGAAACTGCTACTGTCTCAATAACTGTCATAAAACTCCATAACTCTATAAACCTATAAGCCAAATCCTCATGTAAAGCCATTCTCTCATTACATGAAATTGGATGTTCAACTCATTCCAAAATGTATCTATAAGTACCCAATGAGTGACAGCAGGCCTTCACATCCTCCTTACCCTTAGGGACTGCATTTTCCTAGTTGATTAAGATATTTTGGTAGCTCTGCAATTTTCCTTCAAACACCAGATCGCTGAGAAGTTGCTTTGTTATAATCATCCTCCAAATATGCTAATTGCAAAATGACCCAATTTGGATTCAGAATTAAACATACTTTCTCATCAAACTGGTCACTCTATGCCTTTCTTCCCTGATAAGGAGATATAGGCTGGGGGGATCCTAATGCCAACAACTGCCTAACCTAGCTCACATTTTTTCTGTAGCAATAGCAGTAAAAATCAGAGAAAAGCAAAGGGGACAGTTTAATGTGCCCCAAAATGAAAACAGTATATATTCTGGGGACATAATTTTGAGGTAAAAAGAAATAACTACATAGAAGCCCTTGAGTGTTCTCTTCCTGAGGGAGAGCTTTTTCTCCCACCCATCCTATTGAAAATTAGTTTTAGATACATGTGTATCTGGGCATTTCTGCTATTAACCCTTGTCAAGATATTAGCCAATTCCCTGCCATAAAGAATGACACCTTTAAGTAAAGTAAAACTATTTTTAATGGAGTAGACTATTCAGATAACCTTATCTAGCTTTAAATTTAGAGAATGCCAGTGCTAAAGGATCTCATGAGTATTCTGTGATGATGACAAGCTTACACTTGGTCAAACAGTTACAGTCCTTAAAACTAGATGCTATGCATTTTAATATGTTCTTATGAAATTTCAGAGCCATTTTTGCTGTTCCCCTATGCAAGGTTGATAGTTGGGCTTGCCCAGTGTGAATGGGTATTACCTAGAAACATAACCTATGCTGCAGCTTTAAAAACTGTATTGTATATAACCAGAAACTAAGAGGTTCATTTCAATATACGCCCAAACTAAACCTTAAAAAAAGTTGAGTCTTTTATTCTTTTCCTTGATTGACAAGTACAGAACAAGAAGATGCCATCCCTTGATCCTGTGTCTTGTGCATAAAAGAAGCCTTTGGCATTAGTAATTGTAGAGATCTTAGTGAAAGGGATCGCTGCCTATAATAAACTACACAGAAATCATTATAAGTGGCTTCACATCTCACACTAAACAGTTATAAATGTTAATGAGTGAAAAGCACATTCATTTTTCACTTGGGGGAAGGGAAGGAAGGGAAGAAAATAAAAGTTGAGTTCTGAGGCAGGGGCAAGATGGCAGAGAAGTAAGAGACCCTGTTTCAACCAGTCCCCTAAAGTGAGCTAATTATCTACCAGAACACTCTGAACACCCATGAAATCAGCCTGAGATGTAGGATTGTATACTTCGGGATCTCTATGGGGGCAGAAGATGCCAGGCAAGAGGTAAAGCAAGTGGAAATCGGACTGATATCAGAGTATAAACAGAAGGGGGAGGGAGCCAACAGAATCAACCCATTGGAAAGTACTACCCCAATATGAGAGTGCCTTGATTTGGGGCCCAGCATTAACTTGGAGTCTGGTGAAAAGCACTAAAAAAAAAAAAAAAAAAAAAAAAAAAAAAAAAAAA
>NC_081575.1:42804129-42806980 GCF_022355385.1 Mustela nigripes
AAAAAAAAAAAAAAAAAAAAAAAAAAAAAAAAAAAAAACAACCAAGAGATCTTAAGGGGCAACTGGTGGAATATGGCAGTCAGGGCACAGGCCTAAGCCCATGGACCCAGGATGGCCACTCTCAGAGACCATCCATGCCAGAGAGTACGGCAAAGCCTCCAGGCCAAGGTCTCTGAGCCACCAGAGGATTTCCACAGGTTGCACCAGCACTGGGCCAGGTGCCCTCCACACTTGAGGGAGTCTGATGTGTGCATCAGCTGGTGCTCTCTAGAACCACAGCATTTTGCACTCTGCACGTGCACTGCATGACCAGAGACTGAACTGCACTCCCCACCAGCACCTGAGAGTGTCCTGTGTGGGTGCTACCCGGTTGGTGCTAGGACTGGCCTAGAGTCTAACACTCCCAGCCTGGGCTTGAAAATCTCAGTGAGCTATCTCTGGTTTACTGCAGTCACGGCAAAGGCAGCCACTGGAGGGGGACTCCCTGGACCAATATTGCTCATGGTTTTAGTCACACCTGAGTGCAAAGAAAAGCGGGAACACTTTGGGCAACCACTGAGACTGTGGGTGGGGGCGTGCACTGCCTGTGGGAGGCTCAGTGGATTTTGCAGAGTCTCTGTGTTCTGGAACACCCAGAGGAGAGCAGACTGAGGTTCTTCTCTGAGATGGAGGTCTGAGTGCAGTTTGCTTTCCACTAAAAGCCCCCAAAAGGTACCAAAGGACCAAAACCTCCAAAGAACAAAAGCCTGAAAAACCGACTTCAACAGAGCCCAGCCCCTTGATAGGGAGCAGGAGGACTCAACCCAAGCAAGACTGACTGAAAAACAATGCAGCAATCCCCTCCCCCAGAAAGCCAGCCTAAAAACCAGGAGGACAACCACCACAGGGTTGCCATAAAACTGTAAATCCCCAATATTAGGGGAACACAACATATTAAGCTACCCAGATTGCCCTAAAACCTGTATATTTCATAGATACATCTTTTATTTTTAATTCATTCTCACTATTCTTGTTCTTTTTTAATTTTTTAACCTATTTACCATTATTACAATGGGAGGTTCAATACAACAAATTTCATAAAACCTTTTAACTTGAACTTTTTTCATACATATACCCATTTTTTTAGCTTTTTTAAAAATATACATATAGATATAAACTTCAAGGTAATCCTCTCCCCCTAACCAATACTACCCCTATAAATAAACCACCTTTAATCTCCCTTTATCTCTGGAAAGTTGAATCCATTAACAAAGATATCAAGATATACCCAGGAAGAATCAAAATAACCTTCCTCACCCACATGGAGGATCTATAACCACCCTCCAATCTTTTTCTTCTGTCAGTGTTTCTGTGTATTTGTTGTTGTTCTGGTATTATATAAATCTTATACTAGGACTTCATTTTGACTGGGTTCTTTTTTTTCTTGTCATTTATTTTTGTTGGTCTTTTTGTCCGTTTTTGTTTGTTTACCTTATAAATCTTCCCTTTGGGGCCCATTCTGGCTGGGTCTTCTCATTTTTTTTTCTGTCTTTCTCTCTTTTTTTTTCTTTTTTATTTCTTTTTAGTGGTAACTTCCAATTGTTCAGAAGCATTCCAAGGTGCACCTTGCCTGGAACACAGTTGATATATTCAGCTACACATCCCCTCAACCACCTCTCACCAAAATGACCAGGAGGAGGAATAACCAACAGAGGAAAAATTCAGAGACTGTGATCTCTCCATCAGAACTATTGGATATGGACATAATCAGTATGTTGGAAAGGGAATTCAGGGTAACAATTATCAGGCAATGACTAGGTTGGAGAAAACAATAACAACATGGAATCTATTGATTGATTCAATCAATAGATTGAAAGAAGTGAAAGCCGCCCAGAAAGAAGTTAAAAATGCTATCAATGAGATCCAGTCTAACATAAATTCTCTAAAAGCTAGCATAACCTCCGCAGAAGACAGAATTACTGATCTAGAGGACAAAATGATAGAGAAAAAGGATCAGGAAGGGGCATGGTACAAATAGCTTTGAAGCCATGCAAACAGAATTAGGTAAATAAATGATACCATGAATGTCTGAATCATTGGGATCCCTGAGGGGATGGAGAAAGAGAGAAGAATAGAAGATATAGTTGAACAAGTTCTCAATGAAAATTTTCCCAGTCTGGGGAATGGAACCAGCGTTCATGTTCTAGAGGCAGAAAATCACCTCCTATGATCATGAAATCTAGAAAGACCCTGAAACGCCTGATTGTGAAATTGATGAATCATAATTTTAGACAGAAGTTCTTGAGAGCAACTAGGGGGAAGAAATTCCTTACATACAGAGGAAGGTCCATCAGAATAATGTCAGACCTGTCCACAGAAACCTGGCAAGCTAGAAAGGCCTGGCAAGACATATTCTGGGCACTAAGTGGGGAGAACATGCAGCCAAAATACTTTACCCAGCAAGGCTGACATTTAAAATGGATGGAGAGAAAAAGAGCTTCCAGTAAGGTTTAAAGAGTATGTGACCACCAAACTAGCACTACAAGGAATATTAAGGGGGGCTCTATAAAAGAAGAAAGAACCCAAGAGTGACATACAACAGAAATTTACAGAGACAATCTATAGAAACAAGGACTTCACAGGCAACATGATGTCAATAGAAACATCTTTCAATAATCATTCTCAACATGAAAGGCCTAAATGCTCCCATAAAACAGCACACAGGGTTGCAGATTGGATAAAACAACAGGATCCATCCATATGTTGTCTAAAAGAGACGCATTTGGAACCCAAGAATACATCCAGACTGAAAGTGAGGGGATGGAGAAACATCTTTCATGCCAATGGCCCTCAAAAGAAAGATGGAGGGACG
>NC_081575.1:42807380-42811670 GCF_022355385.1 Mustela nigripes
AATAGTAGGGGATCTTAACATGCCACTCTCAGTAATAGATCATCCAAGCAAAAAATCAATAAAGAAGCAAGAGCTCTGAATGACACATTGGACCAGATGAACCTCATAGATATATACAGAACATTCCACCCTAAAACAACAGAATACTCATTCTTTTTGAGTGCACAAAGAACTTTCTCCAGAATAGATCACATACTGGTCACAAATCATGGCTCAACCGATACCAAAAGATTGAGATTATTCCTTGCATATTCTCAGACTACAGTGTTTTGAAACTAGAACTCAACCACAAGAAAAAGTTTGGAAGGAATTCTAACACTGGGAAGCTAAAGACCACCTTGCTTAAGAATGTTTGGATCAACCAAGAAATCAAAGAACTTAAACAATTCATGGAAACCAATGAGAATGAAGACACATCGGTCCAAAACCTATGGGATATAGGAAAGGTAGCCAATCCAAAGGGGGAAATACATAGCTATCCAAGCCTCCCTCAAAAAAATTGAAAAATACAGAATACACCAGCTGTCTTTACACCTTAAAGAACTGGAGAATCAACAACAGATTAAGTCAACCCCACACATAAGAAGGGAAATAATCAAGATTAGAGCAGAGATCAATGAGATAGAAAGTAGAGATATGGTAGAATGCATCAACTAAACTAGAAGTTGCTTTTCTGAAAGAATAACATTGATAAATAATTGGCCAAACAAAAATCCAAAAGAAATGAGAGAGGACTCAAATTAATAAAATTATTAATGAAAAGGGAGAGATCATGACTAACACCAAGGAAATAGGAACAATCATCAGAAATTATTATCAACAGTTATAGGCCAATATGTTAAGCAGCGTAGATTAAATGGATACATTCCTGGATACCTAGAAACTTCCAAAACTGAATCAGGAAGAAACTAACAATGAGAATAGACTAATATCTAATAATGAGATTGATGCAGTGATCAAAAACCTCCCAAAAAACAAGAGCTCAAGACCTGACAGATTCCCTGGGAAATTCTACCAAGCATTCAAATAAGTACCTATTCTCCTGAAGCTGCTTCAAAATATAGAAACAGAAGGAAAACTTCCAGATTATTTTTATGAAGCCAGCATTACCCTGATCCCCAAACCTGTCAAAGACCCCACCAAAAATAAGAATTTCAGACCAATATCCCTGATGAATATAGATGCCGCGAGTCTCAACAAGATCCTAGCTAATAGGATCCAACAATACATTAGAATAATTATCCACCTTGACCAGGTGGGATTCATCCAGGGGGTGCAAGGGTGGTTCAACATTCAAAAATCAATCAATGTGATAGAAAAAATCAATAAGAGAAGAGAGAAGAACCACATGGTCCTCTCAATTGATGCAGAAAAAGCATTTGACAAGATAAACCATCCTTTCCTGATTAAAATGCTTCAAAGTATAGGGATAGAGGGAACATTCCTCAAATTCATAAAATCTATCTTTAAAAAATCCACAGCGAATATCATCCTCAATGGGGAAAAGCTGACAGCCTTCCCTTTGAGATCAGGAACACGACAAGGATGCCCACTCTCACCACCCTTGTTCAACATAGTATGAGAAGTCCTAACAACAGCAATCAGACAACAAAAAGAAATAAAATGTTTTCAAATGGCAATGAAGAAGTCGAATTCTCTCTCTTTGCAGATGACAAGATACCTTATATGGAAAACCCAAAAGACTCCACCCCCAAATTACTAGAACTCATATAGCAATTCAGTAATGTGACAGGATACAAAATCAATGTACAGAAATCGGAAAATATAGAAAGGGAAATTAGAGAATTGATTCCATTTATTACAGCACCAAGAACCATAAGACACCTGGACATAAACCTAACCAAAGAGATAAAGGATCTGTACTCCAAGAGCTACAGAACACTCATGAAAGAAATTGAGGACATGAAAAAATGGAAGAGCATTCCATGCTCGTAGATCAGAACAAACATTGTTAAAATGTCTCTACTGCCTAGAGCCATCTATACTTTCAATGCCATCCTGATCAAAATTCCCCTGGCATTTTTTCAAAGAGCTGGAGCAAATAATCCTAAAATTTATATGGAACCAGAAGAAACCCCGAATTGCTAAGGAAATGTTGAAAAGGAAAAACAAAACTGGGGCATCACATTGCCTGATTTCAAGATTTACTACAAAGCTGTGATCACTAAGACAGCATGGTACAGGCACAAAAACATATAGACCAATGGAACAGAGTAGAGAGCCCAGATATGGACCCTCAACGCTATGGCCAAATAATCTTCAATAAAGCAGGAAAAAATATATAGTGGAGAAAATAGTCTCTTCAATAAATGGTGCTGGAAAAATTGGACAGCTGCATGTAGAAGAATGAAACTTGACAATTCTTTTACACTATACACAGAGATAAACTCAAAATGGATAAATGACCCCAATGTGAGGCAGGAATCTATCAAAATCCTAGAACTTCGGCAGTAATCTCCTTAATATCGGCCACAGGAACTTCTTTCAAGATATGTCTCCAAAGGCAAAGGAAGCAAAAGCGAAGATGAACTTTTGGGACTTCATACAAGATCAAAAGTTTCTGCACAGCAAAAGAAACAGTGACAAAACAAACAGGCAACCCACAGAATGGGAGAAGTTATTCACAAATGACAGTACAGACAAAGGGCTTATATCCAAGATCTATAAAGAAGTACTCAAACTCAACACACACAAAACAGATAATCATGTCAAAAAATGGGCAGGAGACATGACACTTCTCCAAAGAAGACATACAAATGGCTAACAGACAGATGAAAAAGTGCTCATCATCATTAGCCATTAGGGAGATTCAAATAAAAAACACATTAAGATACCACCTTACACCAGTTAGAATGGCCAAAATTAGCAAGACAGGAAACAATGTGTGTTGGAGAGGATGTGGAGAAAGGGGAACCCTCTTCTACTATTGGTGGGAATGCAAGTTGGTGCAGTCACTTTAGAGAACAGTGTGGAGATTCCTTAAGAAATTAAAAATAAAGCTTCCCTATGACCCTATAATTGCACTACTGGGTATTTACCCCAAAGATACAGAGACAGTGAAAAGAAGGGCCATCTGTACCCCAATGTTTATAGCAGCAATGGCCACGGTCGCCAAACTATGGAAAGAACCAAGATGCCCTTCAACAGATGAATGGATAAGGAAGATGTGGTCCATATACACGATGGAGTATTATGCCTCCATCAGAAAGGATGAATACCCAACTTTTGTAGCAACATGGACAGGACTGGAAGAGATTATGCTGAGTGAAATAAGTCAGGCAGAGAGGGTCAAGTATCAAATGGTTTCACTTATTTGTGGAGCATAACAAATAGCATGGAGGACAAGGGGAGATGGAGAGGAGAAGGGAGTTGAGGGAAATTGGAAGGGGAGGTGAACCATGAGAGACTATGGACCCTGAAAAACAATTTGAGGGTTTTGAAGGGGCAGGGGGTGGGAGGTTGGGGGAACCAGGTGGTGGTTATTAGAGAGGGCATGAATTGCATGGAGTACTGGGTGTGTTGCAAAAACAATGAATACTGTTACGCTTAAAAGAAATAAAAAAAAATTTTTTTAAATGGCCAAAATTAATAAGACAGTAAACAACATACGTTGGAGAGGATGAAAGGTGAACTCTCTTACACTGTTGGTGGGAATGCAAGTTGGTGCAGCCACTTTGGAAAACAGCGTGGAGATTCCTTTAAAAACTAAAAATAGTGCTTCCCTATGACCCTTCAATTGTATTACTGGATATTTACCCCAAAGATTCTGATGTAGTGAAAAGAAGGGTCATCTGTACCCCAATGTTCACAGCAGCAATGGCCACGGTTGCCAAACTGTAGAAAGAACCAAGATGCCCTTCAATGGACAAATAGATAAAGAAGATATGGTCCATATATACAATGAAGTATTGTGCCTCCATCAGAAAGGCTGAATACCAAACTGTTATTAACATGGATGGGACTGGAGGAGATTATGCTGAGTGAAATAAGTCCGGCAGAGAGGGTCAAGTATCAAATGGTTTCACTTACTTGTGGAGCATGAAGAATAACATGGAGAACATGGGGAGATGGAGAGGACAAGTGAGTTGGGGGAAATTGGAGGTGGAGACAAACCATGAGAAACTGTTGGCTCTGAGAAACAAACTGATGGTTTTGGAGGGGAGGAGGGTGCAGGGTTGGGTGATCCTGGTGGTGGGTATTATGAAGGGCATGTATTGCATGGAGCACTGGGTGTGGTGCATAAACAATGAATGCTAGAACACTGAAAAG
>NC_081575.1:42811770-42865998 GCF_022355385.1 Mustela nigripes
AGTGTACTTGTAATTTCTCTCTGTCAAATAAATAAATAAAATCTTAAAAAAAAAAAAAAAAGTTCGGCATTCCATTGGTGATTCCACAATGAATAACTATGCAAGCTTAAATCCAGATCTCTTTACTTGGTAAAGGCCAAAGAACCTCACAGATTGAATGAAACAAAATTTTGCACTACAGATTTGTCAATGCAATCTTTAATGATAAGGTGAACTCAAATAGGACCATCATAATGAGAGTGCAAATTAAGCTCCACACATACAGGCATGTACAAACCAACAACATCATCACATTAGTCTTTCCTGCCTCCTCCACATACACCATAAATAAAAGCAAGAAGGCATAAGAAAAAAGACTAACTGTATTCAAATTATCTCCACTGTCCAGATCTGCAGGAAAAGTTTTGCTCCAGTATTATAATTACTTTTGTCCTAGGAGGTAGCTGAGGGTAAACAGATTGGGGAGAAGAGACTGAAGCTATTCAAATGTATTCACTCTAAGTGAAATTGCTTTTTAGGTAATGTTTCTTCAATAAAATTCACTGAAAACATGATACTACTTGGCTACACCAAGAAGACAAAGCTAAGAACCACTCATAAGCCATGAATGGTCTTACCCTTGATAGGAATAAAGAAGCAAAGCATTAAAAAGTTGATTTTTAAAGGACTCCAGTGCATCAATGATAATTTCCTCTAATGTATATATTTCTAAAATCCTCTCTCTTCATAAATAATAAGCAAACCAAAAAAAAAAGAAGAAGAAGAAGAAGAAGAGAGAACATATATATACACAGCAGCTTGATTTGTTTCTTAGTTTGGATTTTACTTGAATTAAACTACCATAATGTAGATGTATAAACCTCAATTCATCTTTTTTTTTTCTTTCAGATTCTGCTATAGACATTATGACATAACCAAGTAAGGAAAACGAGATCTGGTCCAAGTTACAAGTAATATCTCTAAGCATTTTATTTCGTCAATAATCAATTTGAACCAAGACTGAAAGTGAAAAATGTGACTTCAAAAGTGAGGCAAAGAAAGGCAGCCACATAAAATATACCAAGTTGGAGATACTATAGGTAAAATGCTATACACAAACACAGCTGAAAGAGAGTCACAATATACAAAAATGTATTAAACATATATGTAAGTTTTAAGGGGAGAAAAAGCCAATATATTGCCCTACCATTGTCATTCCAGAATCCTTTGGACTTCAGCAGTGTTGTTCTATTTTACTACTTGTGACTCATTTTTGTGAAAGACTTATTACCATGCTATCAATTGAAGAACAAGACTATTCTTTAGCTATTTCAATTAGCAAGTATTCTCACCTCAGAAAACAAACATCAACCAAACTCTAAGTTCTAGCCAGCATTTATTGCATTGAAAAATAGGCATGCACTTTATTGACTGGGTTTTATACTTACTGAGAAAGTAAAGAGTATACATTTAATTCTAGGAAATAATTGAATTAGAAGTGAGCAGAAAGCCCCATGATGGTCTTTTGTTTCCATGTGATAATACATTCTTCAGTGTCTTACTGGAATAATTGTAGATAGAAAATCAATTCTTAAAATCTCATGCATTGTTTGTGATTATAGCTAGACTATATAATCAAAACTTAAAGACATATATATTCAAGTGCTATTAAACAATGTTTAAGCTTTGATTGGGATATCTACTGGCTATAGATAACCTTTCAGGATGATCATGGCTGCCGGCCAGACCACCGTGTTCCAAAAATAGATATTTATGTCAAGAAATTCATCTTCAGGCAATTAGCTAATATTTCTGAACTTGGAGGCTTTAAACTTCTGCCTGTTAGAGATTTGGTACAAATGTGAAAATGTACCAAAAAAAAAATAAAGCTCACTAATATTTGTCAAAAGCTTTAATTTAAACAGTAATGCTACACACTTAATTAAAGGCAAAGGATATATATTTTTAAAGGTTTCCTGTCTTTTCGTTTGCAAATGTTTCTTCCCAGGTATATAGTCACTAGCAAATGTAACCAACCCTAAGTAGGCTCTTAACATTTCATTATCCACTGAGAATATGCTGTCACTGAAGTTGAACAAAACTCCACTAGTTTCCCAACATTTTTTCAGTTGTAGGCTAAAACCTCATTCTTACCTTGGCTACTTTCCAACATAGCTGGAATTCAAGAACTTCTGTTTAAAGATATTCATAGTTAAGGGCACAAATGCTCTCTGGATTCTCACAAAAACTACACATTTTTGACTAAGTGGAGTTTGCCAGCAACTTACCAGAATTTCTCTTTGACACCATCCTCAAATTTGTGCTGACTACAGAACAGACCACAAGGGCCAAAAGAAATGGTGGCTTCATCATTCACTTTCCTTGGCAGCTGAAAAGTCAGAAAAAGAATATGAAGTTGGATCACAGATCTTGGCCTCAACAAAATAGCAGCTAAAATTTCATATATCTCAAAGATACTTTATAGAAACAATGACATTCTGGTGACTTCTAGCTTTCTTTTTATGCAAATGGAAGAAAACATGAAAGTGCACAGTTTAATCATGCCAAAGTTCCCTGCTTAAAACTTTTCAGTGGCTTCCCACTGAATATTGAGTAAACTCTGAATTCTTTCCACTAGACCATCAAGGACCTAAAGGTGGAACCCTGGCTGCCTCTTTGATCTCATATCACACTTTATTCCTTTTTGGCTATGCTCCAGCTCTATGAACATTTTATCTATCCCTGGAATGTACCAAGGTCATTTCCTCCTCATGACCTTTACATTTTATTTTTTTCCCAGGATACTTCTCCCCACTTTTTACACAGTTCTTTAACATCCTATTGTCCTCTATCACACAAAAACACCTTTTCCAACTACCTAAAGTCTTACTCTGTCATTCTCTAGCTAACTTCTTTGCTGTTTTATTCCTAAGACTGATCAGTACTGATGGTTATTTTGCTTGTTTATGTCACAAGAATTTTTACTCAACTTTGACACTGATGTTTTAAAATTAACAATACTGAACTTTACTTTTTAAGATTTTATTTATGTCAGAGAGAGAGCGAGAAAAAAAAAAAAAAAGAAATAGCATATGCAGGGGAAGTGGAAGGCAGAGGGAGAAGCAGGCTCCCCATCGAGCAAGGAACTCAATGTAGAACTATCCCAGAACCCTGAGATTATGGCCTGAGCAGAAGGCAGACACTGAACCAACTGAGCCATCCAGGCATTTTAAAGATCCAGAATTCTATATAAAGATCTGTTTCTTGAGTAATTGGTTTCTACCTGAATATGTCGAACCTTACCCAGAAGGTAAGGATAACAGGATGATATTAAGTGCCAAGTGAGATCCTCTATTCCCAGAATTGACCTCAGAATGATATCTACCTAATATCCTAAATTCAGAAAACTTCCAGAATTTGAGAACTGCGGCCACCCATTTCAGCTGTTCAATGCAGCTATTTCCTTATAATCTATCCCCACTCCATCAATAAACAGAGAAGCCTGAGAAAGAGAATGTTGTCTTCTGATAATGAAGGAAAGCTTCCTTTCCCAGCTGACATGCTAGACTTCTCCTATATCACTGGAACAGTGATAAATAACTTTAAGGAAAGATGGTGCATTGGAGATTTCAGATGACAAAAGAAGTCAATATTAATCCCTACCAACACATATTAAACTTCTGGGTCCCAAGAAGGATGGAAGGTGGATTTGGCATATTACCCTTAATCAAATTTTGCAAGGAACTTCCAATGTCCAGAGGAGATGCTGGGGGGATAATATCAACATCAAACTTGTTATAAGAACTATCTGTTTATACAGTGCCCATGGACAGCTAGAAGAGCAATTATAACCAACCAAGGAGAAAACACAGGCATTCATGAGCATATTTTCCCCCTTTCCCTCTTCCTTACTCATTTGTCTCCTAAAGCAACACCAAGGGAGAAGGCACAGGGGAAAGAGGAGGAAGAAGGGGAAATGTGCAAAAGCCTACCCTGTACCCTCCAAATTCCTAACCACTAATGCTAAATGTCTTATCTGTTTGAAGAAAAAGGAAGAGATAATATTTGAAAACAGCTGAAAATTTATATAATCAGACCAAATTGTTTATCATGGTCACCGTCTCCTCATGGAAAAAGGTAAGCACAGTAGAGCACAAGTAGTAATCAGCAGGAAAAATAATACTATTTCATATTTATACTTCAGTGAGTTAAAACTCTTAATTAGCTGCATTTATTAACTTGGTTGTTTCTGACCACTCCTTGACCACTAGAATATAAACTTCATGAAGACAGTCACTTAGTCATTAAAACTGTATCCTCAGCAACTAGTGTAGAGCTTGACATATAATAAGTTATCAATAAATATTTCAATGAATAAAAGAAGAATACCAGTGTAGATAATATCATATTAGGGGTTTAAGTAATACAAATAAATGATAGCTTTCAGTGTTATTTTCCAAGTTACCCATTTGTTTGAAATAGAATATCTATTAAAAAATATGATTATTCAAATCCAAGATGTGTGGTATCTCCTGCTATAGTGGACACTGTTGGTACCCTAACCATATCCTTTTGACCTACCCCAAAAGTCATTTGCAGAAGACTTCCTATGTTTCTCTACCTGAGGGGCTTCTCTAAATACAAAAGTACCATGAGCAGAAGAGGAGGAAGACTGGAAGTTCCAGATTGATAACACCCCATGGGTTATTGTCAGTGATGGGAGTTAGTAAATAAACACTGCAACTTCCTCATCCCTTGGTATATTCCAGTAAAACTGAGTGGCAAACTGCTCTTTAACATACTCTTTATTTGCTTTTCTTCCCTTCCAGTCTGACTTTCCCATTCCCTTGTAGTACTTTCTGAAATCACTTCCCCAATAAAATACTTATTTCCAAATCCTTATCATTGGGCCTGCTTTTGGGAAAACCCGAACCAAGACTCTGAAAAGACAATTACAAACTCCACACAATCCTTTATTTTATATAAAGGATTTTATATTTTATATTTTTATATTTTATATTTTATATTTTATATAAAATATATGTCAAATTTCCAGCTCAGAAGATTATGTAGGCTCTGGACTTTCAAAATGTGTCTTATTTTTCAAAGTTTTCCTAAACCATAGGCACATTCTAGCTCTCCTATCTTGTTTCCCAATTTAGAACTTATGTTATTCCCTGTGACTTCAATAAGAACATTGGTTCATCTCTGATTTAACACTTTCTGCTGTATATAATCAGTTACCAACTCATTTTTGCTGGTTAGATATTAGAAGTCTGCTATGCTATCCTTATCTACAACTCATCCTTTCCATGATTATGTTTTTCCTATTTCCGTCTCCCAGTCAGTCACATAAACATGAGGGTAAACAACAGATACACTTCCAATCCAACCATTTTGTTTTTCACTTCCAGTACAGTATTCAATAAAGGACATGAGATATTTCAATACCTTATTATAAAATACGCCTTGCTCTAGAGGATTTTGCCCAACTGTAAGCTAATGTAAGTGTTCTGAGCATGTTTAAGGTGGGCTAGGCTAAGCTATGAGGTTTGATAGGTTAAGTATATTAACTGCATTTTTGACATGATATTTTCAACTTACATTGGGTTAATCAATATGTAACTCCAGTGTAAGTCAAGGAAAATCTGTATTTTATTATAATAATTATTATAATGTATTGCACATTTGTGTGTGTCAAACACTACACTAAACTCTTATGTATATGATACTTTATCCTCTATCAATGACCTTATGGGTGTTATTATCCCCATTTTACTTTTCAGAAAATTGATACATATAACTTACCTAAGATTATTACAATAGTAAATATTAAGGAGGAGTAGATTTGAATTTAGGTCTATGTGATTACAAACCCCAAGTTTTTAACCACCACTAAACTATTTTTGCCCTAGGAGTTAGATGCTATAACAGTCATAAACCGAGTTTAAGACTATAAAACATCACTCTTTGACTTCAAGGAGCTATAACCTAACTGTGGCGATGCATGCATACTAGAGTGCTTAGTCAAGTGCCAGACATTGAAGAATAACCTGTATATGTTAAGTGCTAAGGGAATATAGAGTAAGACAAGTATTTTGTAGCATGTTCAGTAGGTGATTCAGATTTCCCATTGAAAGGGAAAATCTGCCAGAGTGCCAATTCCAACAGTCAAAAAGAAAGGCCAGTGCAATCAGTCTCCTAGCGTGTTCATCTGCAACAGCAAAAAGCCTTAAATATCATCATTGATCAAGGAATGTCTCAGAACTGTGATCACTGGGCACCCAACATACAGTTTCACACATTAGTTTAAATACTAAAAGTGTCAGAAACATCTCAGGTTATCCCCTAGAAATCTTAAACTGAAATTCAGGTTATTACATTATAACTTTTTCCTCTTCATGATTTTACAACCAACTTACTGCTGTCTGAAGAAAATGTATAGGAGCATGTGTAATACTTTATATGATCACAATCATGATGCTATACAATTACTTCAAAATTACTCCCCCCCACAAAAAAAAAAATTCTTCTCCCTACCAAGGATATAAATATGAAAGGGTTTGTACTCCGGAAGTTCATATTCCCCTGGGGGTTTGTGTTTATTGATTTTCTAAGGTTAGAATGTAAAAATCTCAAAAGGCCACATAAGGAATTCTAAAGACTGAAGATGCTGGCACAGTGGCTAATGAAGGCATTAATATTCCTCTCTTTGGGGTACCAAATCCTGATATGAGTAGGGCGATACTTTCAAGAAATTTTTTAAAAGTATAATTAAACTAAATCTTTTTTTTAATTGTTTTTTTTAATTAATTTTTTATTTTTTATAAACATATATTTTTATCCCCAGGGGTACAGGTCTGTGAATCACCAGGTTTACACATTTCACAGCACTCACCAAAGCACATACCCTCCCCAATGTCCATAATCCCACCCCCTTCTCCCAAACCCCCTCCCCCCAGCGACTCTCAGTTTGTTTTGTGAGATTAAGAGTCACTTATGGTTTGTCTCCCTCCCAATCCCATCTTGTTTCATTGATTCTTCTCCTACCCACTTAAGCCCCCATGTTGCATCACCACTTCCTAATATCAGGGAGATCATATGATAGTTGTCTTTCTCTGCTTGACTTATTTCGCTAAGCATGATACGCTCTAGTTCCATCCATGTTGTCGCAAATGGCAAGATTTCATTTATTTTGATGGCTACATAGTATTCCATTGTGTATATATACCATGTCTTCTTGATCCATTCATTTGTTGATGGCCATCTAGGTTCTTTCCATAGTTTGGCTATTGTGGACATTGCTGCTATAAACATTCGGGTGCACGTGCCCCTTTGGATCACTAGTTGTATCTTTAGGGTAAATACCCAATAGTGCAATTGCTGGGTCATAGGGCAGTTCTATTTTCAACATTTTGAGGTACCTCCATGCTGTTTTCCAGAGTGGCTACACCAGCTTGCATTCCCACCAACAGTGTAGGAGGGTTCCCCTTTCTCCGCATCCTTGCCAGCATCTGTCATTTCCTGACTTGTTGATTTTAGCCATTCTGACTGGTGTGAGGTGATATCTCATTGTCTGGTTGATCTGTATTTCCCTGATGCCGAGTGATATGGAGCACTTTTTCATGTGTCTGTTGGCCATCTGGATGTCTTCTTTGCAGAAATGTCTATTCATGTCCTCTGCCCATTTCTTGATTGGATCATTTGTTCTTTGGGTGCTGAGTTTGCTAAATTCTTTATAGATTCAGGACACTAGTCCTTAATCTGATATGTTGTTTGCAAATATCTTCTCCCATTCTGTCACTTGTCTTTTGATTTTGTTAACTGTTTCCTTTGCTGTGCAAAAGCTTTTGATCTTGATGAAATCCCAATAGTTCATTTTTGCCCTTGCTTCCCTTGCCTTTGGCGTTGTTCCTAGGAAGATGTTGCTGCAGCTGAGGTCGAAGAGGTTGCTGCCTGTGTTCTCCTCAAGGATTTTGATGGATTCCTTTTGCACATTGAGGTCCTTCATCCATTTTGAGTCTATTTTTGTGTGTGGTGTAAGGAAATGGTCCAATTTCATTTTTCTGCATGTGGCTGTCCAATTTTCCCAGCACCATTTATTGAAGAGGCTGTCTTTTTTCCATTGGACATTCTTTCCTGCTTTGTCAAAGATTAGTTGACTGTAGAGTTGAGGGTCTATTTCTGGGCTCTCTATTCTGTTCCATTGATCTATGTGTCTGTTTTTGTGCCAGGACCATGCTGTCTTGATGATGACAGCTTTGTAATAGAGCTTGAAGTCCGGAATTGTGATGCCACCAACGTTGGCTTTCTTTTTCAATATCCCTTTGGCTATTCGAGGTCTTTTCTGGTTCCACATAAATTTTAGAATTATTTGTTCCATTTCTTTGAAAAAGATGGATGGTACTTTGATAGGAATTGCATTAAATGTGTAGATTGCTTTAGGTAGCATAGACATTTTCACAATATTTATTCTTTCAATCCAGGAGCATGGAACATTTTTCCATTTTTTTGTGTCTTCCTCAATTTCTTTCATGAGTACTTTATAGTTTTCTGAGTATAGATTCTGTGCCTCTTTGGTTAGGTTTATTCCTAGGTATCTTATGGTTTGGGGTGCAATTGTAAATGGGATGGACTCCTTAATTTCTCTTTCTTCTGTCTTGCTGTTGGTGTAGAGAAATGCAACTGATTTCTGTGCATTGATTTTATATCCTGACACTTTACTGAATTCCTGTACAAGTTCTAACAATTTTGGAGTGGAGTCTTTTGGGTTTTCCACATACAGTATCATATCATCTGCGAAGAATGATAATTTGACTTCTTCTTTGCCGATTTGGATGCCTTTAATTTCCTTTTGTTGTCTGATTGATGAGGCTAGGACCTCTAGTACTATGTTGAATAGCAGTGGTGATAATGGACATCCCTGCCGTGTTCCTGACCTTTGCGGAAAAGCTTTTAGTTTTTCTCCATTGAGAATGATATTTGCAGTGGGTTTTTCATAGATGGCTTTGATGATATTGAGGTATGTCCCGTCTATCCCTACACTTTGAAGAGTTTTGATCAGGAAGGGATGCTGTACTTTGTCAAATGCTTCTTCAGCATCTATTGAGAGTATCATATGGTTCTTGTTCTTTCTTTTATTGATGTGTTCTATCACACTGACTTATTTGCGGATGTTGAACCAACCTTGCAGCCCTGGAATAAATCCCACTTGGTCGTGGTGAATAATCCTTTTAACGTACTGTTGAATCCTATTGGCTAGTATTTTGTTGAGTATTTTCGCATCTGTGTTCATCAAGGATATTGGTCCATAGCTCTCTTTTTTGATGAGATCCTTGTCTGGTTTTGGGATCAAGGTGATGCTGGCCTCATAAAATGAGTTTGGAAGTTTTCCTTCCATTTCTATTTTTTGGAACAGTTTCAGGAGAATAGAAATTAGTTCTTCTTTAAATGTTTGGTAGAATTCCCCCGGGAAGCCGTCTGGCCCTGGGCTTTTGTTTGTTTGGAGATTTTTCATGACTGTTTCAATCTCCTTACTGGTTATGCGTCTGTTCAGGCTTTCTATTTCTTCCTGGTTCAGTTGTGGTAGTTTATATGTTTCTAGGAATGCCTCCATTTCTTCCATATTGTCAAATTTATTGGCGTAGAATTGCTCATAGTATGTTCTTATAATTGTTTGTATTTCTTTGGTGTTAGTTGTGATCTCTTCTCTTTCGTTCATGATTTTATTTATTTGGGTCCTTTCTCTTTTCTTTTTGATAAGTCTGGCCAGGGGTTTATCAATTTTATTAATTCTTTCAAAGAACCAGCTCCTAGTTTCATTGATTTGTTCTATTGTTTTTTTGGTTTCTATTTCATTGACTTCTGCTGATCTTTATGATTTCTCTTCTCCTGCTGGGTTTAGGGTTTCTTTCTTGTTCTTTCTCCAGCTCCTTTAGGTGTAGGGTTAGGTTGTGTATTTGAGACCTTTCTTGTTTCTTGAGAAAGGCTTGAACTGCTATATATTTTCCTCTCTGAACTGCCTTTGTTGTGTCCCACAGATTTTGAACCGTTGTATTTTCATTATCATTTTTTTCCATGATTTTTTTCAATTCTTCTTTAATTTCCCGGTTGACCCATTCATTCTTTAGAAGGATGCTGTTTAGTCTCCATGTATTTGGGTTCTTTTCAAACTTCCGTTTGTGGTTGAGTTCTAGCTTTAGAGCATTGTGGTCTGAAAATATGCAGGGAATGATCCCAATCTTTTGATACCGGTTGAGTCCTGATTTAGGACCGAGGATGTGATCTATTCTGGAGAATGTTCCATGTGCACTAGAGAAGAATGTGTATTCTGTTGCTTTGGGATGAAATGTTCTGAATATATCTGTGATGTCCATCTGGTCCAGTGTGTCGTTTAAGGCCTTTATTTCCTTGCTGATCTTTTGCTTGGATGATCTGTCCATTTCAGTGAGGGGAGTGTTAAAGTCCCGTACTATTATTGTATTATTGTTGATGTGTTTCTTTGATTTTGTTATTAATTGGTTTATATAGTTGGCTGCTCCCACGTTGGGGGCATAGATATTTAAAATTGTTAGATCTTCTTGTTGGACAGACCCTTTGAGTATGATATAGTGTCCTTCCTCATCTCTTATTATAGTCTTTGGCTTAAAATCTAATTGATCTGATATAAGGATTGCCACTCCTGCTTTCTTCTGATGTCCATTAGCATGGTAAATTCTTTTCCACCCCCTCACTTTAAATCTGGAGGTGTCTTCGGGCTTAAAATGAGTTTCTTGGAGGCAACATATAGATGGGTTTTGTTTTTTTATCCATTCTGATATCCTGTGTCTTTTGACAGGGGCTTTAGCCCATTAACATTCAGGGTAACTATTGAGAGATATAAATTTAGTGCCATTGTATTGCCTGTAAGGTGACTGTTACTGTATATGGTCTCTGTTCCTTTCTGATCTACCACTTGTAGGCTCTCTCTTTGCTTAGAGGACCCCTTTCAAGATTTCCTGTAGAGCTGCTTTGGTGTTTGCAAATTCTTTCAGTTGTTGTTTGTCCTGGAAGCTTTTAATCTCTCCTTCTATTTTCAATGTTAGCCTAGCTGGATATAGTATTCTTGGCTGCATGTTTTTCTCGTTTAGTGCTCTGAAAATATCATGCCAGCTCTTTCTGGCCTGCCAGGTCTCTGTGGATAAGTCTGCTGCCAATCTAATATTTTTACCATTGTATGTTACAGACTTCTTTTCCCAGGCTGCTTTCAGGATTTTCTCTTTGTCACTGAGACTTGTAAATTTTACTATTAGGTGACGGGCGTGGGCCTATTCTTATTGATTTTGAGGGGCGTTCTCTGAACCTCCTGAATTTTGATGCTCGTTCCCTTTGCCATATTGGGGAAATTCTCCCCAATAATTCTCCTCAGTATACCTTCTGCTCCCCTCTCTCTTTCTTCTTCTTCTGGAATCCCAATTATTCTAATGTTGTTTCGTCTCATGGTGTCACTTATCTCTCGAATTCTCCCCTCGTGGTCCAGTAGCTGTTTGTCCCTCTTTTGCTCAGCCTCTTTATTCTCTGTCATTTGGTCTTCTATATCACTAATTCTTTCTTCTCCCTCATTTATCCTAGCAGTGAGAGCCTCAATTTTTTATTGCACCTCATTAATAGCTTTTTTGATTTCAACTTGGTTAGATTTTAGTTCTTTTATTTCTCCAGAAAGGGCTTTTATATCTCTCGAGAGGGTTTCTCTAATATCTTCCATGCCTTTTTTGAGCCTGGCTAGAACCTTGAGAATTGTCAGTCTGAACTCTAGATCTGACATATTACCAATGTCTGTATTGATTAGGTCCCTAACCTTCGGTACTACCTCATATTCTTTTTTTTGTGGTGAATTTTTCCGCCTTGTCATTTTGTCCAGATAAGAGTATATGAAGGAGCAAGTAAAATACTAAAAGGGTGGCAACAACCCCAGGAAAATATGCTTTAACCAAATTAGAAGAGATCCCAAATCGTGAGGGGGCAGAAAGGGGATAAAAAGAGGTTCAAAAAGGAAGAAAAAAAAAAAATAAAAAAAGAAAAGAATTTAAAAAAAAAGAAAACAAATAAGAAAAATATAAAAAAGAAAATACATATATATTAGATAAACTGGTTAAAAAACGTTAAAAAGAAAAAGGTAAAAGTTAAAAAAATATTTTACCAGAAGGCGAGAAAAAAAACAAAAATGAAAAAGAAAAAAATTAAATTAACTGCAAGACTAAAAAAAATCACTGAGAAAAAGCCATGAGTTCTGTGCTTTGCTTTCTCCTCCTCTGGAATTCTGCTGCTCTTCTTGCTATTGAAACCGCACACCTTGGTAGGTGAACTTGGTCTTGGCTGGATTTCTTGTTGATCTTCTGGGGGAGGGGCCTGTTGTAGTGATTCTCAAGTGTCTTTGCCCTAGGCGGAATTGCACAGCCCTTAGCCAGGGCCAGGGTGAGTAATCCGCTTGAGTTTGCTTTCAGGAGCTTTTGTTCCCTGAGCGCTTTCCGTAGAGTTCCGCAGGACGGGAATACAAATGGCGGCCTCCTGGTCTCCGGCCTGGAGGAGCCGAGAGCTCAGGGCCCCACTCCTCAGTGCGCCCTCACAGAACAGCATTAGGCTGCTACCCATCCTCTGATGATAGGTCAGAAAAAGGATCATCTCCTTCCAGATCATAGCTGACTGAGGATAACTAAAACCATACGTAGTAAAACTGTGGATAAGAGGGGACTACTGTATCTTCTAATTCTACAGTCATCTACAATGAAGCATGATATTCATACAGAGATGGCCCTGAAGTCCTACTAGACCTTCAGTAAGAAAACAAATATGCAAAAAGGTAAATTATATTCTACTTAGTAAGAAGGGAAAGTTGGTTCTCAATTTGACTCAAAGTTGGAAAAGAGCTCAATAGTTATATAATCCAATCACCAATCAATCAAGAAATCCTTTTTATATTATCTCTATATCTATACTATCCTCAAGTACTTTCTACCATATGAAAACAACTGTATGAAGTGGCAGCCCATTCTATTTTTAGTTCTAATAGTTAGAAATGGAGGTAGAGAGAGACATGGAGACTAACACCAAGAGAGCCAGAAATACATTCTTAGAAGTCAGAAAACAGAGACAGCTAAAGATAGAGAGACAGATGGATAGGAAACAGATGGAAAGAGAAAAAAATACACACAGAGAGGAGAAATGGGGAGATAGAGAAAACATACAGCAGCAGAGAGAAAAAGGCAGAAATGGAGACACAAAAAGTTGACATACTGAGAGAGAGGAGGAAACAGGAGAAAAGAAAAATAATGATGGAGGAAATTTTGAGAGAGAGCAGAAGAGACAGAAGGTAAAAAGAGAAGTAAACATTGATGGGAAAATTGGTTATAAGAAACTATAGAGATCCAGGAGCATAGCAAAAGCTATCTCTCAAACAAATCTATTTCCTGTGGTGATTACATAACCTGCAGTTTTTGGTTTAGGATATAGTCACCAAAGGGGAGTCTTCATTTCACAGCCTTCCTTGCAACTGCATATGGACAGATAATTGCATTCTGACCATGAAGATGTAACCAGAAGGATTATGTGCAAGAGGGGTTACTCTTTTTCAGGGTAGCTATAGTCAGTAAACCTAGAAATAGTAGGTATAAGCTTTCACAAGCTATTTAGACAAACAAAGAGTCTACAGTCATTAGGTTTCTAAACCCCTCATTATTCAACTTTATCTTCCTTCAATAAAAATGTTCATCAAATTTTTCTCAAAATGTAATGTACACTTTAATACACTGTTTATGAGATTATAAATTAGTAGAGCACTTTGGAAGGCAAATTGTCAGGACCTGGCAAAATTTAAAGTGCTCAGGAATTCCCTTTCTATGAACTGGTATTATAGATATTCAAATACATATGCACAGAAATATAGGCATGTTCAAGTATGCCCAATGATGGATGTGTTATAATGGTCAAAAACTGGAAATGAAACAAACACCCCTCCACAGAAGAATGGTTGAATAAAGAATGGTATATGCATACTGGAATACTTTACAGCTATTAAACAGACTGAAGTAGAGAGTTATGCATTGATATGAGTAGATCTATAAATGTATGGGAAACACATGTGATCCCATACATAATGTAAAAACCTATGTATGTATATAAGTGTATGTGTGTGGAAATTTATAGAAAAATGTTAATGTAACTTTCAGGAGGGGAATAGGAAAAGTCTAATGTTGAAGGGTAAATTTCACTATAGACATGGGAGTCATTAATTCAGTTCTCCAAATATCTATATCTCTTTGCCTTCAAGCATAAGATAGTACTGCACTTCCTGGCCCCATTATGATTGACAGAGCATGTGACTGATTCTGGCCAATTACTTATAAGCAAAAGTTATTGTTCACACTTGTGTTTTACTTTAAGGCAAGAGCATTTATTTGTCAATGTGACTTCTTCAGCTATCTTTCCCTCTGCCATAGAGAATGGTAATGTTTAAAACAGTGGTTGCTCCATCAGTCTGGGTCATAGAATGAAAAGGTTTAGAGCAGAGTTCCCATGCAATGTTACATAAATGAGAAATCAAACTTTGTTGTTATAAGTCACCATGATTTGGGGATTGTTACAACAGCACAACCTATATTATCCTGACTGATACAATTGAAATATTTAAAATTTACATTGATTATGCTAAGTGAAATAAGTCAAACAGAGAAAGACAATTATCATGTGGTTTCACTTATTTGTGGAACATAAGGAATAGCATGGAAGACATCAGGAGAAGGGAAAAATGAAGGGGGTAAATCAGAGGGGGAGACAAACCATGAGAGACTATGGACTCCAGAAATAAAACTGAGGGATTTACTGGGGAGGGGGTGGAGAAATGGATCAGCCCAGTGATGGGTATCAAGGAGGGCACGTATTGCGTGTAACACTGGGTGTTATACACAAACAATGAATCATGGAACACTACATCAAGAACTAATGATGTACTGTATGGTGACTAACATAAAAAAATTTAAAAAATAAAATAAAATTTACATGAAATAAATATACTTTATTGGTATATTATTATAAGAATTAATATAATGCCCAGAACAGCACACAATATTCTGTACACAGACAATACAAAATGTAATGAGAGTATTATGTGTCATGACGTATATTCAATATGATCACTAGAATGTAACCATTTCCAAGGACAGGAACTATGATATATTCTTTTTTGCATTCCCAGCACCAGTGACTAGAACATAGTAGGCATACAACCCATTCTTCTTAAATGCTGAATTAAATTATTTTTACCCTAACTTGTAGTTTTATATTAATCCTTATGACATGTCAATATATTAGTTTTAGTGTAAAGAAAACCAGTTTAAATCATAAGGCTGCTATTGATTTTTATTGACTCTCTCATATTGTTTTGTGTCACTGAATATTTCATAAGTTTATTCTTTTTGCCTTCAATTAAGTTAATAATAGAAAATTCTGAATAAGACATAGAACAGAGGGTGCTTGTGTGGCTCAGCTGGTTCGGCATCCAACTCTTGGTTTTGGCTCAGGTTATCATCTCTTGATCGTGAGGTTGAGCCCCATTGTCAGACTCCGTAGGGCTTCAGATTTTCTTTCCTTCTCTCTCCACCCCTCCTCTCTCTCTCTCTCTCTCTCTCTCTCTCTCTCTCTCCCTCCCTCAAATAAATAAATAAAATCTTTAGGAAAAAAGGCATACAACAAAGACCTATAGACTGCCACCACAGACCTCTCTACATGTTGGCACCGATCATTAATCTGTTTGATCAACTGGGTATGAATTAACTTAAGTGTACTAGAATCTATTTAACTAGCCCATGTTATAATATCTTATAATGAGAGATTACTCATTTGATAAACCAGGCTTTCATATAAATAATTCCACCAAAAGAAAACGACAGGTTTGCTTAGCCTGACTTGTTTATAAGATCCATTATTTTATGCATTTGATGAATTTACTGTGTGCCAACAACAGGGATACAAATGGGAACATAATAGGTATAGTATCTATCTTCTATGTAATCACAGTCTAATAGAAGAGAGAAATAAACAGATATAACAATGAATTGTTTTAAATGTAATGAGAGGAGAGACACAGTGTGTTTTGAAAACCAAGAGGGAAGAAATCCAATCCACGTTTTGGAGAAAGAGAAGGCTTTCTGAGGAAAGTGACTTCTAAACTAAAACTGAAAACCTGAAAGGAAAGATTGTTCTGAGAGAGCATGGCACATTCACAGAACTGAAATGAGTTCAATGCAGCGGAACCATAGAGTGTTGGATACGAGGAAAAAAGAAAGTTGATACTAGAGAGGTGAGCAAGGGTCAGATCATGTAGAGATTAAGTTGTCTATAGTATATCTAAGCATTGATGTTCAGTGAGAAATTGGAGATACTGATAGGAGTGAAGAAAAGGTACTTGTGGATATATATTGTGGTAGTCTCAAACATGGTATTTAATGTCATAGGACAGAATTGCCAAAAGATAGAGGCAAAATAAAAAGGTGGTTAAGGATAGATCCTTGAGAAACACCAACATTTAAAAGATGAGCAGGTTCAGAGAAGTCTACAAAGGTGACTGAGGAGAAAAGTAACATGAGAAATACAAGAAAAACCAAGATAAAAGCCAAGAGAATAGCACATTTCAAGAATAACCATGTTAAATGCTACTGGGTAATCAAGTGAGTCAAAAACCAAAATATGTCCTTTATATGTAGCCAAGAAAAGACTGACAATAACAAATCAGTAGAGTATCAGGGCTAGAACCAGACTATATAAGCTGAAGAGTAAATTGAAGGTAAGGGAGTAGAACAGTGAGTGAAAAGAGACAACTATCACAGAGATTAGCTGTGATAGGGAAGAGAGAGATAGGGTAACATTACAGCATGGGGTCAGAGAATTTTTAAAAATAAATGTTATTTTTCTCATTATTAGAATGGGGTTATAGGTTTTGGGAAATAATACCAGAATAGTTTCCCCCCCCCCCTTTGGTGAGTAAGGGAGATTTGAAGAATCTTTAAATGCTGAGGGAAAGGAGCCAGACAACAGGAAATAGTTGAAGAAAACACATGGTTGATTTACAGAACAAAAATCCTAAAGAAATACATGAATAAGAAAAAGTTTCTGAAGCTCAGATGGAAAGATTTCCCATACACAGGAGGATTTTTTAATCTTCAATTAGGAATGGAAGGAAGACAGAAATGATAAGTGAAGGTATAGGTAAGTTTGTACATCTTGTGGTGGGAAGTTGCCATCTTGTGGCTTCTACATTCTCTGTGAAACAGCTGGCAATTTTATCTATAGAGCATATCATGCTTAGCGAAATAAGTCAAGCGGAGAAAGACAACTATCAAATGATCTCCCTGATATGAGGAAGTGGTGATGCAACATGGGGGCTTAAGTGGGTACGAGAAGAATAAATGAAAGAAGATGGGATTGGGAGGGAGACAAACCATAAGTGACTCTTAATCTCACAAAACAAACTGAGGGTTGCTGGGGGGAGGGGGTTTAGGAGAAGGGGGTGGGATTATGGACATTGGGGAGGGTATGTGCTTTGGTGAGTGCTGTGAAGTGTGTAAACCTGGTGATTCACAGACCTGTACCCCTGGGGATAAAAATATATGTTTATAAAAAATAAAAAAATTATTAAAAAAAATAATAATAATTAAAAAAAATTAAAAAAAATAAAGAGAGGATTGGGTAGAGGGTTTGAAGAAGCATGTAGATTTTCAAAAATTAAATAGTTCACTCTAGGGTTTTTCTAGCATTGGATGTTAAATTCACCAATTTAAGTTTCTGGAATCCACATTTTTATTTTTGTTTTTAATTAACAAATTTGACTATATCTAATACTTTTGTGCTTTTATCGTTTCTATGACTCATAAAATTTTTTTCACTTAACTATAGAATTGAGTGGTAGCAGCTAAAAGGGCACCTTCTCAGTTGACCATCACACCAACTAACTTTTGTAATCCCATTTGTCCTTATACCTTTTTTCCCATACTACCATTAATTGAGGTTTTATAGTATTTTAAGAAATAATTTAACCTCATTACCCTTGAGCAAAATATGGGGAAACTGAGATTCAGCGAGGTAAATAACCTTCACTATAGCAAGAAGTCAGTTGGAGACAAAGTAATTCATATTTGTAAAAATTCTTTCTTGTCTATCAGAAACAGCAGTAACTACTGACTATTGATAGATAAACAGACAGGAAATGGGGTTAAATTCCTTGAAATATTCAGTATAAGGACACTGTATATAATTTTATATGCCAAGTAATAAAAACAACATAGAGCTGTCAGAAAGAATCTATATATTGATGAACTTTCCTCTAACAGTACAATGCATCTAATTTGTGCTTCTGTGTTTAGATAAATGACAGTAACTAGTTCTACAATATCCTGTTTCCTATCTTTTTAATTATTAAAGGATGATGAAAACATTGTGCCCCAGGAACAATTATAAAATAATATATATTTTTGTCATATTAAGGGAGCTGTACAGGTTTTTTTCATTTTGAGTAATGGAAGGGTATATATCATATTTTATCTGGGTTATTAACTACCATGAAGTAGGACAATGCAGGCTTTTGGGTCCCAGTTTTACTTCGTATTAGCTGTATGACCTTGGCCTAGTTGTCTATACACTCAGACCCTCCATTTACCCATCTGAAAATGGTGGTAATAATAATACTTACTTCATAATGTTCTTGTTTATATTACATTGTATATAATAACTATTACCTAACTCATTATCAGACAGAATCAGCCATCAGTATATGTTAGCTATTTTCATTAGGGGTGTTGTTATTAATTCTGCTTGGGCAAGTCAGAGAAAGTTTTGCATGGGGGGGTGATACTTGGAGAAGAAAATTAAGTTTGCCAGGTCGTCAGGGTCAAAGGGGAGAGAAGTACAGACAGACTAACTCTCTATGTGTGTATGTGCACATGCATGTGCACACATGTCTTAGAGCAGGGATTGCATTTTATTTTATTTTTTTAAATTTTTATTTATTTATTTGAAAGATAGAGATCACAAGTAGGCAGAGAGGCAGGCAGAGGGAGAGGAAGGGAAGCAGGCTCCCTGCTGAGCAGAGAGCCCAATGTGGAGCTCAATCCCAGGACCCTGGGATCATTACCTGAGCCAAAGGCAGAGGCTTTAACCCACTGAGCCACCCAGGTGCCCCAGGGATTGCATTTTATATAGATGTGATGCATTATGACTTAATTTCTCCTCATTGGCCAATAGCTATAAGATTTTGAAATTACACTCAGACAAAAGAAAAGCATAAGTACCCCCTTTATCTCTTCTCTCATCATTTTCAGAATGGAAGGAAATTTATCCTGCCATCCTACAACTTGTGTCCACTGCCACCATAAAACACAAACCCAGGAATCTGCCTACACCGTCCAATCAGGTAACCCTATTCTTCCTGCAGAAATAGTTGTTGAGTTTTTTCCCTTTTAAAACTTCCTTTCTTAACCTCTTTAGGGTCCCACATACCAACTGGTTCACGAGACATAATTGTGCTTGAAAAGGAGTCAATGGTGAAAGCTAAAGACTGATCCTTCATAATGTGCATTTTAAATTAGTCTCCTAGAGATTAATTCAGTAAGTTAATGGTACTTATTTTTTATAATAATTATTATTATCATCATAATTATTAACCTGGAAACCTTGTCTCCATACTATTGGTTATTATTGGTTTTCTCATGCCTTTTCAATAAAGCCCAAAACTTTCCCAGAAATGCCTAACTACACACTGGAATTGTCCCATTTTTTTCCTCAAATCCTTTCAAAAATTTTACCCCTCTCTCCCATCTAATATTCTATTTTGTGATCCCCTTTTTCTGACCAACACTGATAGCATCTATCAACATAGCAATTTTAAAAATAAAAACCTACCTCAATATTAAAAAGACTAAGGTAAAACAAATATTCTCATATATTGGCAGTGAAAATATAAATTATCATTCATTTTCTGGAGAGCAAATTACCTATTATATTTGTATAATAACCTTTAAAAATTACTATCTCAGGTAATTCAAAGACTCATGTACAAGGATGTTATTCTAGCATTATCCCTAATAACATAAATATAGGATATCTAAAAATATGGTAAAGGTTAGATCAATTATAATATGTCTTTATCATGGAACAGGATTCTGCCTTAATACAAAATTTCAGGCAAAACAAAAGTTCAAATCCTTTAACCCAATATATCTTAAGAAAATAATACAAAATGTAACTAAGGATTTATGCATTATTATGTTCATTATAGCCATATTTATACTATCAAAGTTGGAAATAATCTAAATATTCAAAAACAGGAAATTTGTTAAATAAATTATATTATATGCATATGGTAGAATATTATATAGCTACTAAAAATTAGGTTTTTAAAAAATTTTAATGATATGGGAAATGCTCTTGACATAATGCTAAGGGAAGTCAAGATACAAAACTGTAAATACAGAATGACATGCATAAAAGAATTTATGTACAAAGATTATAGTATGATTTATAATATCAAAACTTAAGAAGTCACAAGCTCAAAAATAGAAGAGTTTAAATTACATCTATACAATAGTATATTAAGCATATCATTAAAATAATTTTAACCATGTGACAAAATATTTATTATTATGTGAAATTTTTAAAAAATGGGCTCTGGGGGTGCCTGGGTGTCTCAGTCAGAAGCAACCATCTGGTGATTTCAGCTCGGGTCATGATCTCATGGCTTGTGAGATCAAAAGGGTTCTGTGCCCTGCAGGGAGTCTGCTTGAGAGTCTCTCTTCCTCTCCCTCTCCCCCTGCCCCACTTGTGCACGTGTATACACTCTCTCTGTCTCTTGCTCTCTTTGAAATAAACGAATCTTTCCTTTTTTAAAAAGCAGGCTACAAAAGAAAATGAAAACAGTATCTCAAAGAGATGTTCCATGTTTATTACAGTATATTCACCATCACTAAGATATGGAAGCAATCTAATATTCATACACATATACACACACAATGGAATATTATTCAGCCATGAGAAAGAAGGAAATCTTGTCATTTGAGACAATTTAGATGAAACTTGAGGGCATTATATTAAGTGAAATAAGTCAGAGAAAGACTAGTATCATGTGACGTCATTTATTTGTGGAATCTAAAATAGCTGAACTCAGAAACAATAGAGTGGTAGTTACCAGGAGCTGGGGATGGGGATGGGGGAAATGGGGAGCTATGTGTGAAAATATACAAACTTCCAGTTATAAGATTAAAAAATTATGGGGATGTAATATACAGCATTATGAGTATAGCTAATAATGCTATATTATATAGTTTACTCTTTCTAAAAGAGTCGATATTAAATGTCACCACAAAAAAGAAAAAGTAAATATGTGACAGGGTGGAGGTATTAGCTAATGCTATGGTAGTAATCATTTTGAAATATATGTGTATAAAATCAACATTGTGAACCTTAAACTTACTTGTTTATGTCAATTATTTCTCAATAAAGCTGGGGGTAAAGGACATTAGACATCAGGACATTAAAGGAAAATTTTAGGCTTTAAAATTAATAAAAAGCATAATCTTGACTATAGAAATGCATATTATTAATATACACACACATACAAATACACACGGACACACATACACACACCTTAGAAAGAAATGTACTTGGTCTTTATATTATATTTGGACAGTGAAATTACAGAGTAGAAGATAGCACTATAATTCAATTCCCCTTCCAATTTACCCTAACTCCTTCTCCTCTCTAACTCCCCATGTCCTCCATGCTATTTGTTATGCTCCACAAATAAGTGAAACCATATGATAATTGACTCTCTATGGACTCTGAAAAACAATCTGAGGGGTTTGAAGTGGCGGGGGGGTGGGAGGTTGGGGTACCAGGTGGTGGGTATTATAGAGGGCACGAAGTGCATGGAGCACTGGGTGTGGTGCAAAAATAATGAATACTGTTATGCTGAAAATAAATAAATTAATTTAAAAAAAAAGAAGTTAGCACTATATTCATCATTATTATCATCCCTAAAAATAGACATTTTAAATACAGATATATATGTATAATATAATTGGCTAGCATACAGTTTTTCATGGTATTCCCTTTTAATTGTTTTCCCCTTCTGTGGATGGTATTGATGTCCCCGAATTGGTTTGACTGATATATGTGTATATATATATATATATATATATACACACACACACACACACACACATATATACGTATATATACATATGTATACATATACATGTATACGTATACATACATATGTATACATATATAAAAATAGACATTTTAAATACATATATACATATACATATATACATATATGTATTTAAAATGTCTATTTTTATATATGTATACATACGTGTGTGTGTATATATATATATATATATGTATACATACATATATATAGGATTTATCCCAGAAATGCAAACTTGGTTTAACATCTACAAATAAAATGATGTAATATACCATACTCAATAAAATCAATTAATCACATAATCATCTCAATAGAAGCAGAAAAACCATTTTATAAAATTCAACATCTTTTCATGATAAAACATTTAGAAAATTAGGAATAAAGGGGAAATTCCTTGGTGTGATAAAGGTTATCCATGAAAAAACCCATAGATAACATTACACTTAATGATAAAATGCTGAAATCTGTCCCCTTAAGATCAAGAACAAGGATGTCTGCTCTTACCACTTTTATTCAAGATTATACTGGAGGTTATAAACAGGCAATTAAGCAAGAAATTAATAAAAAATACCCAGATTGGAGTGAAACATTATAAATATCTCTATTTGTAGATGCTATTATCATGTATATAAAAAAATCCCAAGGTATCAATTAAAAACCACTAGGACTGGGGCATCTGTGTGGCTCAGTCTGTTAAACATCTGAATCTTGATCTCAGCTCAAGTCTTGATCTCAGGGTCATGAATTCAAGCCCCACATCAGGCTCCATGAAAACAAAACAAAACAAAAACCCACTAGAACTAATAAACTAGTTCAACAAGTTTGTAAGATCAACACACAAAATTACATGGTATTTCTATACCCTAGGAATGAATAAACTGAAATAGGAATTAAGAAAACAATTACTTATAAATTAGCACCAAAAATAAGAAAACGCTTAGGTATAAATTTAACAAAAAAGAGTACAAAACTCATATTTTGAAACTGTCAAATATTATTGAAAGAAATTAAAGGATACCTAAAAGGAAAGACAATCCATGTTTATGGATCAGAACACTTAGTATTGTTAGGATGGAAATATTTCCCAAACTGATGTGTATGTTTAATGCAATCCCTAGCAAGATCCCAGCTCCTCTTTTTTTTTTTTTTTCAGGAATTGACGAGTTGATTCTAAAATGTATACGAAAATACAGCAGATCTAGAAAAGTGAAAACAACTTTAAAAGGAAGAAAGCTGGAAGCCTTAAACTTTCTAATTTTGAAACTTACTTTAAAAACTAAATAATCAGGAGAGTGTGGGGGTTACCTGGGTGGATCAAGTGGTTAAGAATCTACCTTTAGCTCAGGTCATTACCTCAGAATCCTGGAATGGAGCCCCAGGTTGGGCTTCCTGCTCAGCAGAGAGTCTGCTTCCCCCTTTTCCCCTCCCCCTGCTTGTTTTCTCTCTCTCTCTCTCTCTCTCTCTCTCTCTCTCACACACACACACACACACATACACACACACATAAATAAATAAAATCTTTTTAAAAAGATAGTGTGATACTGGCATAAGGATAACCCAGATATGGACAGGATTGAGAGCTCAGAACATAAATTTTTTGTCAATTGATTTTCAACAAGGGTGCCAAGACAATTCAGTGAAAATAGTCTTTTCAACAAATAGTGCAGGAACAACTGGGTAGCTACATGCAAAAGAATTTATACCTCTATCTCACATCACATACAAAAATTAACTCAAAATGGATCATAGGCCTAAATATAAGAGCTAAGACTATAATTCTTAGCATAAAATATAGGAGTAAACCTTTGTGACTTTGGTTTAGACAAAATATCTTAGACATGACATTAAAAGTACAAGCATCAAAAAATAAATTGAATTCCATGAAAACGAAAGACTTTGTGCAATGAATAATACCATCAAGAAAGTAAAAAGACAACCCACAGAATGAGAGAGAAATACTTGTAAATCACATATCCGTAAGGGAATTATATCTACGATATATAAAGAATTCTTACAATGATAAAAATACAAATAATCCAATTAAAAAGTCAGTAAAGTATTTGAAGAGACATTTCCTCAAATGGATATACAAATAGCCAATAACCATATGAAAAGACACTCAACATCAGTAGCTATTAAACAATGAAAATCACTGAAGTGCCTGGGTGGTTCAGTGGGTTAAAGCCTCAGCCTTAAGCTCGGGTCATGGTTCCAGGGTTCTGGGATCAAGTCCCGCATCAGGCTCTCTGTTCGGTGGGGAGCCTGCTTCTCCCTCTCTCTCTGCCTGCCTCTCTGCCTGCTTGTGATCTTTGTCTGTCAAATAAATAAATAAAATCTTTAAAAAAATGAAAATCACGATGAGCTACTGCTTCATACCCACTAGGATACCTATAATAAAAGACATTATAAAAATTTTGTTGAGAATGTAGAAAAAGTGAAGCCTTCACACGTTGCTGGTGGTAATATAAAATGGTAAACTCGCTTTGGAAAACATTTTGGCAGTTCCTTAAAAGGTTAAACAGAGAATCACCATATTACCCAGCAATTTCATTTCTAAGTATATACTTAAAGGAGTTGACAATATACATTCACACCCCTCCAAAAAAGAAAATGTGTGTCCACACACAGAAAACATACAAGAATGTTTATAGTAGCATTATTAATAGTCAAATAATGAAAACAAGTCAAATGACCATCAGCTGAGGAATAAATAAAATGTATTATACAACAGACTCTTAATGGGTAATGAAGAGGAATGAAGTAATGATAACATGCTACGATATAGATGAATGTTAGGAATCTTCTGCTATGTGAAAAAAACAATCATGAGAAACTATGTATTGAATAATTCTATTTTTATGAAATGCCTAGAATAGGCAAATTCATAGACAAAGAAAGCAGGCTTACAGTTGTCAGGCAATAAGTTAATGGTAATAGCTGCACAACTCTGAATATACAAATACTATTGAATTATACACTTCAAATCAATGAGATATATGGTATATAAATTATATCTCAATAAAATTGTTTAAAAATAAGTCATTTGACATCACCATAGAAAATGAATTGATGGACTTTCCCCCTTATTAGGTATATGTTTGTGCATCACAATCATAGTTCTAGATTATGTGCCAAATGCATTACTCTTAAAGTAAGTCGTTTTAGACATAGCATGCAAGTTGGGCAACTGTTAGTCCCATTTAACACAGAATCCTTCTAATTTAAGCCTCTATCACCAGGCTCACATTTCAGATGCTTTAGGTTTTAAGTGCCATAAAATATCTTGAAGTGGCATCAGGTCATCTTAGTCTCCACCATGTTAGCCTTCTATTCCCTCATTAACACATGGTGTTATTTTGGAAATTCCTTTTTCATAACAGGAATGGATAGTCTTAAAGCTGAGCTACCAAAATTTTTATATTCAGGGAAGTGATTAGAGATAAGTAAGTAAAAGCAAACTGGTATTTGTGGTCTTTGCTGACATTACAGTCATCTGCTATTAAAATGGAAACATGAATTCATGTTTTAAAAGACTAATTCAAGCCAGTATTTTCCTCAATAAAATTAAATTCAGCTCTCTGCTATCCAACCCAGTTCTGTGTGCACGGAAATGTCTCAACAGATAGTTACAGAATACCATAACTGGAATAATACAAGGTTCAACAAGAGACAATCTAGTCTAACTGAGCTTAACAAATTGCATTACCTTTAGAGCAACAAACTGGCAGGAACTGATAATTCATCTGCAATTAAAAGAGCACTTTCTTTTTTACTGAGTTACAGCCTAAAGACACACTTTACAGATAGAAAAGTTGGCAGGATTTTTATTGAGCACACTGATCTATACTCCCAAACAAATTGCTCTATTCCTTAACTAAAGTTAACTAACTTCAATAAATTCCTTAACTAATTCAATAACTCCTTAACTAGCTTTAATAAAGGAGCTAGATTCTGGCCATATATTGCTACCTAGCATATAATCATATAATTATTTTTCATAAGAAGTTTATTAATCCTCCAAATATTTTCAACTTTATATTTTGTATTTCCTTGGAGGGTACCAAAGAACTGTATGGACATTGGTAAACCAGAAATAAACCATTTGACCTGCTAACTTTAAGGTCAAGAACAGGATTATGCCAGAGGGTCATAAAATCCACCTCCACACATACATATATGCTCATACACATGCCCACACCCACAAGAGACAACCACAACCTAAATAAGCCTTAATTTAATTCACTTGAGAAATAATAAAAATTTATGATATGTACTCAACAGGCACTAAAGATACAGTATTTTAAGAAAGACAGGCATGTTCCTTGTCCTTGAAGCTAACATTCTATTGAAAGAAACAAACATTTTAAACAATTAATTATAACTATAGATAGTAAGCATGAGAAGGAGACATGCATGGTGCTTAAAGACCCAATCTAGTATGCGTGGTCAAAGAAGTCTTTCCTGAAGAAGTGACACTTGATCTGAGCTTTGAAGAATGGGTAAGGTTTAACTAAGCAAAGGAACAATGTTCCAGTTAGAGGAAATAAGATGTGCAATGGCTGAATTAGAATGGTCTGATTTAGAAACTAAAGATAGATCAATGTAATTGGAGCAGAGAAGGTATATGGAAGAGAAGGTATATGGAAGTACACAGGAGTCAGAACCTACACAGCATTAAAGGTCTTGGTAAGGAATTTGGACCTTGTCCTAAGTGCAGTGGGAAGAAAAGATTTAAGTAAGGAAGTAACATGATCTGATTTACCATTTTGGAACAGCTCACTCTAGCTGCTAAGAATGGATTAAAATCAGAAGCAGAGCTCACAGAATAGCATTTGAAAAAACTAGTACAATTTTTCAAAGGTAATGTGTTTAACATGATGAACTTTAAGACAATGATGAAAAGACAAAAATGGTAGAAATACAGACTACCAAAAATAAAGAAGTAGTCAAAAAGTGGTACATTTGTACTTGCTTGATCTCCCAGAAACCATAGATTCACTTTACCTGGTTTTTAGATCCTGGCTAAATGAAGTGGGAAAAGAATGCATTCAGGGAGATCTGTTTAGACATCCTCTCTCCTCTGACTTCTTTCAAATAAATTGTCTCACTGAGACCTACCGTTGTTTCCTTGCCTTACTGTTTTCTTCTCCTCCAGTAACCATAATTTTCTCACAAAAATACAGATGTATTTCTTATGTGAAACAGGTTACTTGAACTTGACTTGTCTATCTGCTTTGGGGAACTCCAGAAGGCATAGACCTATTTTTGTGGCTCAATCTGCACATGTTCCTCTGGACACTATGGAGGACATGAGTATCTAGGAAATGTTGTCAAGTTTCCTACATACTTGAGTTTCCTCCCTCACTTCAGAGAGGAAGTGATTGCTATTGCTCACATCTTTAGAGAGTATAACTGTGCACCCTGAGCCAAGGTATTATTAATGCCTTAATAACACTGATCTGTATAGCAATTCAAAATTTAAGGCAAAGAATTTAAAGTCTTGCCCCTCTGGAAAAAAAAAAGAGGAGTATGACCCTGTACACTGTCACACAGTCTCCTTTGGGTTGAAAAATCAAAATGTTTAACTCCAGGAAGGAAAGGAAAGAATGAAATAAAAATATACTGAGCACTACTGTGTGTCATATACCATACTAGGTGCTTTACTTTATAATTGTGTTACAGTATAGCTATACAGTCTGCAGTCAGATTGCCTCAGTATGAGTCCTGCCTATGTCATTTGTCAACTGTAGACTTTGGGCAAGTTATTTAATCTGTTTGTATCTGATATATTTTTCATCTGTAAATGAGATATCAACAATACCTTTCTCTTCCAGGTACTACTATTACATAAGGCACTCCATGAATACAAAGCATTTAGAGTCACACCTGGTATATAGTAAGTACTCAATAAATATTAATTGCTATCATCATCATCATCTAACTCTTCTAAGAGAAGTGAATAAAATATTATTGACTGCTTGCAGATAAGTACACTGGGCCCCAAAGAGGTTAACCAAGTTACCCCAATATCACATAGCTAAAAAGTGGTAGAGGTGAAATTCAAAATCAAGTCTTTAGGACTCCAAAATCATGTTCTTTCCACTTTACCATGCCATTAGAGTTCCAAGAATTCTGGATGAGAATTTCAGCCACTACCAAAACACTAAACAGCAACGTAACCCTCTCAGGTTCTAGGTAAGGGGCTTGTACAAGGATGAGCCTACATTTCATGATTAATTCTCCCTGCTGTAACTGTATCTACTTTCCTCTCTGGTTCTGCCCTTTTCAAGGCTGGGTACCCTCTAATTGTGTGTGTTTTACTTATACACCTTCTGGTCTTGGTCAAAGGTCCCAAATTATGAACTGAACCAGTATCAGATTTTCTCATATGGATTTCTTCTAAGCCTGGCACAAAGACAAAAAAAGGAGATGAGAAGAGGAGGGGAGTAGAAGAAAAGAGACAATGAAGGTATAAGCATATTACTATTATATTTTATAATATAACAATATTAATGTCAATACTGTTTTGATAATAAGCATATTATTTAGTGGTATAAAAGTAACCACTATAATAGAAACTGGTAACAGCCATTGCCTCTGGAGAATGAGACTAAGCTGTATTTTTTTTTCCTTTTGTACCCTTCTCCAGCTGCATTCTTTTTTTTTTTTTATTATTTTTATGTTTGCTTGTTTACTCTTTTGTTTTAACCAAGGACAAACATTGCATCTATAATTTGGGAAGGAAACAGTTTAGAGAAGCAAGCAATAAATAATTTAGTGGGTATGTAGGCAAACAGATGAATATGTGGATGGATGGATGGGTGGATGGATGGATGGAGAGAAAGATGGGTGAATGAATGACGGTGCATCTACAAGGTGTTGTGCAGCACTTGGGAAGAGTGAAGTAGAGATAAATTCAAAGTATGTTGTTGGTAAAGAAGCACAAGCTTGTATAACAGTATAAAAACAAAACTATTTCCAATATAATTTATTATTTATTAACATATATTATTTGTTTCAGGGGTACAGGTCTGTGATTCATCAGTTTTACATAATTCACAGCACTCATGATAGCACATACCCTCCCCAATGTCCATCATCCTGCCACCCTATCCCTCCCATCTTCCTCCCCTCCAGCATTCCTCACTTTGTTTCCCAGAACAAGAGTCTCTTAAGTTTTGTCTCCCTCTCTGGTTTCCTCTTGTTTCATTATCCACCTCCCTTCCCCTGTGATCCTCTATCTTGTTTCTCAAAGCACTTCTGTGTTTAAATTTATATTGGAAATAAAATTTAGACACAAAAGTAATTATCTGCTAATTATCATATATTTGAATGGAACCAAAGACCATATAGTAAAGAGTGCTATCCTCTATTCTCATAGCACCTTTCAACAATCAACAAAGGTAAGTATCTACTGCTAACTGCTTGATGTGAATCCTTACAGACATCATTTTATATAAATATAAATAAAACAATGTTTTAATGAATACCCTTGCGTGTATATGTGTAAGTGTATGCACATGTGTGTATGTGTATTTTAAACATATGCATATATTTTTATAAGGGAAATTCTCAGAAGAAAGAAGGTTGGGTCCAAAGCTAAATGGATCCTATATTTTGAAAGATATTACCAAATATTCCCCAATAAGCCCAGTAACAATTTATACTCCCATAAATAACATGAGAGTGCTTATTAACTTCACAGTCCCAACCAACATTGATATATTATTTTAATTTGCATTTATATTTTCAACTATGAGTGAGATAGAGCATCTTCTCACATATTTATTGACTACTTATATTTTTTTGTAAATAGCTTTGTTTATACCTTTTGTCCTATTTTCCACTCATGTATTTAATTTCTGAAATGCTTTGTAATAAAATTATACCTTTGTCTATTATATGTGTTATATTTTACCAGTAAAAAAAGTTTTAAAGTCAAGGATTATTCTAAAATATTCTGAATGTCAAAAATATTAACTGCCAAGTAGGATGAATGTTCATTCTAAAAATGAAAGCACTAAAACCCAGGTGTCTGACGCATTCTTCTGAAAAAACACAGGAAGTTCTTTTTTGTCAAAAAGAGAAAGTATATACTTTATGAAAATTGCCATCTTCAATATACCGACTAAACAGTGTTTTGATAATCATTAAGCCAAGAGAATTTGCAGGGATGGGATGGACCCATATGCAATATATCAGTGCCTGGCACGAAGCTGAACCACTTATAGAGTATACTCAAATTGAGGACTTCTTTTGTTCCTCTCATTCCTTTGCCATGAATGGACAGGAAGGGTACTTGCTTGGTAAATTGTTCTAGCAACAAAAGATTCCACATTTCTTATTTACAGTAAATGGCTAGCACCTGGAATCAGTCTGTTAGACAACATTGCTCTGAATTCAATAAACTGAATGGTAATTCAACCCCATCCTAGTCCTTCATCCTTCAAATGACTTAGTGGTTTCTCACTCAGTTTCAAAAATATGGATTTGAACTGGCATATTCCTCAAGACTGCCAAAAATACCCTGTGAACTCTGGGGCAGTCACAATTCCAGTACTAGAATGAAATATGTCAAGACTACTGTGGAATATGTTTGAGTGGATGGCATAATGGTAGTGTGCTGGTAAAAGTTTATCAACCACATCTCCAAGGGGAAGGGATGCTCTGGTTGATAGACTTTGCCTATTCTCGTAGTGTAAATACTCCCATCATAGCTGATTTCAGTTTACCAATGTTATTTCATTCAAAACAGCATTGAGAAGGAATGTATACACATTTTTTCTATTTTGTAAATTTTAATTCCAGTGTAGTTAACATATAATGTTATATAAGTTTCAGGTATAAAATATAGTGATTTGACAATTCCATATATCACCCAGTACTCATCACAACAATACACAATCAACCCTTATTAGCGAAAACAAGCTGGCTCCTGCAGACTACTACCTGAACTCTGTTTTATAAGCCTAAAAGTGTATTTTGGACTACTCCACAAGCTAACCGTTCCCTGGAACCAGTGTATATTAGGAATGAGATGACTTCTATCAAGGAGCTGGGGCAAATGCCCTGGATGACAGACCATGTTGACAAATGTCTAGAGCTCACATTACTGCCTTTAATCTAGGAAAGTATGAAAGAGTCCTCCTAATAGATTATATCATACTTCCCTTACTATATTAAAGTAAATTACTATCAATAGATTACTGTAGGCTATGCCTAAATGCAAACAATATTGCAGTGTAAAGGCAATTCCTGGACCTTACAAAAATAAAATATTTTTTAATATCTTACAAAGTATCAACCAAACTGAAAGTTGTAATGAACAATTTGATGATCAATTTTAACTTAAAAGTCTACCATTAAAGAAAACAATCAGAGACTCTGGGTGGAAACGGAATACAAAATTCCAATATTTTATTTCCTTAAGAGATACATAAATCAAGTCATAAAAAATTTATGTTCTCATCTCAGCAGTAGATATCTGCATATTCTTCAGCTATATTTTTGCCTATTGACTAAGTAGACATGGCAAATTTTGGGGGTGAGTCTGCCCTTTGAGATCATTGGTTCTCCAACCAACCTTACTTAACTAATTTGAGCATAACACTGAGGTCGTAATTACAGTTCGATCCCATGTAGGCCATTGAAACTTTCTCTGTAGCATAGCCATGGACCAAAATCCTCACCTTCACCACTGTCTCTGAGGCATTACATTGGCCTTTAAGGAAGTACAGTGAGTGAAAGCTCAAATGGAACCCACGTACTAGTGAAAAAAAGTCAGAGCCATCATTAACTGCTGGTGGCTTTGTATCATCTCTATATACAAAAAACCACATGTTAGTGATCCTAAGTGTGCAAAATGGTATCGGTTATTGCGGTTTTGAAAAATGACAGGAAATATGGACAGGGTTTGCTATACGACTGACAGCCCTCAAGTATGGGTCAAAGCTGAAGCAAACATCTTTCTTCCTGTTCATACCTAACATCAGGACATATTAAAAGTACCTTCTGCTGTCCAATAAAAATATTACAGGGACACCAGGAGAGAGAAGAAAGTCAATGCACTTGCCATAAGAGACCCATCAAAGACACATACTCAATATTGCAATTAAAGAAGTATAAATATTACAAGGCAGCCTGCTTACATTGCCAAGTCCATATTAAAGAGTTTCTTCAGAATGTGTTTCTTTTGTGGGGCACCTGGGTGGCTCAGTCAGTTAAGCATTTGCCTTGGGCTCAGGTCATGATCCCAGGGTCTTCAGACTGAGTCCCGCATGGGGCTCCTCGTTCAGTGGGGAGCCTGCTTCTCCCTCCCCCTGCTTGTGCTTTCCCTCTCGCTCGCTCTCTCTCTCTCTGAAAATAAATAAATACACTCTTTTAAAAAATGTGTTTCTTTTGTAAGGAACTGAAGTGCACAGCAACTGTTACCAAGACTTCTTTCAGTCTCACTGATGGCAAGTGGGTTAAGCCTCTTGGTTAGCCACTGGGTGGCTCAGTGGGTTAAGCCTCTGCCTTCAGTTCAGGTCATGATCTCAGTCCTAGAATCAAGCCTTGCATCAGGGCCTTTGCTTGACAGGGAGCGTGCTTTCCCCCCTTCTCTGCCTGCCTCTCTGCCTGCTTGTGATCTCTCTCTCTCTCTGTCAAATAAATAAATAAAATATTTTTTAAAAAGGCTTCTTGCATGATACACATCTCTGTAGAGCTCAAGATACTCTAAATGACAAGTTCATTAGTTGAACCTGCATAATATTTGGTTCTAGGTCAGAGGGTCTTTACAATAGAAGAACTAACGTATGACTAATTTAAGTGAGTCCCGAAGGAAGTTACAATGATAAGTCAAGTGAAAAATAATGTAACCAACTCCAAATCTCTTGAATAACACTTGATCCATTGACAACATATGGCAAATCTCCTAAGCAGTGTTCATATTCTATCTCACTAATGGGTCATATATCTCTTCCTTTACTTTCTGTTCCATTCCTTCCTATAGTTCTTCCAATTTTGGAAAAAAAACAAATTATCAATCTCCTTGATTGCTCCAAATGACTAACAACATCTCCTAATATATTTGCTTTATTAAAATTGGATATATTAAAATGGAACCATAAATTCAACTCAGTCAGAATCTCTTAAGATACTTGTGTGACAATGATGAGCAAAATACAGAATACAAATAGATTATTTATATAGATATTTCACAGAATACGAATAGATTATTCCATATCAAGGCCTATTAAACACAGCCTAATAGCCAACCACAGGCACTAAATTGACTAGCAAAAAATAGCAAGCTGCTTATTATTGCTTTCCAAGTTGACCTCACATCTCTTTTCCCATCACTTTTAATGCATGTCATTTTGTGTTCTTAAAACGTTTCATAGCTTCCAACTATATTTTTAAATTTTATTTAAATTTAAGTTAGTTAACATATAGTGTATTAATTTCAGGAGTAGAATCTAACAGTTCGCCAGTTGCATATAATACCCAGTGTTCAAGACACCAAGTGCCTCCCTTAATGCCCATCACTCAATTACCCCATCCCCTGCTGTCTGTAGAATAAATACTACAGTCCATAATTATGGTTATAAGGCCCCTCACAATATGACTCCTGCCCTACTCTCCTGTCTTACCTCCAACTAAACTCCCCATTATTTCTTATGTTTCAGCCACACTAATCTTCATAAGCCAGCTAGAATATGTTATGCTCTCTCTCACCTACAGGACCCCACACATGCTCATGACTAATTTTCAGAATGCTAGTACTTCTTCACCTGGCTAAATTTTCTCATCTTCTAAGTCTTACTTAAATATATAATTCCTCCTGAGTGTTTCTTCTGATTTGCAGGTCTGATGAGATCCTTCACTTTAAAATATCAATTGTCCTTCACCTCCCCATGATAATGCCCAGTACACATCGAAATATTTCTTCAGTGTTTGTCTTTATTTTTATTCTTATTCTTTTTCTTTTTAATTTAAATTTTTTATTTTTTATAAACATATATTTTTATACCCAGGGTACAGGTCAGTGAATCGCCAGGTTTACACACTTAACAGCAATCACCATAGCACATACCCTCCCGAATGTCCATAACCTCACTCCCCTTCTCCAAACCCCCTCCCCCCAGCAATCCTGAGTCTGTTTTGTGAGATTAAGAGTCACTTATGGTTTGTCTCCCTCCCAATCCCATCTTGTTTCATTTATTCTTTTCCTACCCCCTTAACCCCCCATGTTGTATCACCACTATCTCATATCAGGGAAATCCTATGATAGTTGTCTTTCTCAGCTTGACTTATTTCGCTAAGCATGATACCCTCTAGTTCTATCCACGGTGTCGCAAATGGCAAGAATTCATTTATTTTGATGGCTGCATAGTATTCCATTGTGTATATATACCACATCTTCTTTATCCATTCATCTATTGATGGACATCTAGGTTCATTCCATAGTTCTATTGTAGACATTGCTGCAAAAACATTCGGGTGCACGTGCCACTTCAGATCACTACGTTTGTATCTTTAGCATAAATACCCAGTAGTGCAATTTCTGGGTCATAGTGCAGTTCTATTTTCAACTTTTTGAGAAACCTCCATGCTGTTTTCCAGAGTGGTTGCACGAGCGTGCATTCCAAACAACAGTGTAGGAGGGTTCCTCTTTCTCTGCATCCTCGCCAGGATCTGTCATTTCCTGACTTGTTAATGTTAGTCATTCTGACTGGTGTGAGGTGATATCTCATTGTGGTTTTGATTTGTATTTCCCTGATGCTGAGAGATATGGAGCACATTTTCATGTGTCTGCTGGCCATCTAGATGTCTTCTTTGCAGAAATGTCTGTTCACCTCTTCTGCCCATTTTGTGATAGGATTATTCTTTCGGTGTTGAGTTTGCTAAGTTCTTATAGATTTTGGACACTAGTCCTTTATCTGATATGTCCTTTGCAAATATCTTCTCCCATTCTGTCAGTTGTCCTTTGGTTTTGTTAAGTGTTTCCTTTGCTGTGCAAAAGCTTTTGATCTTGATGAAATCCCAATAGTTCATTTTTGCCCTTGCTTCCCTTGCATTTGGCGATGTTCCTAGGAAGATGTTGCTGCGGCTGAGGTCGAAGAGGTTGCTGCCTGTGTTCTCCTCAAGGGTTTTGATGAATTCATTTCTCACATTGAGGTACGTCATCCCTTTTGAGTTTATTTTCTTGTGTGGTGTAAGAAAATGGTCCAATTTCATTTTTCTGCATGTGGCTGTCCAATTTTCCCAACACCATTTGTTGAAGAGGCTGTCTTTTTTTCCATTGGACATTCTTTCCTGCTTTGTCGAAGATTAATTGAACATAGAGTTGAGGGTCTATTTCTAGGCTCTCTATTCTGTTCCATTGATCTATGTGTCTGCTTTTGTGCCAGTACCATGCTGTCTTGATGATGACAGCTTTGTAATAGACTTGAAGTCCGGAATTGTAATGACACCAACATTGGCTTTCTTTTTCATTATTCCTTTGGCTATTCGAGGTCTTTTCTGGTTCCATATAAATTTTAGGATTATTTGTTCCATTTCTTTGATAAAGACAGGTGGTACTTTGATAGGAATTGCATTAAATGTGTAGATTGCTTTAGGTAGCATAGACATTTTCACAATATTTATTCTTCCTATCCAGGAGCATGGAACATTTTTCCATTTCTTTGTGTCTTCCTCAATTTCTTTCATGAGCACTTTATAGTTTTCTGAGTATAGATTCTTTGCCTCTTTGGTTAGGTTTATTCCTAGGTATCTCATAGTTTCGGTACAATTGTAAATGGGATGGACTCCTTAATTTCCCTTTCTTCTGTCTTGTTGTTGGTGTAGAGAAATGCAACTGATTTCTGTGCATTGATATTATATCCTGACACTTTCCTGAATTGCTGTACAAGTTCTAGCAGTTTTGTAGTGGAGTCTTTTGGGTTTTCCACATATAGTACCATATCATCTGAGAAGAGTGATAGTTTGACTTCTTCTTTGCTGATTTGGATGCCTTTAATTTCCTTTTGTTGTCTGATTGATGAGGCTAGGACTTCTAGTACTATGTTGGACAGCAGTGGTGATAATGGATATCCTAGGCGTGTTCCCGACCTTAGCGGAAAAGCTTTCAGTTTCTCTCCATTGAGAATGATATTTGTGGTGGGTTTTCCATAGATGGCTTTGATAATATTCAGGTATGTGCCCTCTATCCCTACACTTTGAAGAGTTTTGATCAGGAAGGGATGCTGTACTTTGTCAAATGCTTTTTCAGCATCTATTGAGAGTATCATATGGTTCTTGTTCTTTCTTTTATTGATGTGTTGTATCACATTGATTGATTTGCAGATGTTGAACCAACCTTGCAGCCCTGGAATAAATCCCACTTGGTCGTGGTGAATGATGCTTTTAATGTACTGTTGAATCCTATTGGCTAATATTTTGGTGACAATTTTCGCATCCGTGTTCATCAAGGATATTGGTCTGTAGTTCTCTTTTTTCATGGGATCCTTGTCTGGCTTTGGGATCAAGGTGATGCTGGCCTCATAAAATGAGTTTGGAAGTTTTCCTTCCATTTCTATTTTTTGGAACAGTTTCAGGAGAATAGGAATTAGTTCTTCTTTAAATGTTTGGTAGAATTCCCCCAGTGGGCTGCCTGGCCCTGGGCTTTTGTTTGTTTGGAGGTTTTGATGACTGTTTCAATTGCCTTACTGGTTATGGGTCTGTTCAGGCTTTCTATTTCCTCCTGGTTCAGTTTTGGTAGTTTATATGTTTCTAGGAATGCATCCAGCTCTTCCAGATTGTCAAATTTGTTTGCGTAGAGTATGTTTTATAATTGTATATATTTCATTGGTGTTAGTTGTGATCTCTCCTCTTTCATTCATGATTTTATTGATTTGGGTCCTTTCTCTTTTCTTTTTGATAAGTCTGGCCAGGAGTTTATCAATCTTATTAATTCTTTCAAAGAACCAGCTACTAGTTTCATTGATATGCTCTATTGTTTTTTTGGTTTCTATTTCATTGATTTCTGCTCTGATCTTTATGATTTTTCTTCTCCTGCTGGGTTTAGGGTTTCTTTATTGTTCTTTCTCCAGCTCCTTTAGATGTATAGATAGGTTGTGGACCTGAGACCTTTCTTGTTTCTTGAGAAAGGCTTGTATGGCTATATATTTTCCTCTCAGGGCTTCCTTTGTTTTGTCCCACAGATTTTGAAACATTGTGTTTCCATTATCATTTGTTCCCATGAATTTTTTCAATTCTTTAAATTCCTGGTTGACCCATTCATTATTTAGTAGGATGGTGTTTAGTCTCCATGTATTTGGGTTCTTTCCAAATTTCCTCTTGTGATTGAATTCTAGCTTCAGAGCATTGTGTTCTGAAAATATGCAGGGAATGATCCCAATCTTTTGATACTGGTTGAGACCTGATTTAGGACCTAGAATGTGATCTATTATGGAGAATGTTCCATGTGCACTAGAGAATAATGTGTATTCTGTTGCTTTGGGATGGAATGTTCAGAATATATCTGAGATGTCCATCTGATCCAGTGTGTCATTTAAGGCCTTTATTTCCTTGTTGATCTTTTGCTTGGATGATCTGTCCATTTCAGTTAGGGTAGTGTTAATGTCCCTACTATTATTGTATTATTGTTGATGTGTTTCCTTGATTTTGTTATTAATTGGATTATATAGTTGGCTGTTCCCACGTTGAAAGCATAGATATTTAAAATTGTTAGATCTTCTTGTTGGACAGATCCTTTGAGTATGATATAGTGTCCTTCCTCATCTCTTATTATAGTCTCTGGCTTAAAATCTAATTGATCTGATATAAAGATTGCTACTCCTGCTTTCTTCTGATGTCCAATAGCATGGTAAATTCTTTTCCACCCCTCACTTTAAAACTGGAGGTGTCTTTGGGTTTAAAAGGAGTTTCTTATAGGCAACATAAAGATGGGTTTTGTTTTTTTATCCATTCTGATACCCTGTGTCTTTTGATTGGGACATTTAGTCCATTAACTTTCAGGGTAACTATTGAAAGATATGAATTTAGTGCCATTGTATTGTCTGTAAGGTGACTGTTACTGTATATTGTCTCTGTTCCTTTCTGATCTACCACTTGTAGGCTCTCTCTTTGTTTAGAGGACCCCTTTCAATATTTCCTGTAGAGCTGATTTGGTGTTTGCAAATTCTTTCAGTTTTTGTTTGTCCTGGAAGTTTTTAATCTCTCCTTCTATTTTCAATGATAGCCTAGCTGGATATAGTATTCTTGGCTGCATGTTTTTCTCATTTAGTGCTCTTAATATATCATGCCAGATCCTTCTGGCCTGCCAGGTCTCTGTGGATAAGTCTGCTGCCAATCTAATATTTTTAACATTGTATGCTGCAGACTTATTTTCCTGGGTTGCTTTCAGGATTTTCTCTTTGTCACTAAGACTTGTAAATTTTACTATTAGGTTACGGGGTGTGGACCTATTCTTATTGATTTTGAGGGGCGTTCTCTGTACCTCATGGATTTTGATGCTTGTTCCCTTTGCCATTTTGGGGAAATTCTCTGAAGTATACCTTCTGCTCCCCTCTCTCTTTCTTTTTCTTCTGGAATCCCAATTATTCTAATGTTGTTTCGTCTTATGGTGTCACTTATCACTCAAATTCTCCCCTCATGGTCCAGTAGCTATTTGTCTCTCTTTCGCTCAGCTTCTTTATTCTCTGCATTTGGTCTTTTATATTGCTAATTCTTTCTTCTACCTCATTTATCCTAGAAGTAAGAGCATCCATTTTTTATTGCACCTCATTAATAGCTTTTTTGATTTCAACTTGGTTGGATTTTAGTTCTTTTATTTCTCCAGAAAGGGCTTTTATATCTCCCGAGAGGGTTTCTCTAATATCTTCCATGCCTTTTTTGAGCCTGGCTAGAACCTTGAGAATCGTCATTCTTAACTCTAGATCTGACATATTACCAATATCTGTATTGATTAGGTCCATAACCTTCGGTACTACCTCTTATTCTTTTTTTTGTGGTGAATTTTTCCACCTTGTCATTTTGTCCAGATAAGAGTATATGAAGGAGCAATTAAAATACTAAAAGGGTGGCAACAACCCCAGGAAAATATGCTTTAACCAAATCAGAAGAGATCCCAAATCGTAAAGGGGGTTCAGAAAGAAAAAAAAAAGAAACAAGTAAAAAAAGAAAACAAATAAAGAAAAAGTATAAAAAATAAAAAATATATGTATTAGATAAAATAGTTAAAAACGTTAAAAAATGAAAAGTGTAAAAGTGAAAAAAATTTTAGCAGAAGAGAAAAAAATTGAAAAGAAAAAAAAACTAAATTAACTGCAAGACTAAAGAATCATAGGGAGAAAGCCATGAGTTCTGTGCTTCGCTTTCTCCTCCTCTGGAATTCTGCTGCTCTCCTTGGTATTGAAACTGCACTCCTTGGTAGGTGAACTTGGTCTTGGCTGGATTTCTTGTAGATCTTCTGGGGAAGTGGCCTGGTGTAGTGATTCTCAAGTGTCTTTGCCCCAGGTGGAATTGCACCACCCTTACCAGGGGCTGAGTAATCCGTTCGGGTTTGCTTTCAGGAGCTTTTGTTCCCTGAGCACTTTCCGTAGAGTTCTGGAGGACGGGAATGAAAATGGCGGCCTCCTGGTCGCCAGCCTGGAGGATCCGAGAGCCCAGGGCCCCACTCCTCAGTGCGCCCTCAGAGAATAGCACCCAATAACTCCCGTTTTCCTGACCTCCGGCGGTGCCCCGAGCTCACCAAGCCTGCGACCAGTTCAAGGTAACCCCGAGCTGTGAGCTCACTCTCGGCTCTGTCTCTGTAGCTGGCTTCCCCGTTCTAATACTTGTAAACTCTGCGACACTCAGACACCCCCGATCCTTCTGTGACCCTGTGGGACCTGAGGCCATGCTGACCCTGCATGTGCTTCACCCCGGTTTAGCCTCTGGAGCGATGTCCCTCAGCGGAACAGACTTTTAAACGTCCTGATTTTGTGCTCCATTGCTCTGCCACTTGCCGGGAGCTGGACCCTCCCCCTGGGGTCTATCTTCCCGTCGCTTTGGATTCACTTCTCTGCTAGTCCTACCTTTCAGAAAGTGGTTGATTTTCTGTTTCTAGAACTACTGTTCTTTTCTCTTCAATATGCCATTGGATTTGTAGGTGTTTGCAAACTTTAGATAAGCTATCTAGCTGATCTCCTGCTTGCTGAAGTAGTTTCAGCATGCTACTTCTCCGCCATCTTGACTCCTCCCTGATCCAAACATTTTAAGCAGGGTGGTCTTTAGCTTCCAGTTGTCTGAATTCCATCCAAACTTTTTTCTTGTGGTTGAGTTCCAGTTTCAAAGCACTGTGGTCTGAGAATATGCAGGGAATAATCTCAATCCTTTGGCATCAGTTGAGCCTTGATTTGTTACCCAGTATGTGGTCTATTCTGGAGAAGGTTCTATGTGCACTCAAAAAGCATGGGTATTCTGTTGTTTTAGGGTGGAATGGTCTGTATATATCTATGAAGTCCATCTGGTCCAATGTGTCATTCAATGCTCTCATTTCTTTATTGATTTTCTGCTTGGATGATCTGTCTATTAATGAGAGTGGTGTGTTAAGTTTTCCTAACATTAATGTATTCATATCAATATGACTCTTTATCTTGATTAACCACTGTCTTATGTAGTTGGCTGCTCCTGTATTGGGGCATAAATATTTACAATTGTTAGATCTTCTTGTTGGATAGACCATTTAAGAATGATGTAGTGTCCTTCTTTTTCTCTGACCATAGTCTTTAGTTTAAAATCTAATTTATCTGATATGAGAATCACTATCCCAGCTTTCTTTTGAGGCCCATTGACATGAACGATGTTTTTTTTTTATCCCTTCACTTTCAGTTTGAATGTATATTACATTCCAAATGGGTCTCTTGTAGACAACATATGGACAGGTCCTGTCATTTTATCCAATCTGCAACCCTGTGGCATTTTATGGGAGCATTTAGGCCATTCACGTTGAGAGTGATTATTGAAATATACTTTTTTATTGACATCATGTTGCCTGTCAAGTCCTTGTTTCTATAGATTGTCTCTGTAAATTTTTGTTTTGTGACACTCTTGGGTTCTTTCTTCTTTTGTAGAACCCTCCCTTTAGTATTTCTTGTAGTGTTGGCTTGGTGGTCACATACTCTTTTAAACCTTGCCAGTCATGGAAACTCTTTAACTCTCCATCAATTTTGAATGTCAACCTTGTTGGATAAATTATTCTTGGCTGCATGTTCTTCTCATTTAGTGTCCTGAATATGTCTTGTCACCCCTTTCTGGCTTGCCATGTTTCTGTGGACAGGTCTGACGTTACTCTGATGGACCTTCTTCTGTAGGTAAGGAATATCTTCCCCCTAGCTGCTCTCTAAAGCTGTTGTCTAAAATTATGATTTGTAAGTCTTACAAACAAATGCCTTGAGGTCATTCTAGATTCATTGATCTTTGGGGTGTTCTTTCTACCTCTAGGACATGAATGCTGGTTCTATTCCTCAGATTGGGAATATTTTCATGGAGAATTTGTTCAACTATATCTTCTAGTCTTCTTTCTTTCTCCTCCCCCTCAGAGATCCCAATAATTGTGATGCCCCATAATCAATAATTTTTAAGAATTGTTAGGAAAGACCAGTGGGCCACAACTACCATGGTACCTACAGACCCTACCACTAGAGAAACTTCCTTAGGTTAAAACATTGTTCCAAGACTCTTCTTAAATACTATTTTTACTTTGAAGTTATAGCACATTTTAAACTATGAGTAATCATAAATATGCACTGAACATAGTTTATTAAATATAGGAACAGAAAGTTTTATCACAGAATGAAAAAAGTTAAAGGAACAGTGTCTACTACAGATTGCAAATCTAGGCAAGATCCAGAAGTGGGGTCTGTGACCCTACCAGAATCTAACACAAAGATACCAGGTACATGTATTTGTAATAGTCAGGCAAAGAATAAAGAATACCAAAGATAAACATCACTTCTCTCACAATTCTGTTAAAAGTTGATCCTGCATTTCAACGTCCCACTTTCACAGTAAAATTCTCCCCTTAACCTAGACCCCAAAACATGAAAGGGCAATGATCATGGAGATGGCTGCAACTAGCCAGTTCCTTTTGTGTCCATAGCAGTTGTTGGGAATAAAAAGTCACAGAGCTCTTGTAAAAACTGGCTACATGCCACTTCTGCTTCTTGCTCCCACCCTAACTATAATTTTCTGTCTCTTAGCAGTTATGGTAGAAAGGCAAATGGAGAATACGAAACATGTTTAATCCCTTGATATAGGAAAACAAGCCTACTGTTATTCCCCATTGTCACAACCCATTAACACAAACTTATGAGGTATTTTTTTTTATTCAGAAGAACTAACTAGACAACTATAACTCCTTGGAGGACAGACACTGACTGACATTTCATTAAAAGTGTGCTAAAAGAACAATATGATATAATATAAATTATATAAATATTATATTATATATTATATTATATTAATACTATACTATAATATAATACAATACCCAATCCTGTATTTCTGAAACCTAACTGTTCAATAATTTCTGTGAAGAAAATCTGTCAATTTCTAGACAAAAAGAATGTTTCACATCATTTACCTGAAGGACTACTATGAGTAACAGTAAAAATGCAAACTCCATTCAACTCTCATTTGATGTTTAAAAGGCAGTTAGAACTCAGGCTATTCATAGGCACCTGGTTGGCTCAGTTGGTAGAGCATGTGACTCTTGATCTTGGGGTTGTGAGTTTGAGCCCCACACTGGGTGTAGAGATCACTTAAAAATAAAATCTCAAAAACAAAACAAAAACAAACAAAAAAACCCTCAGACTATCCAAAACAGAATGAAAAATCTTTTCCCAAACACTTGCTCTGCCTCTCATAATTGGTGCCTCCGTTAAATACATTTCCAATCACCTGAACTCCAAAGCTAGAACCTTCAAAGTAACCCCAAACTCTTCTTCATAGCACATGTCCAAATTAGTCATTAACATCTTTCATATCTATTCCCTCTTCTCTGTCCTATCACTATTACCTTACTTCAAGGAACCCATATTTTTCTCACTGGATTCTTACCAAAGCTTTGGAAAAAGCTTCTGCCATTTTTCAATCAATTTTTCATTTTTGTCTGCAGATTTATCTTCATAAAAAACACATTTTATCATGCCTCTCTTCATCACAAAGTTCTCCTCTGGCTCCCTGTGTGTTCTATCATGAAATCCAAATTCCTATATGCAATTGGAAGGCCATCTATAATGACCTCAACTACTCTAAACTTCTTACTATTTTTAATACTAGCCTGTTTTCTGACTCTTATTACTAAACATGCTAGACCCTCACCCTACAATGTCTCTCTCCAACCTGGAAATTGCTCCTCCCTCACAGCCACAAAATAGTGACCATCTAAACTTCTCAATAGCTAACCTCTGAAAAATCCTGGATGCAAGAGGAAGGGATGATAATAAGGGTGTGCAGACTCAGGTACACCCAGAAGCATAACAGCTAAACCAAACAATTAAAAGCCTGAAAATGGAGGAATAAATGTTTTAGTCCCCAACTTCCCTTTTAATTATTTACAATGATGATACCAAATACTGAGGTCCCCTGCCTGGATCCCTCAATTTTGCTCTCCTGCCTAGTATCTCAAGCCCAGCTCCAATCTTTACTACATCCTCACTAATCTCTGTATTATTTGGTTACACCCTCCCAGCCAGGGATTCTAAGTCTGGTATGTATTAACTTGGATGGAAAAAAAGTTGTACCATTATTTTCACTCACTTCTGATGGAAATTCATCATTTCTTCCCATTATGAATCTAGACAATAAACCATAGTACCCTTAGCTGAACCTGTAACTTTGTCATTAATAGAAATCACAGATGATTTTGTATTACACTACAATTGCAGCAGATATCTTAAAATATTACTTACACTCATCCTCTACTTCAAATTATGATAGTATAAAACTTGCTACTAGATCTCATTAGTGTGTTAATAAAAAGAATGCAAATTATTATGTAAATTTTTAAAAATATTTTGATAACTGAATTTCTATATAATAGACTTCCTTTGTGATCCTATGTATTTTATTTAATGCATATATAAAAGGTTTTGTGAGAAGTGATCCATAGTCTTCAACCAACTACCAAAAGCTACCAAAGCATCAAAAAGTTTAAGAATACCTCCTCTAGAGCAATCTTTTTCCAAATACCAACCTATAACACAATTGACATTCCCAGCCCCCACCTTCGGAGATTCTGATTAGTTTGCTAGGCAAGGAACCTCATTCTGAACCAGCATTCCCCGATGATTTTTATGTATGGACTTCTTAGACATTTTTTTGATAGACACTAATTTAGGAATATATTACCTAGGTCATATTATCTAGTTTGAGAATGGTATTCTACTTGCACAATCTGATAAAAAATGGTAAGCTGTTACCTTTTGAGAAGTACTCTATTTTTATGACTTGAATATTCTCACAGCTTTGCAGATTGTGAGATAGATATTCTAATTCTTAATATTTACAGAAAATGCAATCTTTGTCACTTTAGGGAAGGAAAATCAACAAGAAAAAGACATATTTTCTTAGGCCAAGCATCAAGATGACTTGCAAGGTTGAAATATTTGAAATATGTTGGACTTTCTTCATCAAGATAAGAAGATCAGTGACAGTTGCCATATTTTCTGTTTTATCTTTCCCCCAACTATGATAAATCCACCACCACTGCTGCCACCACCACCCTCGTGATCATCATCATCATTAAAAGCATTTCCCATCCATCCAACTTGTCTCCTGCACCCTGTGTCATCCCTATCTCAACACATGACATCTCCAGCCAGCCAGAACCTTGGCATCACTGTTGACTCCCTACTTCCTATTCCCACATTAAATCCAACTGTAAGTCTAACTAATGTGATTTACAAAATTACCCAATTTGACACATCTTTTCATCTTCCCTGGAATCACACTAGCTAAGGTCACTACCATCTTTCTCCTGGACCACAGCAGCATCTCTCAACTGCTATCCATGCCAACCTCATTTACACCCACTCCATTCCCTACACAGCTTCCAGAGTGAGATTTTGAAAATGTATATCTGATTATGTCATCATCCATCTCAAAATTTTTCAATGACTCCTTGTTTCCTCTGGATATACTCTAAGTGCCTTAGCATGGCATGCAAAACCATGCATTATCTTGACTTCTGCTACTTCTCTAATTTAATTACCTCTCTCCCCACTCTTTAAAGTCTAGCTACATTGCCCTTCTTTCTAGGTGCTTTTTGCCACCCGAGGAGTTAGGCACATTCTGTCCCTTCTTTCCCTAATGCTTAGTACCCCAACATTTTACATAGTTATTTTTCATCTTATAGGTTTCAACTTAGATATCACCTCTTCAAAGAAGCCTTCCTAAACAATTCTACTTTAGTTGGCCTCTTGTCCAATCACTATCACAGCCCCCTGTTCATTTTCTTCATAGCAATTATCATATGCTATTATATTTATATACTTGTTTACTGCTTATCTTTATCACTAGAGTATAAGCTTTTAGAAAACAAAAATACATCTGTCTTATTTGACATTTATGTTCAGTGTATTTTATGGTGCCTAGTAATAGCAGGTGCTCAATAAATATTTATTGATTAAATGAACAAATGAAAGAGCAATTCTTTCAGTGTGCTAGGTCTAAACAGGGTAACCAAGACATCATAGCACTTTTAGAAGCTGTATGAGAGACAATGGTGTTTGATAGATACCACTGATGGAGATGGATGTATACAAAACTAGGAAAACAACAAACAATTATTAGAATTAAACATCAAACATGTAAAGTAAAATGTGATATGCACAGTGTGTGTAGTAAGGGAGAGGAGGTTATTAAAGTTTCAAATTTAGCCATAATAGTTTCTTGACTTCAAGCCAACAACTATTTCTTGCTCACATACTAAATGCTAGTATTCCTAGACCTAATACAGGTCTAAGGATACATGACTAAGATATAGAACCTCCAGAAAGATAAATATTACTGTCTGTTTTTTTTACTGCTGTATCTCTCTAGGCCTAGTACAGTGTCTGGCAAAAATAAGTCTTCTGTAAGTATTTGTGACAGAAATGCAAGCAAGAAGACAAGCATGAATCAGTTCTTAACACCAAAGAAGAGAGAAATAAGAAACAAATCCATAATAAAAAGTTATAGTAAGTACAGTAATGGAAGTATGGGGGGAAAGCACAAATATAGCCCAGAGGAAGGAGTGGGGTCAGTGGTAGAAAGAAAATGTTTAATTAGGAAGCACCTGAGCTAGGTCTGAAAACTAATGGAAATTTATTGGAAATACTGGGGTGGAAGATTTGGCTGATGGGACATCCATGTAAGGAAAATAGCATATGTTCAAATGCATAAAAGAGTAAGAAAGCATGCCATATTCAGAAAATTTCAAATCATTTGGTATAGCAGGAACATAATATGGGGGTGGGTAGGTGGTAAAGCTAGAGGGTAAAGAACTATGGTGTAGAAATTTTAAGAAACTTTGGAAGGGATTAGTCAGGTTTTTATGTTATTTTTGGATAGAAGATAAGACTGAATCCAGAAGCAGATATACCAATTAGGAGGCTATCACAATAACCCATACAGTCTCAGTTCCTCAATTTTATGGAAAAGGACATTGAGTTTCAAATTTCTAGTGGACTTTTGCAAGGTTACCCAAGTGCTTACTGATGAAATCCATGTTTTCTAAGTGGAAGTTTTTTTCTTAGTACTGGATTCTCCCCCAAAACATTTTTTCTCAGTTCTTCTTTTTTATTGGGGTATAATTAACAAACAAGATTATAGTAGTTTCAGGCATACTTCTCTTATCAATTCCTTTTTTAGAATATTTTTTAATTTTCATATTCACATTCATAGTCCATTCCTTCATCGTGTTTACCCTTATTTGTGTGTGTGTGTGTGTATATTTATATTTATATGCATATATATATATATTTTTTCTTTCTTAAAAATTTTGGGAGGCAGTTTTTTCAAACAGACCAAAATACACCCAAAATCAATCAACTGTGTGGCTCTGTTCTATTCACCAGTTTTATATGTGTGTGTGTGTGTGTGTGTGTGTGTGTGTGTATATATATATATATATATATATATATATATATATATATATATAATTTTTTTCCCTCCCTTCTCCCCTCTGTTTCGGGCCCCTTCCAATTTGGTTACCATATATATATATTTTTAAAGGATATTTATTTATTTATTTGACAGATCACAAGTAGGCAGAGAGGCAGGCAGAGAGAGAGAGGAGGAAGCAGGCTCCCCACTGAGCAGAGAGCCCAATGTGGGACTCGAACCCAGGACCCTGGGATCATGACCTGAGCCGAAGGCAGAAGCTTTAACCCACTGAGCCACCCAGGTGCCCTGGTTACCATATATTTTTATAGGGTTACTGCTACTCTTAGTATTTTGTTCTCTCATTTATCTATTCTTATCTGGATAAAACGACAGGGCAGAAAATGTCATCTCAAAAAAAAAAAAAAAGAGGCAATATAATGGCCTGGAACTTATCAATAAAAACATTAGTAAGATGTCAGAACTAGAGTTCAGAATGACGATAATTAAGGTGGTAGGTGGGCTCAGAGGAAGCATGGAAGATACTAGAGATTCCCTTTCTAGAGAAATAAATTCCCTTTCTGGAGAAATAAAAGAACAACAATCTAACTAAGTTAATCAAAAATCAATTAAAGAGGTGCAATAAAAAATGGAGGCTCTTACTGCTAGAATAAATGAGGCAGAAGAGAGAATTAGTGATATAGAAGAACAATGATGGAGAATAAAGAAGCTGAGCAAAAGAGAGACAAACATTGGATGAGGAGAGGAGAATTCAAGAGGTAAGTGATACCATAAGATGAAACAATATTAGAATAATTGGGATCCCAGAAGAAGAAGAAAGAGAGAGGGGGGTAGAAGGTATATAGGAGCAAATTATAACAGATAATTTCCATAATTTGGCAAAAGGAACAAGCAACAAAATCCAAGAGGCTCAGAGAACCCCCTCAAAATCAATTAAAAATATGTCCATACCCATAATATAATAGTAAAACTTACAAGTCTCAGACACAAAGAGAAAATCCTGAAAGCAGCTTGGGGCAAGAGGTCTGTAACATATAATGGTAGAAATATTAGATTGGCAGCAGACCTATCCACAGAGACCTGGCAGGCCAGAAAGGACTGTCATGATATAATCAGAGCACTAAATGAGAAAAATATGCAGTCAAGAATACTATATTCAGCTAGGCTGTCATTGAAGATAGAAGGAGAAATAAAAAGCTTCCAGGACAGGGGGGCCCAAGTGGCTCAGTTGGTTGAACAGCTGCCTTTGGCTCAGGTCATGATCCTAGAGGCCCAGGATTGAGTCCCACATCAGGCTCCCTGATTGATGGGGAGTCTGTTTTTCCCTCTGACATCTCCCCTCTCATGCTCTCTCTCTCTCTCTCTCATTCTCTCTATCTCTCTTTCTCAAGTAAAAAAGTAAAAAATCTTAAAAAAAGAAAGCATCCAGGACAAACAAAAACTAAGAGAATATGCAAACACCAAACCACCCCTACAGGAAATATTGAAAGGTGTCCTCTAAGCAAAGAGAGAGCCTAAAAGTAACAGACTAGAAAGGAACAGAGACCATGTACAGTAACAGTCATGTTACAGGGAATACAGTGACACTAAATTTGTATCTTTCAATGATTACCCTGAATCTAAATGGGCTAAATGTCCCAGTCAAAAGACACAGGGTATAAGAATGGATTAAAAAAAAACAAAACAAGACCCATAAATATGTTGTCTGCAAGAGACTCATTTTAGACCCAAAGACACTTCCATATTTAAAGTGAGGGGGTATAAAACAATTTACCATGCTAATGGACATCAAAAGAAAGCTGGGGTGGTATTCCTTCTATCAGAAAAATTAGATTCTAAGCAAAAAACTATAATAAGAAATGAAGAAGGACACTATATCAATTAAGAGGTCTGTCCAACAAGAAGATCTAACAATTTTAGATATCTATACCCCTAACATGGGGGTAGCCAATTATATAAGCCAAATAATAACAAAATCAAAGAAACAAATCAACAGTAATACAATATTAGTAAGGGACTTTAATACCCCCTTCACTGAAATGGAGAGATCACCTAAGCAAAAGATCAACAAGGAAATAAAGGCTTTAAATGACACACTGGACCAGATGGACATCACAGATGTACTCAGAACCTTCTATCCCAAAGCAACAGGATACACATTCTTCTCTAGTGCACATGGAATATTCTCCAGAATAGATGACATCCTGTGTCACAAATCAGGTCTCAACCAGTACCAAAATACTGGGGTCATTCCATGCATATTTTCAGACCACAATTCCTTGAAACTAGAACTCAGTCACAAGAGGAAATTTGGATAGAACCCAAACACATGGAGACTAAAGAGCATCCTACTAAACAATGAATGGGTCAACCAGGAAATTAAAGAAGAATTGAAAAAAATTCACGGGAACAAATGATAACGAAAACACAGTGGTTCAAAATCTGTGGGACACAGCAAAGGCAGTCCTGAGAGGAAAATATATAGCGATGCAGGCCTTTCTCAAGAAACAAGAAAGTTCTCAAATACATAACCTAACCCTACACCTAAAGCAGCTGGAGAAAGAACAACAAAGAAAGCCTAAACCCAGCAGGAGAAGAAAAATAATAAAGATCAGAGCAGAAATCAATGAAATAGAAACCAAAAGAACAGTAGAACAAATCAATGTAAATAGGAGCTGGTTCTTTGAAAAAATTAGTAAGATTGATAAACCCCCAGCCATACTTATCAAAAAGAAAATAGAAAGGACCCAAATTAATAAAATCATTAATGAAAGAGAAGAGATCACAACCAACACTGAAGAAATAAAAACAATCATAAGAACACATTATGAACAAATACATACCAGGAAATATGACAATCTGGAAGAAATGGATGCCTTCCTAGAGACATATAAACTACTAAAACTGAACCACAAAGAAATAGAAATCCTGAACAGACCCATAACCAGTAAGGAAATTGAAGCAGTCGACAAAAAATCTCCCAAGAAGCAAGAGCTCAAGGCCAGATGGATTCCTGGGGGAATTCTACCAAACATTTAAAGAATTAATTCCTATTCTCCTGAAACTGTTCCAAAAAGTAGAAATGGAAGGAAAACTTCCAAATTCATTTTATGAGGCCAGTATCACCTTGATCCCAAAACCAGACAAAGAGCCCATCAAAAAAGGGAATTACAGACCAATATCCTTGATGAACTCAGATGTGAAAATTCTCACCAAAATACTAGCTAATAGGATCCAACAGTACATTAGAAGAATTATTCAATACGACCAAGTGGGATTTATTCCAGGGCTGCAAGGTTGGTTCAACATCCACAAATCAATTGATGTGATACAATACATTAATAGGAGAAAGAACAAGAACCATATGATATTCTCAATAGATGCTGAAAAAGCATTCAACAAAGTGCAGCATCCTTTCTTGATTAAAACTCTTCACAGTGTAGTCATAGAGGATACATAACTCAATATCATAAAAGTCATCTGTGAGAAACCCACTGCAGATATCATTCTCAGGAAAAAACTGAGAGCTTTCCCCCTAAGGTCAGGAACACAGCAGTGTTGCCCACTATCACCACAGCTATTCAACACGGTACTAAAATTACTAGCCTAAGCAATTAGACAACAAAAAGAAATTAAAGGCATCCAAATAGGCAAAGAAGAAGTCAAACTACCACTCTTTGCAGATGATACAATACTTCATGTGGAAAACCCAAAAGACTCCTCTCCAAAACTGCTAGAACACATACAGGAATTCAGAAAAGTGTCAGGATATAAAATCATTGCACAGAAATCAGTTGTATTTCCATACATCAACAGCAAAAGAGAAGAAAGAGAAATTAAGGAGTCAATCCCATTTACATTACACCCAAAACCATAAGATACCTAGGAATAAACCTAACCAAAGAGGCAAATTATCTGTACTCAAAGAAGTATAAAGTACTCATGAAAGAAATTGAGGAACACACAAAGAAATGGAAAATTTTTCCATGCTCATGGATTGGAAGAACAAATATTGTGAAAATGTCTATGCTACCTAAAACAATCTATACATTTAATGCAATCCCTATCAAAATACCATCAATTTGGGGGGGAGACAAGATGGCGAGGAAGTAGAAGGAGGCGCTGCTTTAACCTGTACCCTAAAGTGAGCTGATTACCTACCAAAGAACTCTGATCACCCATGAAATCAGCCCGAGATCAGAATTGTACACTTCTGGATCTCTACAGGGGCAGAAGATGCCAGTGGGGAGGTAAAACAGAGTGGGAACCTTGGACTGATATCAGAAGATAAACAAAAGGGGAAGGGAGCCACGAGAGGTGACCGATTAAAAATACCCCAATACAGTGTGTAAACCTGGTGATTCACAGACCTGTACCCCTGGGGGGATAAAAATATATGTTTATAAAAAATAAAAAATTAATTTAAAAAAAACTTGAAAAAAAAATACCCCAATACAAGAGTCTGGGGACCAGCATTAACTTGGAGTCCGGTTAAAGCACTCAAAAAGAGCAAAGGATTGCGGGGGTAAATTGTGGGAATCAGGGCAGTTAGGGACAGGGGCTTAAGTCCCCGGACCCAGGACATCCTCCCCTGGTGCTGAGCCAGAGAGAGTGCGGCAGAGAAATGAGGTCTGGTCCCTGAGCTGCCAGCGTGCCTGAGAAAGTGTGGGGTCTGGCTCCCATGAGGGGCTGGGAGCCTCACCAAATGGCAGAACACTGTGCTGTGATATCAGAGCTTTAGATGTGCATGCCTCACACCCTCCCCTGAGAGAGGTGCGCACAGGTGCTAGAGGGGCACTCTTAGACCCAAGCCTTGCTATCAGAGACTGAGACACACGCTCCACACCCTCCCCTGAGAGAGGTGCACGCAAGCCCGGTGCTCTTGGACCCAGAAAGACCAGGCACTCCCAGCCCAGGCCAGCAGGAAAATCTCAGTGTGCAATCGCTGCTTGGAACCTCTCTGGCGCTCTGGAGCTGCCCGGACAGCCGCCACTGCCATGGTTTTGGGTACAAACAGGAGATCCTGCGTCTCCAGGGACTGTGACTTGGAACCTGCTCTGCCAGTGGCCCAGGGGAAACCTAATGTGCTCTGGAGACCCAGAAGGGAACAGACTGAGGCTTCTCTCAGAGAGGGAGGTCAGGGTGCAGTTTGCTTTCCTCTAAACTTCCAAAAACCATCAGAAGCTGTCACGGCAAGAGAACAAATGGACAAACATAAAAACCTCCAGAGAACAAAAGCCTGAAAAACCGGTTTCCTCACAGCCCACCCCCTTGAGGGGGTCTGGAGGACTTAGCTCAGAGAATATCATTGACTGAAAACCCACGTGGCAGGTCTCTCCCCCAGAAAACCAAGCAGGAAAGAAAAAAAAAAAAAAAAAGATGACAAGAGAACAACCACCACTACTTCATAGATACAACTTTTATTTTTAACTCATTCCCACTATTATGGTACTTTTTTTTATATAGATAATTTTTTAACCTATTTACCATCACAATGAGATGTCCAGTACATCAAATTCCATAATGACCTTCTAATCTGAACTTTTTGATACATACACCTGTGTTTTTCTTTTGATTTTCTATTTTTAATTTTTTTTTAAATTTTAGTTTAGTTTAGTCTAGTTTCTTTTTTAATTTTTATTTTCTAATATTCATATAGAGTTAAACTTCAAGGTAATCCCCTTTCCCCAATCAATGCTACTCCTATAGGTAAATCAGTTTTTAATCCCCCTTTATCTTAGGAAAGTTGAGTCCTTTAACAAAGATATCAAGATACATCCAAGAAGAATCAAAATAATCTTCCTCGCCCACACTGAGAATTTATAACCACTCTTCCATCTTTTCCTTCCACCAGTGTTTCTGTGTATTTGTGTTTCCCCTGATAGTATATAAATCTTACACTTGGGGCTCTTTTTGACAAGGTTATTCCTTTTTTTGCTTATATATAAATATTTTTTCTCTTGTCATATAGTTTTATCAGTGTTTTTGTTTGTATACTTCATAAATCGTACCTTGGGGCCCATTTGGGCTGAGCCTTCTCTTTTATCTTCCCCTTTTTTCCTGTCTCTCTCTCTCCCTCTCTTTTTCTTTTCTTTTTTCTCTTGTTTGGGTGGGGAATCCTGATTGCTCAGAAGCGTTCCAGGGTGCACCTTGACTGCACAATGATCAATACATCCAGCTACATCAGTTCAGTCATCTCTCACCAAAATGACTAGGAGGAGGAATGCCCAACAGAAGAAAAATACAGATGATGGGCCTTCTACAACAGAGCTAATGGCTATCGACATAGACAATATGTCGAAAGGGGAATTCAGGCTAATAATTATCCAGGCAATAGCTAGGTTGTAGAAAACTATGGATGACCAAATGGAATTGATTAGGGCAGAACTGAAAGCAACCAGGCATGATGTTCAAACATGCTCTCATGCTCTCAAACATGCCCTAACAATGTTAGGGCAGAACTGAAAGCCACCAGGGATGATGTTCAAAATGCTCTCAGTGAGTTTCAATCTAATCTAAATTCTCTAAAAGCTAGGATAACTGAGACAGAAGATAGAATTAGTGATTTGGAGGACAAACAGTTAGAGAGAAAGGATCAAGAAGAAGCCAGGAACAAACAGCTTAGAAGCCAAGAAAACAGAAACAGGGAAATAAATGATGCCATGAAACGTTCCAATGTCAGAATTATTGGAATCCCTGAAGGGGAGGAGAAAGAAAGAAGTCTAGAAGATATAGTGGAACAAGTTGTCCATGAAGATTCTCCCAATCTCACAAATGGAACCAGCATTCATGTAATAAAGGCAGAATGGTTTGCCCCCAAGATTTTAGATTCTTAAAATCCTCGAGACACCTAATAGTAAGAATGAAGAATTATAATTGTA
>NC_081575.1:42866098-42904155 GCF_022355385.1 Mustela nigripes
CATTGGAATCCCTGAAGGGGAGGAGAAAGAAAGAAGTCTAGAAGATATAGTGGAACAAGTTGTCCATGAAGATTCTCCCAATCTCACAAATGGAACCAGCATTCATGTAATAAAGGCAGAATGGTTTGCCCCCAAGATTTTAGATTCTTAAAATCCTCGAGACACCTAATAGTAAGAATGAAGAATTATAATTGTAGGTAGACCCTCTTGAAAGCAGCTAGGACAAAGAAGCTCCTTACATACAGAGGAGAACCCATCAGAATGCCAGACCTGTCCACAGAGACCTGGCAAGCCAGAAAGGGCTGGCAAGATATATTCAGGGCACTAAATGAGAAGAGCATGCAGCCAAGAATACTTTATCCAGCAAGACTGACATTCAAAATGGATGGAGAGATAAAGAGTTTCCAAGACTGGCAAGGTTTAAAAGAGTATGCGACCACCAAGTTGACACTGCAGGAAATATTAAGGGGGGGTCTGTAAAAGAGAAAAAAAATCCTAAAAATATCATTGAACAGAAATATAGAGACAATCTACAGAAAGGAAGACTTCAAAGGTAACATGATGTCAATAAAAACGTATCTATCAATAATCACTCTCAATGTGAATGGTCTAAATGCACCCATAAAATGACACAGGGTTGCAGATTGGATAAAAGGACAGGACCCATCCATATGTTGTCTACAAGAGACCCATTTTGAACCTAAAGATACACCCAGACTGAAAGTGAAGGGATGGAGAAGCATCTTTCATGCCAATGGGCCTCAAAAAAAGGTCGGGGTAGTGATTCTCATATCAGATAAATTAGATTTTAAACTAAAGAATGTAGTCAGAGATCCAGAAGGACACTACATAATTCTTAAAAGGACTATCCACCAAGATGTTCTAACAATTATAAATTTCTACGCCCCCAATATGGAAGCAGCCAATTACATAAGAAAACTATTAATCAAGATAAAGAGTCATATTGATATGAATACATTAATAGTAGGAGATCTTAACATGCCTCTCTCAGTAAATAGACAGATCATCGAAGCAGAAAAACAATAAAGAAACAAGAGCATTGGGGGCACCTGGGTGGCTCAGTGGGTTAAAGCCTCTGACTTCGGCTCAGGTCATGATCCCAGGGTCCTGGGATTGAGCCCCGCATTGGGCTCTCTGCTCAGCAGGTAGCCTGCTTCCTCCTCTCTCTCTCTCTGCCTGCCTCTCTGCCTACTTGTAATCTCTGTCTGTCAAGTAAAATAAATAAAACCTTTAAAAAAAAAAAGAAAAGAAAAACAAGAGCATTGAATGACACATTGGACAAGATGGACCTCATAGATATATAAAGAACATTCCACCCTAAAACAACAGAATACTCATTCTTCTCAAGTGCACATGGAACCTTCTCAAGAATAGACCACATACTGGCTCACAAATCAGGACTCAACTGATATGAAAAGACTGAGATTATTCTCTGCATATTCTCAGATCACAATGCTTTGAAACTGGAGCTCAATCACAAGGAAAAGTTCAGAAAGAACTCAAACACCTGGAAGCTAAAGACCATCTTGCTTAAGAATGTTTGGATCAACCAGGAGATCAAAGAAGAACTGAAACAATTCATGGAAACCAATGAGAATGAAGACACTTCGGTCCAAAACCTATGGGATACAGCAAAGGTGGTCCTAAGGGGGAAATGCATAGCCATCCATGCCTCCCTCAAAGAAATCGAAAAATCCAGAATACACCAGCTGTCTCTACATCTTAAAGAGCTGGAGAATTAACAACAAATCAAACCAACTCCACACATAAGAAGGGAAATCATCAAGATTAGAGCTGAGATCAATGAGGTAGAAACCAGAGATATAGTAGAACGTATCAATAAAACTAGAAGCTGTTTTTTTGAAAGAATCAATACGATTGATAAACCATTGGACACACTAATCCAAAAGAAAAGAGAGAAAGCCCAAATTAATAAAATTATGAATGAAAAGGGAGAGATCACAACTAAAACCAAGGAAGTAGAAACAATCATCAGAAGTTATTATCGACAGTTATATGCCAATAAGCTAAACAACCTAGATAAAATGGATGCATTCCTGGAAAACTATAAACTCCCAAAACTGAACCAGGAAGAAACTGACCACCTGAATAGACTGATATCTAGTAACGAGATTGAAGCAGTGATTAAACACCTGCCCCAAAAAAGGAGCCCAGGACCTGACAGATTCCCAGGTAATTCTACCAAAATTCAAAGAAGAAATAATACCTATTCTCCTGAAGCTGTTTCAAAAAATTGAAGCAGAAGGAAAACTTCCAGACTCTTTTTATGAAGCCAGCATTACCCTGATCCCCAAACCAGGCAACGACCCTACCAAAAAGGAGAATTTCAGACCAATATCACTGACAAATATGGATGCAAAGATTCTCAAAAAGATCATAGCACACAGGATCCAACAGCACATTAAAAAGATTATCCACCATGACCAAGTGGGATTCCTCCCTGAGTTACAAGGATGGTTCAACATTTGCAAAACGATCAATGTGATAGAACAATAAGAGAACAGAGAAGAACCACATGGTCCTCTCAATAAATGCAGAAAAAGCATTTGACAAAATCCAGCATCCATTCCTGATTAAAACGCTTCAAAGTACAGGAATGGAGGGAACATTACTAAACTTCATAAAAATCTATCTATGAAAGACCCACAGCAAATATCATTCTCAATGGGAAAAAGCTCACAGCCTTCCCACTGAGATCAGGAACACATGGATGTCCACTCTCAACACTCTTGTTCAGCATAGTATTAGAAGTCCTAGCAACAGCAATCAGACAACAAAGAGAAATAAAAGGTACCCAAATTGGCAATGAAGAAGTCAAACTCTCTCTCTTGGCAGATGACATGATACTTTATATGAAAAACCCAAAAGACTCTACCTCCAAACTAGTAGAACTCATACAAGCAATTCAATAACATGGTAGGATTCAAAGTCAATGTACAGAAATCAGTGGCTTTCTTACACACTAACAATGAAAATACAGAAAGGGAAATTAGAGAATCGATTCCATTTACTATAGCACCAAGAACCATAAGATACCTGGGAATAAACCTTACCAAAGTGGTAAAGGATCTGTACTCGAGGAACTACAGAACACTCATGAAAGAAATTGAAGAAGACACAAAAAGATGGAAGACCATTCCATGCTCTTGGATTGGAAGAATAAACATTGTTAAAATGTCTATACTGCCTAGAGCAATCTATACTTTTAATGCCATTCCAATCAAAATTCCACAAGTATTCTTCAAAGAGCTGGAGCAAATAATCCAAAAATTTGTATGGAATCAGAAGAGACCCCAAATTGCTAAGGAAATGTTGAAAAACAAAATAAAACTGGGGGCATCACTCTACCTGATTTCAAGCTTTATTACAAAGCTGTGATCACCAAGACAGCATGGTACTGGCATAAAAACAGACACATAGACCAGTGGAACAGAGTAGAGAGCCCAGATATGGACCCTCAACTCTATGGGCAAATAATCTTTGACAAAGCAGGAAAAAATATACAGTAGACAAAAGACAGTCTCTTCAATAAATGGTGCTGGGAAAATGGGACAGCTATATGGAAAAGAATGAAACCGACCATTCTCTTACACTGTACACAAAGATAAACTCGAAATGGATAAAAGACCTCAAAGTGAGACAGGAATCCATCAGAATCCTAGAGGAGAACATAGGCAGTAACCTCTTCGATATTAGCCACAGCAACTTCTTTCAAGATATGTCTCCAAAGGCAAAGGAAACAAAAGTGAAAATGAACCTTTGGGACTTCATCAAGATCAAAAGCGTCTGCACAGCAAAGGAAACAGTCAAGAAAACAAAGAGGCAACCCACGGAATGGGAGAAGATATTTTCAAATGATAGTACAGACAAAAGGCTAATATCCAGGATCTATAAAGAACTCCTCAAACTCAACACACACAAAAGAGATAATCATATCAAAAAAATGGGCAGAAGATATGAACAGATACTTCTCCAATGAAGACATACAAATGGCTATCAGACACATGAAAATATGTTCATCATCACTAGCCCTCAGGGAGATTCAAATTCAAACCACATTGAGATATCACCTTACACCAGTTAGAATGTCCAAAATTAGCAAGACAGGAAAAAAAGTGTGTTGGAGAGGATGTGGAGAAAGGGGAAACCTTTTACAGTGTTGGTGGGAATGCAAGTTGGTGCAGCCACTTTGGAAAACAGTGTGGAGATTCTTTAAGAAATTAAAAATAGAGCTTCCCTATGACCCTGCAATTGCACTACTGGGTATTTATCCCAAAGATACATATGTAGTGAAAAGAAGGGCCTTTTTGTACCCCAATGTTTATAGCAGCAATGACCACGGTTGCCAAATTGTGGAAAGAACCAAGATGCCCTTCAATGGACGAATGGATAAAGAAGATACTCCATATACTATGGAGTATTATGCCTCCACCAGAAAGGACGAATATCCAACTTTTATAGCAACATGGATGGGACTGGAAGAGATTATGCTGAGTGAAATAAGTCAAGCAGAGAGAGCCAATTATCATAAGGTTTCACTTATTTGTGGAGCATAACAACGCAGAGGACATGGGGAGATGAAGAAGAGAATGGAGTTGAGGGAAATTGGAAGGGGAGGTGAACCATGAGGGACTATGGACTCTGAAAAACAACCTGAGGATTTTGAAGGGGCAGGGGTGGGAGGTTGGGGGAACCAGTGGTGGGTATTGGGGTGGGCACATATTGCATGGAGCACTGGGTGTGGTGCAAAAACAATGAATACTGTTAACGCTGAAAATAAAATAAATAAATAAATAAATAATTTTTAAAATGCCATCAATTTATTTTCAAAGAAATGGAAAAAATAACCCTAAAATTTATATTGAAGCAGAAAAGACCCAGAATAGCCAGATGAATGTTGAAAAAGAAAACCAAAGTGGACAGCATCACAGTTCCAGACTTCAAGCTCTATTACAAAGCCATAATCATCAAGACTGTATGGTCCTGGCACTAAAACAGACACATAGATCAATGGAAAAGAATAGAGAGTCCAAAATGTACCCTTAACTCTATGGTCAACTAATCTTCAAAAAAGCAGGAAAGAATGTCCAATGGAGAAAAGATAGTCTTCAACAAATGGTGTTGGGAAAATTGGAAAACCACATGCAGAAGAATAAAACTATACAATTTCCTTACATGACACTCAAAAAAAGAGACCCCAAAGGGATGAAAGACCTCAATGTGAGACAGGAATCCATCAAAATCCTTGATAACAGAGGGAGCAACCTCTTTGACCTCAGCCACAGCAACTTCTTCCTAGAAACATCACTAAAGGCAAGGGAAACAAGGGCAAAAATGAGCTATTGGGACTTCATCAATACAATAGCTTTTGCATAGCAAAGGAGACAGGCAACATGTTAAACCAAAAGACAGCTAATAGAACAGGAGATGATATTTTCAAATGACATATTAGATAAAGGACTAATATCCAAAATATAGAACTTATCAAATTCAATACCCAAAGAATGAATAATCCAACCAAGAAATGGGCAGAAGACATGAATAGACATTTATGAAAAGAAAACATCCAAATAGCCAACAGATACATGAAAAAGTGCTCAACATCATCAGGAAATACAAATCAAAACCACAATGAGATACCACCTCTCACCAGTCAGAATGCCTAAAATTAACAAGTCAGGGAAAAACAGATGTTGGCAAGGATGCAGAGAAAGGGGAACCCTCCTGTGCTCCTAGTGGGAATGCAAACTGGTGCAGCCATCTGGAAAACCATGTGTGTCGGAGAGGATGTGGAAAAAAGGAACCCTCTTCCACTGTTGGTGGGAATGCAAGTTGGTGTAGCCACTTTGGAGAACAGTGTGGAGATTCCTTGAGAAATTAAAAATATAGCTTCCCTATGACCCTGCAATTGCTCTACTGGGTATTTACCCCAAAGATACAGATATAGTGAAAAGAAGGGACATCTATACCCCAACGTTTATAGCAGCAATGGCCACGGTTGCCAAACTGTGGAAAGAACGAAGATGCCCTTCAACGGACGAATGGATAAGGAAGATGTGGTCCATATACACTATGGAGTATTATGCCTCCATCAGAAAGGATGAATACCCAACTTTTGTAGCAACATGGATGGGACTGGAAAAGATTATGCTAAGTGAAATAAGTCATGCAGAGAGAGTCCATTATCATATGGTTTCACTTATTTGTGGAGTATAACAAATAGCATGGAGGACAAGAGGAGTTAGAGAGGAGAAGGGATTTGGGGGAAATTGGAAGGGGAGGTGAACCGTGAGAGACTATGGACTCTGAAAAACAATCTGAGGGGTTTGAAGCAGTGGGGGGTGGGAGGTTAGGGGAACCAGATTGTGGGTATTAGAGAGGGCATGGATTGCATGGAGCACTGGGTGTGGTGCAAAAATAATGAATACTATTATGCTGAAAATAAATTTTTAAAAAAAGTAATGGGGAGAAGACATGAATGGACATTTTTCCAAAGAAGACATAGTAATTGTAGCACATGAGAAGATGCTCAATATCACTCATCATCAGGGAAATATAAATCAAAACTACAATGAGATACACCTCACATCTGTCAGAATGTCTAAAACTTAACAACGCAAGATGTGATGGGTTTTGGTGAGGAGCAGAGAAAGGGGAATACTCTTACACTGTTGGTAGGAATGCAATCTGGTAAAGTCACTTTGGAAAACAGTGTGGAGTTTCCCCTGAATAGTAAAAATAGAACTACCTATGATCCAGCAATTTCACTTGTAGGTATTTACCCAAAAGGTACAAAAATACTGACTTGAAGGGACACATGTACCTTGATGCTTATAGCTGCATTATCAACAATAGCCAAATTATGGAAAGAACCCAAATGTTCATCTACTGATAAATGGATAAAAAGAAAGTGGTGTATAAGTGCGCGCACACACACACACACAGGAATATTTCTCAGCCATAAAAAATGATAGAATCTTGCCATTTGTGATAACATGGATGGAGCTAAAGTGTTTAATACTAAGCAAAATAAATCAGTCAGAGAAAGAAAAATACCATATGATTTCACTCATATGTGGAATTTAAGAAACTGAACAGATGAACATAAGAGAAAGAAAAAGAGGGGGAGGTGAACTATAAAAGAGACTTAACCATAGAGAACAAGCTGAGGGTTGCTGGAGGAGATAGGAGGTGTGGTCATGGGCTAAATGGGTGATGGGTATTAAGGAGGGTACTTGTGATGAGCACTGGAATTATATGTAAGTGATGAGTCATTAAATCCTACTCCTGAAACTAATATTACACTATATGTTAACTAACTAGATTTTATGTTTTAAATTAACATATAATGTGTATTTGTTTCAGGGGTACAGGTCTGTGAATCATCAGTCTTACACAATTCACAGCACTCAGACTAGCACACACCTACCCCAAAGTCCATCACCCAGCCATCCAACTAACTAGAATTTAAATAAAAACTTGAAACATTAAAGAAATGGGTAGAGAACCCAAATAGACATTTTTCCAAAGATGATATAGAGTTGGCCAACAGACATAAAATGATGCCCAACATCATTCATCATCAGAAAATGCATATCAAAACCACAGGAGCTATTACTTTACACCTGTCAGAATGGCTAAAATAAAAAGAAATGACAAATGTTGGCAATGTGTGTAGAAAAAGGAACCCTCAAGCCCTGTTTGTAGGAATGAAAATTGGTGCAGCCACTGTAGAAAACAGTAAGGACACTCCTCAAAAAATTAAAAATAGAATTGTCATATGATGCAGTATTTCCACAACTGGATATCTATACAAAGAAAATTAAAACATTAATTTGAAAAAGTATATGTTCCCTTATATTTATTGAAGCATCATTTGTAATAGACAAGATATGAAAGTATCCCCAATATGTTTTTTTTAATCATTTTATTTTATCCTTAAAGGCATTTGAAAAGGCTTTAAAATGTTTCTACATGCCACCAGATGCCAGAATGCTAACAATTCCTTTTTAAATTGTTTGGTCAAAGCAGATTAAGAAGCTTTAAAGTGGAGTGGCCCAGAGGCTTGACAATTTAATATTACAAAGATATATATAGTCACCATTATAATTTTTCAATGTCAATACCCCTACATATGTTAAAAGACAATAATTCTGCTTTTTGGGGATTTCAACTAGATATTAAAGGCAGATAATGTTTTGTCCACATTACTAATCTTTTCTTTTGACTAATGTGATTCACAGAACCCACCTGGAATTATTGAGATGAGTCTCTGAATCACTTTTAGATATCACAGGGAGACAGGAGTTGCTTGATTGTCACATTATGTTTCAGTGGCTAAAAAACATATAAAACATTATTTTCTCTCTACATAATCCTAGAAATATTCATGAAAGAGTAAATGTTATTTTTCCCCAGCAGTCCCACTAGTGACATAAGTAGTTACAGTGCTTCAAAAGGAGATTCCCAAATGGAATTGGCAATGTTTCTTACCTCTGAAGCATATATAGCTTCATAAAGATATGGAGAAGAATTTGAGGGTCTGGGCAAGTACCTTGTGGTTACAGTATAAGAATAAAGTGGAGAAAAGTCTCCCAGGTTAAATTCTTGAAAGCAACACAATTTCTGTGACTTCCTGAGCAATATTTAACTCTTTTTGTGCTTTACTGTTCAGCCTAATTAGTGGAACTTTTTAAAACATTGGAAAAGGTATTGGGGAATGTGAAAGAGTGTGTGTATGCATTAAATTATGAATGTACATCACCTACCTCTATATTGTGTTCCTAAAGGTTTTTAGTCAGTATTCTGCACTTGCAACTATAATCAATTTTCTATCCTCTGGGAGTGGACAGTCTTAAATTTCCATTTGCAGCAACTCATAAGACCTGTGTTGGTGGAGGTTGATAACAGGAAGATGTATTCAAGCAACTTGTGTTCATATCTACTAAATGGGTGTCTTTTTACACTAAAAAAAAACAGATAACATTTTTAATATGAATTTTTATTCATTTTGAATTGAATTCATTTTTACTATGAATACTTCTACACTGTGTTACCTCAAATAATACACACACACACACACACACCCCACACACTCACACATAGCAGGGGCATTTTTAAAAACTTGTATGATGTCTTTTAAGGCACAAAAAGTGTCAATACAACTTCAGTTTATTAAACAAAACCCCAAAGACCTGAAATAATTCCCATACTGCCTTTAAAAATAACTTAGCTTATATCCATGATATAATATTATCTGATCTCATTCTTAGCCAATATCAGAACCTCAGGCGTCAAAGACAAGAGAATTTCTTGAGCTTACAAATAGCATAAATAAGAAATACTCTCAGATTCTATTAAGTCATACACACAACTGTATTGCAGATAAGAGAAACATGCTTCATAATTTAAGTGTAGCAATGCTTCTGTTTTGATATTATCATAAAGAAATTATTTTTGTTCACAGCTTTATATGACCTTCATGCAGAAACTGATTAAAATGTTTTTCCCTGCAACAATGACAACTGTAAATGAAAGATGAAATGAAATATATGGCCTAACATCACTGTATAGGAACTTTCCTGTTTAAAAAAGTACCCTCAGATAAAGAAGAAACTAGGAAAGCTCATTTCATTTTCTACAATCAACACAATTGCCTTTTATGCAAGGGATTTTTCATCATTCGTGACAGCAAGTTGTCACTTCCATGGATAGTTTTCGTGTAGCTTGGTAAGTATTTTATACAGTTTATTCACAAGTACTATTTGTATCAAAATGACTTATGACTTACAGCCAGGAAAAATATGGAAATAATCTGACAGGCTATGGTATATTCTGTATGTTCACTGTAGTGCTTGTTCTTTTTGTGTTTAGTTTTTCTTGGTGATAGTTGAAGAGGGTGGGAAGATACAGATATTTAAGCCTCTCCTTCTTTGCTATTTAAAGTTAGCCCAATAATAATACATTTTGTGTTTTCTTAAACATTTGTAAAGTCAAAGGAATGGAAGCAGATCAACCAGACTGCCTCAGCTCATAGAGTAAAGAAGAAAGAAGGTAAGATTTTTTCTAGGTATACAGAATAATTTCAGACATTTGTCTAGTAACCTGTAAAATATACTTATTTTCCTTTTATGTATGTCCTTCCTGGTAACAGGATGCAAAAAGGTCCTACATTCCTAGAAATCAGTAGTATTATGGAAAATTTCCTGGTCTGGGACTATTTTTCCAGAATAGATGTCGATGTGTTCCATCACATGTATGTTAAAAATACTCAATAGGATGCAAGGAAGGGGCATGAACAAATTGAGGGAACAAAATAATATCATATGTAGCAATTTAAAGCACAGAATCATGAGCTTTAACTGTGAAGGAACCAAGTAGTCATTTATACCATCCAACTCTTTGAAAATAAGTCAGAAAATGGAGGTCAAAAAAGTCTGTGTGAAATGACACAGTGAGAGAGTCCAGCCTGGAACTCAAGTCTCCTGACACACATCCCAGCACTGTTTTGACACACTTGGTCATGTTGAGATTCAGACCATAGTCTATCTCTCCTGATAGGTGCTATATTTAAAAAAATAAGAAACTCATATACTAGTGTCCTTTTCCTGATCATTGCAGTACAAGTTTTAATTCTATTTAGATGAAGAGGGAATATGATTTAGAGCTCCCATCATCTTTTTGAGAATGTTCTATCTAGACAAGAATAAAAGGTTCATTCATTCAAGAAATGGTAATTTTCAAATGAGCCCTATCAAAAGCCTTGTGGTAAAATATGAAAAATTAATCTGATAAGTATGTCAAGGATAAAGACCCAACTCAGGCTAATATGGATGGTAAAGACAGTAACTAGTATATTAATCAAAACTTATCTTTTTATTGTTGATGCTAAAAATTTATTTGAAATAAAGCCTCCTATTTTCATTCTCTTTTTTTAGAGAATTTTTTAAAAGATTTTATTTATTTATTTGACAGAGAGAGATCACAAGTAGGCATAGAGGCAGGCAGAGAGAGAGAGAGGAGGAAGCAGGCTCCCTGCTGAGCAGAGAGCCCGATGCAGGACTCGATCCCAGGACCCTGAGATCATGACCTGAGCCAAAGGCAGTGGCTTAACCCACTGAGCCACCCAGGCGCCCCCATTTTCATTCTTAGTGAATAAATGATAACTTCTTAAAATTTCAGTGACTATTTCACTCTAGGAATAAAGGCTGACTCTGATAACTGGCTCAAAGGAGAAGGTCTTACTGGGACAAACAAGTGGTTCACTTCCACAACACAAAGTGTGTCAAGTTCTTTTTCTTTTCTTTCTTTTTTTTTTTTTTGCACTCTTGTTAAAACTTTTAAGTCTTTAAGCTATAGGATATATCTTGGTTCATGTAATTGCTAACAGTTTGCCTTTACTGAAGATATTATCCCTCTTTTAAGTTTTTACACAACAAACATTTTTTACTATTACCAAAAGAAACCTTCCATGTCACAAAGCAGAAAAGATTTCATAAAAACAAAGAAGACATACAGATGGCCAACAGACACATGAAAAGATGCTCAATATCACTTACATCAGGGAAATACAAATCAAAAGTACAATGAGATACCACTTCACATTTGTCAGAATGGCTAAAATTGACAACACAAGAAACGACAGACAAGGATGGGGAGAAAGGGGAACCCTCTTATACTTTTGGTGGGTACAAAAATATTTCTAGAGTGGTACAGCCACTCTAGAAAACAGTATGGAGTTTACTCAAGAAGTTAAAAATAGAGCTACCCTATGAGTTAGCAATTGCACTAATAGGTATTTACACAAAGGATACAAAAATACTGATTTGAAGGGGCACATGCACCCTGATGCTTATAGCAGTATTATCAACAGTAGCCAAATTATGGAAAGAGCCCAAATGTCCATCTGCTGATAAGTGTATAAAGAATTGGTATATGTGTGTGTATATATATTTATACATATGTATACCTATGGAATATTACTCAGCCATAAAAAGAATGAATGAATGAATGAATGAAATGAAAAATAATGAATGAAATCTTGGCATTTACGACAACGTGGATGGAGCTAGAGTATATTATGAAATAAGTGAAATAAGTCAGAGAAAGACAAATACCATATGATTTCACTCATATGTGAACTTAGGAAACAAAGTGGATGAACATAGGGGAAAGAAAAAAAAGTGAGAGAGGCAAACCATAAGAGACTCTTAACTACAGAAAACAAACTGAGGATTACTAAAGGGGAGGTGGTAAGGTTATGGATTAAATGGGTGATTGGTATTAAGGAAGGCAGTTGTTATGATGAACACTGGGTGTTATACATAAGTGATCAATCATTAAATTCTATTCCTGAGACCGATATTATATGTTAATTAACTACAATTTAAATAAAAACTTGAAATATTTTTTAAAAAATCAAGTGGTATTAAGAGAAGAGGTTATGTCCATATGGCATAAAAATATAAAACTAACCTTGGAGTGATTTCTCAGTACCTCCAAAAGGCAGACTGTGAACAGCTATATTGCACAATATGAAAAAAATTACATACCTTTAATCTCCATTTATAGAAATCATGTTTTAGAAAGAGTATTTTCCCTCCCCTCTTAAGAGTAAAATTGAATGCATATCTCAAGAAATATGGTTGCCCCAAAGCAAACATACAAGCACTGAGAGAGCAAGTTTCCCTGCTTTCTGAAAGTTACAAGTGAAGAATATTTAGAACCCAATACTCCAAGGACTTAAGAAATACAGAGACCTGGAGAAATAAATAATATATTTGTCTCAATGAAGCTGCCTATCATTAATCTAATTCACTGAACTTTGTTTAGCATAATATTCAATATAAATCACATTTTAGAAACAGTTAATTCTCTAAACCTCCAAACAAATTTCCCTGAAACACTTGAAAACCCTGAGAGTGAATAAAACTTATGACGATCTAAGTTCATTTATGTTTCTAGGTTCCAGAAGTAAGTATAAGACTGAGGATTTCTGCTGCATTTCAAAAAGATGGACTTTCAAGAATGCTTTTCCCTTATTTTCAATTCTTTGCACTAACACAAGGGCTGATCATGGATATGGCCTAAACCACAAGAATTTATAAGTAGAGTACAAATAACTCCACAAACTGTAGCCTTTTACACATTTCTCAGAAAGTTCAGAGGTTCCACTGACCTGAAAAGAAACAGTGGTCAAGAAGTAACAAAGACAAGAAGCCTAAGTAGGGTATGTGTTTGTAGGGAGAAGGTATTAAACCATGTGGATCCTTGTAGTTAGTGGGTTTTCAAAATGCTATAGAAACCTAGAAACCACTATGGATGGAAAGTTCCATTTCTACGATAAGTGGAGAGCCAGATGTCATGGAACATGGGCAAAGGATAAATGAGGATTCAAAATTCCTCAAAGCCCTCACTTTTCTCTTTTCAGGTATGATAGAATAAAAATGTATTTCAAAGGAATCAAATAAAGCATTTTGCCACTAAAAAAAAAAAAAAAAGTCACCAGGCTCATTAAGCACCACATAATGAATGGCTAGTATAAACTCCCACTTCCTTTTTCCTATAGTTTTCTCCTGGGTATTTTACTGGGAAGCTCAATTGATAAGGACACAGTGCTAATGACCCAAGGGTCAATGGTATAATTTCTATTGTTAGACATTCTCTTCCCACATGGTTAATTGGCTTTTTTCATTCTATGGCTACAGACTACACCCCTTGCCATCACCTTACAATTATAGGCTGTTGGTTAGAGGATGCATTTCTGTGCTTACTCCTATGACAAAAAAATACTTTATAGCCTGTGCATTTTGTTCCACTGAAAGAGAGTCATCAGCAATGCCTGTGTGGTGTGGGCCATTTCAATAGAGCCTTGGGGGGTTGCCTGGGTGTCTTAGTCAGTTTAACCTACTCTTGGTTTCAACGTAGGTCATGACCTCAGTGTGCTGGATGGAGTCATGTGTTGTGTTCCATGCTCAGCGGGGAGACTGATTGGGACTCTCTCCCTCTGCCTCTCCCCCTTCTCTCTCTCCCTCTAAAATTAATTAATTAATTAATTAAAAAATAATAGCTTGGCAATCTTAAAAGATTATTGCTATATGCAAATGCAGTGAAGAAGCGGTATGTGTCTTATTTGGCTTGGGCTATCACTAAAAGCTACCATAGACCAGGTGGTTTAAACAATTTTAAACAATTTGGTTATCAGAGTACTAGAGGCTGACAAGTTCCAAATCAAGGTGCCAGCAGATAAAGTTTCTGATGAGAGTATCCTCTCCTTGGCTTATGGACAGTGGCCTTCTCCCTTTGTCCTCACATGGTGAAGAGAGTGAGAGAAAGAGTGGGTGTGCACTCACTAGAGCTCTTGTCTTTCTACCCCTTCTCATAAGGGCATGAATCCCATCATGGGGCCCCTATCACTACCCTTAGAAATCATCTAAACCTAATTACCTCCCAAAGTCCCCACATATCATTACCATCAGACTGGGAGTTAGGGTTTCAACTTACAAACTGGGTGGGAAGGAAACATAAGCATTCAGTCCATAACAGAGCTAATATGAATCCTCTATAGCCATGCTTCCCAAAGGGTGCTCTTGCAGACCACCTGCATTCAAATCACCTAGAGTTCTAATTAAAATGCACACTCCTAGGCCCTCCCACCAGACCTAGAGTAGTAGCACAATTTCTAGAGATGGGGCTTAGAGTTTCATTTTATAAGTTTCCTACCCCAGGTGATTTTAATACACAGTAAAGTCTGAGAATCACTAACTATAGCAGTTCTTAATAGATAGCCATTGGAATCCCCAAGAACCTTTGTTAAAATTCACATGCCTGTGCCACAGCTCCAGGCCTACTGAGTCAAAATCTCTTCTAGGGATAGACCTGGGCATCTCATAATAGAGGTGGTCATAATAGAGGATTGCTAATGAGATGCTAGAAGACTAGCTGCAGTCCTAAACCCTTTCTATTCACTACCTCATTTAATCCCCACAACAACTCTTCAACGTTAAGAACCATTATTTCTCACTGTGCATAGACAGTAACTGAGGCAGGCTCACAGAATTTAAGTGACTTGCACAGAATCACAGAGCTAGTAAGTGATGATCCTGCAGTGGTGCATTCCTGTAAGAGTATTGCTGCCCTAGAGATAGATTTCAAGTCCTTTCAGGGACACCACATTTTATTGTATTTAAGATTTATTTTTTAAGAAGTGGGCGGAGCAGAGAGAGACAGAGAGAGAATCTAAGCAGACTCCACACTGAGTATGGAGGCCAAGGCAGGTCTCGATCTCACATCCCTGAGATCAGGACCTGAGCCAAAACCAAGAGCCAGATACTTAACCAACTATGCCACCCATGTGCCCCAGGGACATTTTAAAAAGTGCTCTGATAGTTTCACATGGCAAGGCTTACAGAGCCTGAAAGGATGCTGCCCTTCCCTTCACTGTGTTTAGAATTGGGGAGCTGCTTCTCAATAACTTAAGAAGGATTAAATCATGAGTGAAGAGAACAGCAGCTAAAAAAAAGAAGAGGTACACAAGGTTCTTAGTCAAATGCTTTCAGTCCTACTTAAGAGAAAAACACAGAAAATTGCTTTTAGAATTAAATGAAAAATGCTTAGACTTAGACTTCAGATTTTTCCAAAGCAAAAGAAGTGGGAAGTCCATCATAGACAACAAAATGCTTTGGGTCAAATTAAAGCATTAAAAATTAATGCTTACATGATAACCAAGATGCTTGACTTGATAGCCCAAAGAAAATTCTTGTGGGTGTTCAGTTAAGTTTTTTGGTGATCTGGCAGCTGGCAACTGCAGGAGATAAAATTTCACAGTCCCAACATCAGTTTAGTTTAGTAACAATAACTTAAGAACTGGGGGGAACTGGATACATTGGAAATTTAGACTAATTTAAGAAACATCCCTCAAAATACTGACCTGAGAAACTTGTTTATTGAAACTTAGGTCAGGGTGGGTGTAAGGGGAATATTTTAAAGGCAAAAAAATTTCTACTGAGGAGATTTGGAGGGAGAAGCCAAAAGAGCATGAGGGAAAAAATATATGGCATCAACACCTACTTTAGCCACTTTTCTCATACTAGGGTTCATTCTGTGCTACTTTCAGTACTATTTGTAACAGAATCTCCCTCTACCTCCCTAGTTATAAATGCCTTGTGATGTGCAGCATTTCTAATTAATCTCCCAAACTACTTGGCTCTACTCTTCTGCCATGGTTTCAGTTATACCTGATAACACAGAAAACTACAAAACACCAATGGAAAAACAAAGAAAAACATGTTTATATGACCTCTAACCATATTCAGGATTGAAGTACTGATTGAATTTTGCTGTGATCTCCACACTGGAAATTTGCCCTGCCACTGGTCCATTTTTTAAATTTATTTGTATTCAGCATAACAGTATCATTATTTTTTCACCACGCCCAGTGCTCCATGCAATCCGTACCCTCTATAATACCCACCACCTGGTACCCCGACCTCCCCCCCCCCCCCCCCCCCCCCCAAACCCCCCAGATTATTTTTCAGAGTCCATAGTCTCTCATGATTCACCTCCCCTTCCAATTTACCCCTGGTCCATTTTATTATTTTCTTCCCTCAGCCCTTTTGGCCTCTCACCTTACATGTCCTTATGAAATCCTTCTTCTACTGTGTCACCTTCTATATAAACATCCGTGTTTTTTTTTTTTTAAGATTTTATTTATTTACTTGACAGAGAGAAATCACAAGTAGATGGGGAGGCAGGCAGAGAGAGAGAGAGGGAAGCAGGCTCCCTGCTGAGCAGAGAGCCCGATGCGGGACTCGATCCCAGGACCCTGAGATCATGGCCTGAGCCAAAGGCAGCGGCCTAACCCACTGAGCCACCCAGGTGCCCTAAACATCCGTGTTTTGTCATAGCTTCTACATTTGAACAACCATTCATTTTACAGACATTACAAGTAAAATACATGGTCCTGCAAGGAATATTACAGCTGTACTTCAGGTCTGCATACTTTATGATGTCAGCAAGAGAGATCCATTAATTTACAGTTTTGTGTTCAGTAGGGGAGCCATATAATATTCTACATATATTTAGTTCTCCAGAATGTAGCTTAATCAATATGGCACCTCAGGCAACCTGAAATATTGAAGGCAACATAAAAGTAAGATTGTCAGACCAAGAAATTTTATGTCCACTGATGGGAGTTTAACTGCTTTGGAGGCTGCAGGAGGTATATATATTTAGAGGATTATAGTAAAGTCAATGATAGGAAAAAGTCAAACTGATGTGTATAAAATGTACTGAGGGAGAGAGAAGTCTGTGTTTAGGACCCCAAGGCAGGAACTTCCAGGTTCTAATCCTTCCTGACAACCTTGAGCACTACAGTAATTTCAATGATAACTTCTACCTCTAAGTGTCATTAGACATTTAGAAAGTGTATGTCTCACATAGGAAAACCTACAATTCCATCTTGAGTCAACCAGTGACCTTTTATGTGTCTCAGTTTTGACACCTGCCAAGTGGGCTGGGCAGTTAAACTCCTTGCTTTTAAATGCCTTTGAGCCCCATGATTTTAGTACCATGCTCTGGTTTATCGTGAAGGGCTGTTCTGAGGTTCAAATGAAATATTTAATATATAAGGGCTATAAAAGTCTTAAAGTGCTATACAAATGTAAAAGTGTTTTCAATTATGTATCTCCAAGTATAACCAACAATTTGCATGTGCTCTCCAAAACCAAGCAAGTGGGTTTCTGGGCTTCAATTTCTGATTAGCCCCAAGACATATTAATTTACTTCCAATTTCCAATTGTTCAAATTTTCAGAAGCAAAAAGAGTGAAAGGCTCAAATTATGATCTTTATTAAGAAGGCTCTAAGCCATTTAGAAATGCTGGGCACATAAGTGGCTAAGCCAATCTTTTTGCTGCTGTGTGGGCCCCCTGAATAGCTTTAACTGTGAGACTAATAAAAATGATAGGAGAGTTGAAATTGAGCAAAATTAGATTAAATTTCAATCTATATTCTGCAATGGTTTGTGATGGAGAGGACACTTGCATATATTCTTCTAATCTTTTCACATGGTTTATAGACTAGCTATTAGTTAATAGGTTTTGGCATGAGATTAATATTTAAGTATTTGAAAATTCATGTGCTGCATGCCTGTGGTTATATAGCAAGGAGCTGAATCCACATATTCACTTCAGTAACACTGGGATCCAAAGCAACCCCAGAATACTATTTGCATGAAGGAGACTACCTAGGGCCTCTCTAGATGCCCAAAAGAAACATCTAGACAAGAATGTCTAGAAGACATTCTTTTATTATACAAACATCCAGGTAAGAACTCAACAGGTGCCACACACTAATTTCTGGGAACACAAAGATGAGAAAGAGATGCCATAGTCTGAGGAGTTGATACACTGTAATAGAGAAACAATGGTCATCTCCCATGACACTAAGACTTATATTCCAGAATAAAGAATGGAATATAAAAATACCCAAACTCTTCTTGAGGTGTTAATTGGTACCCTGGGAAGAAAGAATTGAAGAATAGACTTGGAATATTTTATTTGATCTAAAGTACACTTTTTTCTACCCAAACAATACATTAGGGACATTCTATTTATTTTGATATCTCTTTTTAAGGCATGCATACTGCCACTATTTACACCACTATAAAAGCGGGCAAGGCCAAGAACAACCATACCAGCTGCTGTGGATTGTTAGTGGACAAAAATGTTTTAATTTAATTAAAGCAAATGCAACAAATATTTATTGACTAACAAATTGCTTCCAAGTATCCAACTAAAGCCCACAGGATGGACCCCTAAAACATAACTGAAATGGGGGAAAAAAGTGATTTAAAATGTGTGCATAAAAAAAGAGACAGATGAAACAAGCATGAGTTTGATTTTCCATCCATATTAAGAGTTGGTATACTTTCTTCCAACTTGATGAACAGGCAATAAATAATCTTCCAGCTTCATATTATACATAAAATATATATGTAATTGAGATATAGGTGGCATACCATAAATTCACCCATTTAAAATGTACAAGTCAATGGTTTTTAGTATATTCACACATTTGTTCAATCATCAACACAATCAATTTTAGACATTTTTTTCACTCCAAAAAGAACCTCATACCTATTAAAAGTTATTCCCCATTGACCCAAATCCATGCCTCAAGCTCAGTCCTAGACCACCACTAATATAACTATCTCTATTGATTTTCCAATTCTGAGCACTTCATATAAATGGAATTATATAATACATGGGATTCTGTACTCAGGTTCCTTCACTTAGTATAATGTTTTTAAATCTCACCCATTTTGTAGAAAGTATCTGTATTGCATTCTTTTTTTATTGATGAATAATATTCCGTTATAAGTGTATACCACAATTTGTTTATCTATTCATCAGTTAATGGACATTTGGGTCATTTTCACTTTTTAGTTACTGTGAATAATCTTACTACCCCTTACATTAGTTTCTAAATGTGCACATCACTAAGCACTGGTCCAGATATTAAAAGCCACCATTCTTTATTTCCCAATTCCTTCCCATCACCAAAAATTAATAAAACAGATACAGAAAAGCCCAGATAATAGCTGTTCAATATGTACATAATAGAGACTTAAATATTTCCTGATTCAGTGAATTAATGAATGAGAAAAATCTTTCCTTCAACCCCTGTTTCCTCTTTCAATCACATCTTTATCCACCTAGTATCCACCTGGATACTAGATCATAAAATGTTAGGGCTGGAAAAGAGCATGGAGCCCTGGATTCATTTATTCAATTGTGCTTCAAGATCCACATGTATCAGAACCACCAAAGGAACGTGTTAAAATTATATATTTCAGCGACCCCCCCCAACTTCCAGAGATTAATTCAGTAACTTTTGGGGGTGATTCCACAGGAAGCTGCTTTTGTAATAAGCATCCCAAGTAATTCCAGTGCATCCTATAGTTTGAGAATTATTTAGTCCAACCTTCTCATTCTATAAAGGAGGAAATTTAGAACAAGCATGGAGAAATTACATGCTCAAGGTCACAGGGTATGGTAGAGATAGAGTAACAGGGAGTTGAGGTTATGAATCCCAATACAGCATTTTTCATTACCTTGGGTACCCTCTTTAGTATATCCCCATATTTCCCCTGTGAATATATACTTCTCTCACAGACTTGCTCTATAAGTATCAGTGTCTGACACACCTTAAATGCTCAATAGCCATCTTCTTTTAAGTTTGGTCCTATGTGAACCAGAATTTTGGAAATGTTTGCTAACAGTATAAAGTAACAAATATAAATCCCAAGAAGAAAATATCAGACCCAGGAAGAAGGTCTCTGTCATTCCTGACCCAAAAGTTGAAAAAGAGCCTAACTGGAAAATTGTCTCCTACCATGGGCTTTTGGTGGCCAAAGAGGCTGTGTAGTGACATTTCCTATCCAAGGTTCTGAAGCCACTCTGTATACCCACTGTGATCTATTTAAAGGAGTCAGTTCTTTTTAGAAAATAGTTTCTGCCAAGTTTTCTATCAGAGGGAAATCATAAAGTAGGTGAACTTCAGCCATGAGTAAAAGGTGGAAATTTTTCTAAGTGAAAGTTGATATACCTATCAAAAAGATACACTCACTCAAACCCATTACCATGAATCATAACCCTTCTCATTTCTCTGCAACTTAGTTATATATTTATATCTGATATTATTTATTTGTTACTCTTAGGAAAATGTCATTTTTGACTGGACTTGGCCTTAGAGGTAGAAGCTCTCAAAGAAAACAGCCTCCGTCTCTTGGCAATAGGTTCCTCGCATTTTTCTTTGGCCTTTTTCATTCTCTTAGCCTGAAGTTCAGTATATTCTGCAGTCTCTTCCTTATTTTTCTTAGTATTCTGTTTCTTCAGAGTAATGCACAGACATTTGTTTTAGAGGACATATGGAGTAATAAGATGCAGAATTGGGAACTTTGGTTACAGGTGTCTTACCTTTGTTTAGAGGGCTTCACACAACATACTGGTGGACATCATCTTTAGAGAGACTGAAAAGTTTGTAGATTCTGCTAGGCCTTTTGTGCTCCAGGTGATGAGGCACAGAAGTATCAGTGTTTCCAGGAATATCCTTTGCCCCCTTTTTTACAATGACCAAGTTGAGAACACTGAGATTGCCACCCACAATGCAACCACAAACAGATTTTTACTTTCTTACTCTAGTCCTCCTTGATCTGTAGCAGGAATGGCCCTTAGCAGCAGGTGAACATGGCCATGGGACAAGACACCCTGTCTCATGAGAAAGCCTTATTTGTCATTGCTACCACCAATTCAGACCATGTAACCCTTCCATTTTTCACCCAGAGCATCATCAGCAACTTCTGTGGCTATATGCTTCTCATAAAAGGTATGAAGTTTGCTCTCATTGTCCACTTCAATGAGTTTCTGGCAGCCAGAAGCTGGTAAAGAGATGTTCAACTTCATCCTAAAACAGCCTACTACCTCCAAGGTGCCACACAAGAGTTTACCTTAACATTCTGAAAATTATTTTTTCAAAGTAATAGTTATATAATACTACAAGACTTATTAACATAAAATAGCAGTCCTCTGCTCCCTCCTCCTGAGTACTTCCTCCTCATGAAAACTTTGAACTTTTTAAGCTGTTTCCTCCCTTATTTATCTCCATGTATTTTTTTTTAAAGATTTACCTATTCATTATTATTTTTTTGAGAGAGAAAGGGAGAGAGAGAGAGAGCATAGGGGGAGGGGCAGAGGGGAAAAAAATCTCAACTGGACTCCCTGCTGAGCTCAGAGCCCCATACAGGGCTTGATTTCATGACCCTAAATTCAAGACCTGAGACAAAATCAAGAGTTGGATGCCTAACTGACTGATCCACACAAGTGCTCCATGGTTAAAAATAATATGCCCACAGTTTTACTTCCTAATTAGCCAATATTATATATTATCTATATTAGCCAATATTATATATTATCTATATTATCTATTGAGTTCCTATTATGGAAGAGAATGACCACTTACTCTCCCTCAATTCTTCAAATTCAGCTATACCACAGTTTTATACTATTAGGAATATTTATTTCCTAACTAAATAGTATAATTTAATTTCCTTTTTTGTACAAGTTTTTGTTTTCCCTGGTGTTAATAATTGTCTCATTTTTGCTTGAGGGAGCTTTCATTTGATTTCTGTTTTTATATGAAACAGAATATTGTCATCTGCTGAGTGAGTGAGGAAAGAAAAGTTTGGAAAGAAAGCTTGAAATAGCCAGTTTGGAGCTTGAAGGAAAGATGTCATTAGTGAACAAAGAATATCTAGGTAACATTGAGGGTTCAAATGAGGTGAGAGGTCGTGAATTTATAAGTGAAACCAATCTACACAGCTGTGTGAATTTTTTTCCAGCTGTGCTCAGGTATAAGAGTGGAAGCAATGGACAGTTAAGTTGATCCAGGGCTGAATTTTCCCAGAAAAGTTCAATGGACAAGAAGGACAGATGATAGAAAAAAAGTTAAAGATAGTAATGAACAAAAGTTAGATGAATGCTATCTCTTGGGGTGCCTGGGTGGCTCAGTGGGTTAAGCCTTTGCCTTCTGTTCAGGTCATGATCTCAGAGTCCTGGGATCAAGCCCTGCACTAAGCTCTCTGCTCAGCTCTCACTCTGCCTGCCTCTTTGCTTACTTGTGATCACTCTCTCTCTCTCTCTCATGTCAAATAAATAAATAAAAGCTCTTTTTTTTAAGGAATCTCTTTCAACTTCTTTCATGAAAACTTAGGCCCATATATATCTATATTCATCTTACTCTTTGGTTAAAATGTGTGTGAGGGGTTCCTTCTTACTGTCTAATATTAATCTACTTGCCTATGAGGATCATGAAGGATGTGAAATTTCTAAACATAGAATCCAGTGGGATTATTTACTTTGAACAAAATCCTAACACATAGACCAGTGGAACAGAGTAGAGAGCCCAGATATGAATCCTCAACTCTATGGTCAATTAATCTTCGACAAAACAGGAAAAAATATACAGTGGAAAAAAGACAGTCTCTTCAATAAATGGTGCTGGGAAAACTGGACAGCTATAAGTAGAACAATGAAACTCGACCATTCTCTTATACCATACACAAAGATAAACTCAAAATGGATAAAAGACCTCAACGTGAGACAGGAATCCATCAGAATCCTAGAGGAGAACATAGGCAGTAATCTCTTCGATATCAGCCACAGCAACTTCTTTCAAGATATGTCTCCAAAGGCAAAGGAAACAAAAGCAAAAATAAACTTTTGGGAGTTCATCACAATCAAAAGCTTCTGCACAGCAAAGGAAACAGTCAAAAAAACAAAGAGGCAACCCACGGAATGGGAGAAGATATTTGCAAATGACATTACAGACAAAAGGTTGATATCCAGGATCTATAATGAACTCCTCAAACTCAACACACATGAAACAGGCAAACATAAAAAAATGGGCAGAAGATATGAACAGACACTTCTCCAATGAAGACATACAAATGGCTTTCAGACACATGAAAAAATGTTCATCATCACTAGCCCTCAGGGAGATTCAAATTAAAACCACATTGACCATCTGGATGTCTTCTTTGCAGAAATGTCTGTTCATGTCCTCTGCCCATTTCTTGATTGGATTATTTGTTCTTTGGGTGTTGAGTTTGCTAAGTTCTTTATAGATTTTGGACACTAGTCCTTTATCTGATATGCATATCATACTTAGCGAAATAAGTCAAGCAGAGAAAGACAACTATCATATGATCTCCCTGATATGAGGAAGTGGTGATGCAACATGGGGGTTTAAGGGGGTAGGAGAAGAATGAATGAAACAAGATGGGATTGGGAGGGAGACAAACCATAAATGACTCTTAATCTCACAAAACAAACTGAGGGGGGTTGGGAGAGGGGGGTGGGATTATGGACATTGGGGAGGTTTATGTGTTATGGTGAGTGCTGTGAAGTGTGTAAATCTGGTGATTCACAGACCTGTACCCCTGGGGATAAAAATATATTATATGTTAATAAAAAATTTAAATAGATTTTTTAAAAAGGAATTAAAAACCAAAAAAAAAAAGAACAATATCTGGCTTTTATATTTTTAAATTAATAATCTTTTAAAATCATTTAATGTTTTATTTACTATTTTTAACATTTTATATAATATTCTTTAATGTTTAAATTTTATAATATAATTAAAAGAATTCTTTAAAATACTTAGCTTTAAATATTTTAAAAGTTCTAGTTCAAAGCAAAATAACAGAGCAAAATAATGCACTACATTTTTTTTTCCTGATTGGTCATACCTGTGGAAAGGCTTTCTTAGGCCATGAAGTTCAGGTCCCACATGAGTCTGTTAACATCTGACCTTCAGACTAGGCCTGAAAGCCCACAAAAGAAGGAAATACATTTTATTTATTTATTTATTCATTCAGTCTTAAAATACTTTTAATTTAAACTCAATTAACATATAGTATATTATTAGTTTCAGAAGTAGAGTTCAGTGATTCATCAGTCTTATATAATACCCAGTGCCTATTACATCACATGTCCCTCTTAATGTCCATCACCTGGTTATCCCATCCTCCCATGCCCAACCCTCCTGCAACTCTCAGTGTGTTTCCTATGACTAAGAGTCTCTTAAGATTTGTCTCCTTCTCTGATTTCATCTTTTTTTATTTTTCCCTCCCTTCCCCTATGAGTTGAGGAAACAGAGATTTATAAAATAAGTGACTTAGACAAAGTCACATAGCCAGTAAGATTAGAACTGAGATCCACTTTTTCCAAAATCTATGCTCTTGACTGCTATATTATGTAGAGGTAGTTACTGATAGAAATAGTTACTGGGGCGCCTGGGTGGCTCAGTGGGTTAAAACCTCTGCCTTCGGCTCAGGTCATGATCTCAGGGTCCTGGGATCGAGCCCCGCATCAGGCTCTCTGCTCAGCAGGAAGCCTGCTTCCCTTCCTCTCTCTGCCTGCCTCTCCATCTACTTGTGATTTCTCTCTGTCAAATAAATAAATAAAATCTTTAAAAAAAAACAAATTAATATAAATGAGATTTTTGGTCACAGTCCCTGGCTCAAACTCAGTATCCAAACAACCCATTAAATAATTGTTGAAGCTGTGTCATAGATACATGGGATTCAATATACTAGTCTTCCTAATTTTATGTTTATCACATTAATATTTAAAAAGGTTTAAATACTTGTCTTTTCCAGTAAGTATTAAAAAGTCAAAAGAGAAAAAAAAAACATTAAACACCTCATTAAAAATGGCATTAAAGAAGAACTTGGGATTAGACTTGAAGGAAATAGACTTTTTGTATCCTAGAAAGCTGAAGGCAGATATTTTGTCCCTGGCAATGTGGGCACTGATCAGGCTTTCTTTCCTCAGTTGAGGATGTGGCCTTGTTAATGCTGAGTTTGATTCCAGAACTAGAAGAGTCCTTTGTTAGTTCTAAACATTCCCTTACCATATATGAAAGACCCATAGTGAAAATCATTCTCCATGGGGAAAAACAAAGCTTTTCCTCTATGGTTAGGAATAAGATAGATAGATAGATCCCTGCTCTCACCATTACTACTTAACATAGTACAGAAAGTCTTAGCCTCAGCAATCAGACAACAAAAATAAAGAAGAGGTATCCATTTGCAAGGAACTGATACATGAATTCAACAAAGTTGCAGGATATAAAATCAATGCACAGAAATTTGTTGCATTTCTATACACCAATAATGAAGCAGCAGAAAAAGAAATCAGGGAATCAATCCCATTTACAATTACACCAAATACCATAAGATAATGTAAGAAACCTAACCAAATCAGTATTCTGAGAACTACAAAACACTTATGAAAAAAGTTTAAGAGGACTCAAAAACCATGAGATATCTAGTAATAAACCTAATCATATCTGTACTCTGAAAACTATAAAACATTGTGAAAGAAACTGAAGAGGACACAAAGAAACCATGCTTATAGATTGGAAGAACAAACACTGTTAAAATGTCTATAATACCCAAAGCAATCTACTCATTTAATGTAATCCCTATCACAAAGCTAGAACAATAATCCTAAAATTTGCATGGAACCACAAAAGACCCCAAATAGCCAAGCAATCCTGAAAAAGAAAAGAAAAGCTCGGGTCATCGTGGTTCCAGGCTTCAAGCTATATTACAAAGCTGTAGTCATCAAGACAGTATGGTACTGGCACAAAAACAGACATATAGGTCAATGGAACAGAATAGAGAACTCAGAAATGGAGTTCTCTCAATGCTATCGATAACTAATCTTCAACACAGCAGGAGAAGATCCAAGGGGAAAAGATAGTATCTTTAACAAATGGTGTTGGGAAAACTGGACAGCAACATGTAGAAGAATGAAACTGGGGCACTTTCTTACACCATATACAAAAATAAATTCAAAATGGATGAAAGACCTTTATGTGATACAGGAAACCATAAAAATCCTAGAGAAGAACACAGGCAGCATCCCCTTTGGTCTCAGCCTCAGAAACTTCTTACTAAACATGGCAACAGAGGCAAGAGAAAGAAAAGCAAAAATTGAGCTATTGATTCTTCTTCAGGATAAAAAGCTTCTGTGTGGTGAAGGAAATAATCAACAAAACTAAAAGGCAGCCTATGGAATGGAGAAGATATTTGCAAATGACATATCTAATAAAGGGTTAGTATCCAAAATATATTAAAAAAACTTATTAAACTCAACACCCCAAAAAACAAATAATCCAATCAATAAATGGGCAGAAGACATGACTAGACATTTTTCCAAAGAGGACATCCAGATGGCAAACAGACACAGGAAAAAATTATTAACATCACTAATCACAGGGAAATACTAATCAAAACCATAACAAGATACAACCTCACACCTGTCAGAATGACTAAAATTAACAACATAGATACAACAGGTTTTGGTGAGGATGCTGAGAAAGAGGAACATTCTTACACTATTGTTGGGAATGCAAATCGGTGCAGCCACTTTGGAAAACAGTGTAGCGATTCCTCAGAATGAAAAAAAATAGAACTACTCTAAGATCCAACAATTGTACTATTAGGTATTTACCCAAAGGATACAAAAATACAGGTCCAAAGGCATACATGTACCCCAATGTTTATAGCAGCATTATCAACAATAGGCTAATTATGGAAACAGCCCAAATGTCCATCCACTGATGAATAGACAAAGAAGTGGTATATGTGTGCGTATGTGTGTATACATATAGTGGAATATTATTCAGCCATCAAAATGATTGAAATTTTGCCATTTGCAACAAGATGATTGGAGCTAGGTTGTAGTACACTAAACAAAATCAGTCAGTCAGATAAACAAAAATATGATCTCACTTATATGTGGAATTTAAGAAACAAAACAGTTGAATGTATGTGGGGAGGAAAGAGAAAGAGAAACAAACCATAAGAGACTCTTAATGATCAGGGACAAACTGAGGAGGGGAGGATGAGAGGAAGGGAGGGAGGGAGGGAAGGAAATGGGGAAGGGGATAGGCTAGATTAGTGATGGGTATTAAGGAGGGCACTTGTCTTTTTTTTAATATTTTACTTATTGATTTGAGAGAGAGAGAGAGAGAGAACAAGCAGGAGATGGCCAGAGGGAAAGGGGGAGGCAGACTCACTTCTGAGCAGGGAGCCTGATGTGGGGCTCAATCCCAAAACACTGAGATAATGACCTGAGCCAAAGGCAGAGGCTTAACCAACTGAGCCACCCAGGTGCCACAGGAGGGTACTTGTTATGATGTGCACTGGGTGTTGTATCTATGTGTTGCATCACTGAATTTTACTCCTGAAACTGATATTGTCCTGCATATTAACTAACTAGAATATAAATAAGAATTTGAAAAGAAAAAAAGCAATATGACCACATAATAGAAATTATGAGAAACAAACTAAGGGGTTTGAAGGGGAGAGGAGTGGGAGTTTGGGTGAGCCTGGTGGTGGGTATTATGGAGGGCATGTATTGCATGAAGCATGGATGTGGTACATAAACAATGAAAAATTTTAAAAAAAGAAATTATTAAAAACAGAAGAAACAACATTTGATTCATCCATAATCTACCATTTTAAAGAATCAGTGATATAATTTTGTTTTTTTTATATTCATGTTCTTATAAAGTTTTGATGATACAGTAAAAAAAAAAAAATAAACAAACATCCCCTTAAATGGAAGTTCACAGATTATTAATACAAGTTTTTATTTTTTTCCATTTTTTCCAGAATGGTGACAAACATACTGAGTGTAAAAAAAACTAATGTTGCAGGGGGAAAATTAGCTATATTTTTGGATCTGGCAGGACTGTTCCCTGTACAGAGAGTTGCACTGGCAGATATAAATCTATAGGGAACTAGGGAACAGGGTAAATCCATGCTAGGATATTCTGAACCTACATGAAAGCATGGTCCCTTCCCAACCAATCCATAACACCAGAAATTCTGTAGGTGTTATTAGAATTGAGATTTGAAATACTGTAACAACTGTATGTAGGTATGTATTTGTAATACAAAAAATAAGAATTCAAATAACCTTTTATTATTTGGAGGTGGTTAGCTGATGGCGAATTGTATTTTGCAGTAAACATAGCCCTCAATCATCACATATTGCAATTATTTTTCCTAATTTATCTTTATGTTATTGTTACACATTTTACACACACACACACATTTTCTTTTCTTTATCAAAGATTTTATTTATTTATTTGACAGAGAGAGACATAGTGAGAGGGAACACAAGCAGGGGGAGTGGTAGAGACAGAAGTAGGCTTCCTGCTGAGCAAGGAGCCCGATGTGGGGCTCGATCCCAGGACCCTGGAATCATGACCTGAGCCAAAGAAAGATGCGTACACTGAGCCACCCAGGTGCCCCTACATTTTCAATGTTAAGTTAAATGATCTATTGGTTTTTCTTATTTCTTTCTTTATTTTTATTATTAGAAAGCCCTTCTAGGTCACTTTTATTTTACTCCAGTTATAATATACTTTCCTTTTTTTTTTTTTTTTACTTTTAACACTTGAATCCTTCTGAAATTTACATTTGACCAGTTTCTCTTGTAAATGATATAAGCATAAAAATTACTACAATTCAGTGAATATTTGAGTACTGTGTACAGAGATAAGCATTTTACACATATTATACCATATATGCTTTTATCATTCTCACTGAAAATACAAACAATTAAAAACATATTTTTAAAAGAAAACCCCAAATCCTTCTACCTATAATTAACATTTTTGCGAACAATTTTCTATACATTTCATAAGCTTATGTGCACATATATAGAAATACATAGATGTATAAAAAAATTGAATTATGCTCTTTTGTAGCCTATTTTTTCCATTAAATTACATATATGGATATATATATTCATATCAATAAATGTATATTTACATTATCTTTAATGTATATGTAGTAACTGGCTAAACTGACACATCTCAATGTACCTAGTCAATTAGAGCCAGTTAGGTTTTTTCAGCACTTTTTAAAACTATAAACAAAAGGTTAATGAACATTCTTGTGTATATATCTTCTAGAACTTTCATTTTTCTTAAGATAAATTCTAAAATTTAGTGAAATTGCCAGATTATAGAAGGTATGTACATTGTAATATTTTTAAAGAGAATCCTTTGGAAATGTACCAATTTACATAGTGGATTAAATCATCTATTTCCCTACAGCTTTGCCAACACCATGTTTTGTTAATCTTTCAAACCTTCTGTAATCTGATAGATTAAAATTATTAGTTTACTTGCAAAGTGACTTTGTCTATTGGTATTCCAGAATACTATTCTGTTTATAACTTTTCACTATTTTTCTATTAGGATATTTATTTTTTAAATGATGTATAGGAGTTATTTATATATTAAGAATATCTACCCTTTGTTACAGGACACAGATTTTTTCCCCCAGTTTCTTTTTTTTGCCATACAGATTTTTTGAAGGTAAAATTTATTTATCTTTTTCTTTAAATCTTTAGTCTTCATAACATAATTAGAAAATCCTCCTCAAACTCAAAATTATAAAAATATTATAAATATATGTTAAATTATACTAAATGTATCTTTTAAAATATAGAATATTTCTAGTACCTTTATAGTTTTTAAGTATTTAATCCAAATATAATTAATTTTGATCTAAATAGTGAATATAGATGTCAGTTTATTAAGTTTCCCTTTAAATGACTAGCCCTGTCCTAATAACATTTATTGAAAAAGCCATCTTTTCCCCCAGTCCATAGGTTTGAAATGGCTTTTTATTTTGAAAGTCATAGTATATTTGGAAATAGTCCCCTATTTCTAAAGAAATAGACACTGATCTGTTACATTGATCTGTCTGCTTCTGCACAAGTACTACAGTATTTAACTAGTGTTACTTCTTTTTTTAAAGAGTTTATTTATTTAGTTAGTTATAGAGTGAGAGAGAGTGAGTACATGTGAGACATAGGAGTAGGGGGAGGGGCAGAGGGAAAGGGAGACAAGAAGACTCCCCACTGAGCAGAGAGACCACATGGGGCTAGATTCCAGGACCCTGAGATCATTATCTGAGCCTAAATCAAGAAGTTACCTGAGCTGAAATCAAGAGTCTGACACTTAACCAATTGAGTCATCCAGGCACCCCTAATTACTGTTACTTCTAGTACAATTTATATGTGGAAGATCAAGGTCCTTATAATTATCCTTCAAAATTTCATCAGAATTTTAGTGTTTCATGTGGTATAAATATCTCATTTCTCCCTCAAAGGGAATCAAAGTGATTCTTGTAATGTTATTAAGTGATTTGTGTCCTCAGAGGGAAGGAAACTGAATAACTCTCCATAAACCCATACAAGCAGTTGACTTTGCAAACTTGTTTCTAGGTGGAAATAAACATAGAGAACCATTGTTGCATAAAGTCACCACCCAACAGAACTTTCTACAGTAATGGAAGTGTTCAATAGCTGCACTTTCCAGCATGGTAATCATTAGCAACATGTGGCTACCAAGCTCTTGAAATGTGGCTACTGCAACAGAGGAACCAAATTTTTAGTTTCATTTAATTGTAATCAACTTAAATTTATACAATCACATGTTTATTGGACAGAGCACTTCCAAAGCATGACTATTAAAAAAATCACTGCCTTATTATACTATTTCATAGCATTATTGGCAGATAATAGGTTTGACAATTTCCTACTTAACCTGAAACTCTCATTTAGATAGGGATTTTCAGTTAAATGTTAAGGCTAACCTTGAGATCACAATGGCAGTTCAGTTAAATATATAATGGATGCCCCTGTATGCATGACATTCTTGCAGAATAAGGGACAGATATCATAGCCTTCAAGAAGTTTAAACTTTAGTAGAGAAGATAGGATAACAAATAGCAATAATGGTTTCAGAATAAGGTTAAGGACCATAAACAAAGAATCAAGAAAGTGTCAAGAGAGTTCCAAGAAGGGAGAAATTCTTTTGGCTATGGAGCATAAAGGAGAAATTAGGGAGGGCTGCATGAAAGAGGTGTCATTTAAACTATTTCTTTTTTTTTTCTTTTTTTTTAAGATTTTATTTATTTATTTGACAGACAGAGATCACAAGTAGGCAGAGAGGCAGGCAGAGACAGAGAGAGGGGGAAGCAGGCTCCCCACTGAGCAGGGAGCCTGATGTGGCTGCATCCCAGGACCCCAAGATCCTGACCTGAGCCGAAGGCAGAGGCTTAACCCACTGAGCCACCCAGGCACCCCTTAAACTACTTCTTGAATATGGTTCATACTCAACAGGCAGAGAAGTAGAGATGGGAGGAGGAGGAGAAAGACATTCCAAGTTAAAAGAATGGCATAAGCAGAGGTAGAAAGGGTGGATAACAAATATTATGTTGGATAATGATTAGTGGTCTGGCCCAATTAGATCATCATGTGAGAAGGAAGGTATTTAATGTATTAAGCAATTCTAATTATTAGAAATTCTTTCAGATTCAGTAACAATCCCCACCACCTAATATTCACTCACTAGGTATCAATACACTTAAGTAAAGAACTAAGAGGACTTCAGAAATATTAGTCCTAATATGTAGGATATGATGAATTGGAGAGCAGAATAAAAATGACAAGAAGAGTCTTTAAAGCAGACCAGGTCCAGAATGGAGAGGAAAAGAGGAAAGGAGAGGGGGAGGAAGGAAAGGAAAGGGGGAAAAAAGGAAAGGAAAGGAAAAAACAAAAGTATCTAGAGGACTTGACAGGGAGTAGTGGCAATAGGAATGTAAAGGGAAAAAATCCTATTCCAGAGATAGAACTCAGGGCATTTAATAAAAGACAGGAGCAGGAAGCAGGAATGGATAAGGCATTCAGGAGTCACATATGAATGAGACTGAAGGGAAGGGGGTGCCAAATTAGCATCTGAATACATTTTATGTGCCAAAAAAAAAATAATAAAACATACCCAGAAAGAAGAATAAAGCAAGCCAGGTAAAAAGCATTAGAGAACTCGAGTGAAGGGAAGGTACAGCTACATGAAGAGGTCAGATTAAAGGAGGAAAATAAAGCAAGAAGGCTTAAACCTGGCTCCTTGGCACAGAGAATATACATTTAGGTTATTGGATCAAAGATTTGGAGCCATGTCTGTGGCTGGGGATGCCCAAGAGAAACTGACCCACAATGGACTTACTCCAGTGCCTCCAATCTCATTGGGAGGCAGTTCAAAGTGAACCAGCCGAGAGTTTGAATTCATGATAGCTTTGGCCAAATGGACCCATGAAGTACATTTCTGCATCAAGCCTTATACTGACCAGGCATGTTTTACTTTGGCAAACCCCTTGGCACTGACAGTTCCAAGTATAAACTTAATAATAATCCTATTCTCAAGTCCTATCTCAGGATAATTAAAGTACACATTGCACATTTAACATTTATATTTTTCCCCACCAAGTTAGGTCTGATCATGGCTTCCTGATGTAGGCTCAAGAAATAAACCTCAGGGGTTAAAGGGTGTGGGCTATTGGCTACAGATAGAAACCAGCCCTAAAAAGCCCCATTAGCCCATACACTGATGTTTGGTGATTTTTCTTACCTTATACTTTATACCTTTAGTAAGGTAAGAAAAGTTGAAACCTGGGATTTTTTTTTTATTTCTTCTACTTGGTTATGGTGTATTTTTCACCAAGGACTTTACAGTACTTTTCAAATAAAGAAGGCAACGTGTACATTCTTCTAACAGTCCTGGCTGCAATCGGTACTGTCATAGTTACAGAAATAGCCAAGTACAAAGGAGAAAATGCATTTTTCTCCTTTAATTTTTATTGTGCTGCAACAACGTGTCACAGTATCAGCTCAGACCATCAAACCGCACACAGTGATGATTTCCTTTAAGGGACAGATGTGAACACACAATTCTGTTTTACCAAAGAATTTGATCATTTCAACCATATTTTAATTCATTTTACTTTCCCCACCTTTGCCCTTCTCAAATGGCAAATGTTTTGCTCTGATCCACTTCAGTGAACTATGCAACCCTATATGATTGATAACATGAAGTTTATTATTCTAAAGAAAACTGGAAGAATCACTTAAAATTCATCATCTCCTTTATAAAGCTGGACTCTGGTGTATGTCTTCCTAAGGCTAAACAAAACTTCAGTGGCTTTGCACCTTTGGCAACATGTGCCAGGTGTGTAATTTGGGCTACTCTCCAGGTAGCCACACCATCCATTCACCCTGGCAAGCAACATATGCTTCTGTGGACTCTATCACCAATTACTGGTGCTCAAGAAAGTTCTACTCAATTAAAAAGCCATGTCTCAGGAAATGAGTGGGTAAATCAAGAGTCAGACTGGACTTTGTCTGTAAAAACCACATTCCAGGGGAACCACTATATCCCCCTATGCCTTATCAGTGCCTTTAGCCTCTGCACAAAGAGGTCATAGCAGCAGTAGTCCCACAAAAACTGAAAATGGCCCATTGCTTAACCTGAGGGAGGACTACCCAGATGTCTGTGAGGACAGCAGAGACCATACTGCAAAGCCTCACTTAAATCCCCAGCTGTACTGCTCTGAAGGCCTGCCCTTGACCTATCAGGCAGAAGCAGAAGCAGTCATGGCTCCACTGTCCCAAGGAGGAAGCTTTGGTAGCCACTTGTCCCTCCTTTTGGCTAGCTGGACCTAGAGTGGGCGAACCAGGAACCTTTAGTGCCAAAGGCTTTTACCCACATGTAAATACTTTCTATTTAAATCATCTGCTTCCCTATCCTGTAATTGCAGGCTGTCTAGCCCAAAGCAGCCCCCAAACTGGAGAGCTCACCCGATGAGCCAATGAGCCGGCAGCTCAGAGCTGGAGCCACCCCATCTGACCCAGACACTACACGATCGAATAATAATGGCCCTATAGTTAGGATTACTCCACAGAGGAGGGGTAGAAAGGGTGAAATGGGTGCAGGAAGAAATTTCCCCTGAAGCCTCTGGCTGAAGTACACCTGGGATTTTCAGTCTTCCTAGATACAAGGGTAGTTGCCTAATTTCTGTCTGGGTAAGTAAGGAGCACTGAAAACAAAACAAAACAAAGCAAAACAAAAAATGTGTTCTGAGGTGCAAGACCTGCAGAAGCTTAAGTGTCTACTACTCTTTGGAAAGAGCCCAGTAGTGCAACATTGCACAGGCACCATACTTCATCTAACTCCTCAGGGACAGCCTGAGGAGAGTGTCAGTGTAGAAGTGGCTTCCAGTTCCTACACCTGCTCTGGACACTTAACTCCTTCTGGACTTAACTCCTGACTTAACTCCTTGAGGGCTGTAATGGAGGTAGCCTTCCTGAGCAGTACATGCCTGCTGAAATTGCAAAACCTCAGGGATATGTCCTTTCCTTCCTCCCTCCTTCCTTACTTTGGATCTGATGCCTAGCTGTGCCACCTGTTCAGTAATCCACAACTTGGCTCCCCTGGCCAGGAAATGAGAGAAGGATTTCTTCTTGGAAGTCTATAGAAGGTGAGATTGAATGTACTGGTGGGGGTAAATTATTCCTGAAGACCTCCCCCCCTAAAAAAAAAAAAACCCACCAGTGACAGGGTCCAAAGTAGCTTTCAGCAGAAAGGTTCTTTTCTAGCATTTCAGCCCAGTCATAGCTGGATGGCACAGAGAAAACCTTAAATACCTGTTTACTAATGTTTTCCGCCTGGACCCCTAGGTCCCAGAGATGGGGAAAGGAGTGACTGTGGGAACCAGGAGAAAACCCTAAAATGGAGAATTATTATAATACACAGTTCCTTTGCCATGTTTCTTTGCCAAAGCATTTTTTAGACGTCTTATAGTAAGTAACAAATAAAGTTCATTGCTCCAATCTTGGGCCCAGAGCTACAAGGCAGGTCACACTGGGTGGCTGTCCCTCCTCACCCTCTCCTCCTTCTCTGGGGTTCCTTCTCAAAAAGTATGAAGCACTGCTCAGCACAGGTGGGTCCTCTCCCCTGAGCAATGGTTGGGAGAGGATCACTCAACCTGAGAAACTGGCTCAAGGGGGAGTAGGGATTCCTGTGGAGAATCCCTGGAGCATCCCAAAGTCTGAGCTGGGCTACCTTTGGGTTTTCAAGGCAGGCAGGCAGGTGGACAGAGATGGTCTCATATCACCAGAGCTCTCTCTTGTCCTCTACTTGCTGGGAATCTCCAGGATCTGGAGCTCATTGTTGGGGAACCCCTCACTGCTTCTCCTTTGAGTCGCCCTGGGCCCTATCCCTGTGTGGGTTGCTATCCTGGCTGCGGGCCGAAAACGTGGGAAGAATCAGAGATGAGACCCCAATAGGAAAGTGCTTTCCAAGCCACAGTGTCCGTGCACCAGCAGCAAAGATCACGAAGATCCTGCCCGCAGCAATGAAACACACCGGCTTACCTGCACCTGGCAGGCAGCACTCACTAGTTGTAGCCAAAGAACCCCTAGCCTTGGGAGCTCCAGCCCTTAAACTTTCTGGGAGAGGTGAAGGAAGAGAAAGAAAACTGGCAAGTGTTTCCACGAGCAAGAACCAGGGCTGAACGAGAGGTAGAGCCTCTGTTGGTCGCAACCTGCCTACTCCCTCCTATCGCCTGAGAGCCTAGCACGTTCTCTCCTCGCCGGCCAACTGTCCGGTTATGCAAACGGGCATTACCTGTCTGAGTCTTCCACAACAGCAGGCGATGTCCGGCAGGGCTCACGCATGCAGTTCCATGTCTGGGGCAATAGGTCCAGGGCGAGAGGAAGAGCTGGGTTCCAAGGAGTGTGGGCTTGAGCTTGCTGGGCGAAAGGGGAGGCTCCCCAAGGGCGATCAGAGCTGGAGGTGGCTTGGAGGAAAGGGTGTCTTCCGGAGCAGTGGACAGAGCAGCCCCGCCTGTTTTCTCCACTCCCTGTCCTAGCCAAGGAGGGTGCTAGGAAAATTCTCCTAATCCAAGCAAGATTTCTAGAGTTCAACAGAGTTTTTGTAGACTTTAGGGGGAGCTGGACAGGGAGGATAAAAAAGGTTCCTAAATTACTCTTCCCTTTGCTAGATCGTCAGGTGCCGCCTCTCGGCTCCGTGACCAGACTCTTCCTAAGTCGCCTGCCTCTCAGCCTCTTCCTTTGCGACTTTGCTTCGGAGCAGCTGTGCTCCAGCAGCACCTTATCTTGGCCAAATGGTACACCGAGGGATGCAGGTGTCTCAGCCTGTGACTCTCTCTCTCCTCAAGAAGCACGTACGCCTCAAGGGCAACAGCCCTACTACCCAGACTGCAGCGTAGGCTTCAGGTGCGAACTGTGACTGCTCACCTCTCTCCCGCCTGTTCCAGGCTTCAGGCTTTCCCAGGAACCCTCTCCAGCCTGTGCGCAAAAACCTACACGGTCCTCCCTAGCTCCGAAGAGGGAGCAGCGCCGGAAAGTACGCTCCAGGCTCGCCTCACATCCTGCCACCGCTCTTGCTGCCTCCAAAAGAACGCCTAGAGTGGGGGTAGGAAGGTAGTGGAAATCACCTAGAGCTGCGTCTCGGTCGCTAACAGTTCTCGGGGCTGACTGATTGCACCGCGGAGGAGGTGGGGATTAGAGAGAACCGCTCAGGCGCGTCACGGAAAAGGGCTGCTGCTGCTCCTCCTCCTCTTCCACACCCCTTTAGATTTGGGAGCGCGGGGAGGGGAGGGAGACTGGGAAAGACTGCCAACCTTGAGTCCCCCATCCCTGGTTAAAAAAAAAAAAAGAGAGAGAGAGAGAGAGAGGGAAAAAAAAAAAAAAAAAAAAGAAAGGGGGGGGGGGGAGCACTTCCCTCTTACCTTTCCTGCGAGAAGGAAAGCGCGTCCCGGCAGCGCCGTCTAGTGTCCGTACAAAAGTAGACCGGCATACAGGGTTGGGGCGAGCGCTGAACTGAGTGCGGGGGTGGAAAATCACTAAACAAAGTTTTTCCATCCCCTGGTCTCTAGTTTCACCCACTGAATAGGTGTCTAGCTCAACCAGGAGTTTACCTACTTGGTTCCCCCCTGGCCAGAACTTAATGGTATTAAAAACACGGGCCCCCTAATTATATTCATAAAATGAGTTTCCCAGTCCCAGAGAAAACTCCTTTCCACGCCTCCCACGTTAGAAATCCCCAGGTCTCAGGGTTCTCCAGCCCTGACAATCATACACTGAGAAGGAGGGTTCTGGAACCCCGGGAGGGGCTTGGAAATAAGACCTGGGCTGTGGTTGTTCATGCGGCCTGCCTGAGGCTCTCTAGCAATGATCCTGACCACCTGCTCTCCAAGGTCACAGAGCCCAGGAGCTCCTCTCTTTAAGAGTAATAGGGAATTATGCCTTCATCAGAAAGGATGAATACCCAACTTTTGTAGCAACATGGACGGGACTTATGCTGAGTGAAATAAGTCAAGCAGAGAGAGTCAATTATCATATGGTTTCACTTATTTGTGGAGCATAACAAATAGCATGGAGGACATGGGGAGATAGAGAGGAGAAGGGAGTTGGGGGAAATTGGAAGGGGAGGTGAATCATGAGAGACTATGGACTCTGAAAAACAATCTGCGGGGTTTGAAGTGGGGGGGGGGGGGGGGGGG
>NC_081575.1:42904255-42919278 GCF_022355385.1 Mustela nigripes
GGTTGGGGTACCAGGTGGTGGGTATTATAGAGGGCATGGATTGCATGGAGCACTGGGTGTGGTGAAAAAATAATGAATACTGTTATGCTGAAAATAAATAAATTAATATTTTTTTTTTTAAAAAGAGTAATAGGGAAGAAGGACTGCAACTCAGAAACCGACAAGGTCTGAATTGTAGCAGAGGAAGAGTTCCGTTTTTTATTCCAGGTATCTCCCAGAGCGTACCGCTCGGCTCACGGGCTCCTTGCTGATTAACACACTTAACAGGATTGCTCATTTAACGGGTCAGCTGAGTGCTGTGCTCAAGCATTTGCGGCGGAGATGGGCCCCTATTTGTCTTTCTCTGAGCTTTCTCCAGCTGTTCTCCTGAGGCTGTTCCATTGCTCTGCGTTAGCTACAGAGACCAAATGAGCCAGAGATAGAGACAAGGACCAAGTGGGAGCAACTGAGAACTCTGTGCCTGGCGCACAGCGTACACCCGCGCCCTCCCCGCCCCCCTCCTTGGCCACTTAGCTTCTGCCCCTCATCCACTGGGTTTTCAAAGCCGGAGCCTGTGCACAATTCAAATCGCGGTCCCTCCCTCACTTCTCGAGCCAAGTTTATGCATTCTTTTTTCCCTGTGGACCATCTCACCCATCATATCCCACAAAACCCTTTCTGCAATTCTTTCTGCAATCGAGGTTAAGTTGGGGAATCAAGAGATGCCAGGTGTGGAAGAAAAAGTCCTTTCAGCACAAATCAACAGGAAGTTTCCCTCCCAGGGTTTTGTTGTTTATGCACAGCAGGGGAAGAGGGAAAGGGGAGGAGACTACATTTTTGAAACAGGAGAAATGTCCTACAGTTTCTCCTTGTTTTGTAACAGCTCTTATTTTCAGATAAAAGCCCATTCTCCTGGCGGGGACTAAACAGCCAATTCTGTCTTCCTCTTTGCTGAGAAGTTCATGTAAACTTTCCTTTGCCTGCATGCTTGCCCTGCACAGTCCACATCACCACTTCCAGCAGACAGCCCGACTTACATTAATGTTACTCATATTCAATGCCATATGCTTCAAACCAGCTAGTGAGAGCAGCAATGCAGGGTAAAAAGAACACCATCTCAAGTCTTACTTTTCTGGTTGGGTGCCTGGTACCTCCAGTCTAACCTTTAGCAAAGCACCATGCCCTTGGACCCTGAGCTGAGCCACTAGGCTCTCATGGTGAGGCCTTTTGGCCAAACCATGAGGTCTCTCACTTACATTAAGGAATTAAAAAGCCAGAAGTCAGGAGCCTGGGTGGCTCAGTGCATTAAAGCCTCTGCCTTTGGCTCAGGACATGATCTCAGGGTCCTGGAATCGAGTCCCGCATCGGGCTCTCTACTCAGCAGAGAGCCTGCTTTCCCCTCTCTTTCTCTCTGCCTGCCTCTCTACCTACTTGTGATCTCTGTCTGTCAAATAAATAAATACTATTTTTAAAAAAAGCCAGGATTTGGAGTGAAGGGAGTTCATTGAGGATGGCCATCCATAATATTCTTTGGCAAACTGTGAACACAATGTAGCCAACACATTAAAAACAAAATATAACAAAATAGAAACTCTTCCTGTCCTGTTGATTCATCCTTTCACTATCTATACCCAGTTTGACCCAGCTTTACTCTAACACACCCTATGTGCCTTTAGTATCCAAGTTCTGCTCCTCCCATCCCATCAAAACCTACTTTCCTGTGTACCCACCATTCTTCCTGTCATCTCTGCTGATGACGATGGTTTGTTTTCCAATGTGATAAATGACTAACTAGGCTGGCCAATCTTATCTTCTTCAGTAACATCATCTTTCACCAGAGATCTTAAGAAGACTTTCTGTAACTAGAAAATTAAGGAACCATGGCTTATCAGTGGATTTCCTTTGGGTGGGTAAAGGGTTCTTGGTACCTAGCAAAGAGGACAGCTTGTTTGGCTAATTCTATTGGTCTGGTTTATGGTTAAATGAAGAGATCTCAAAGAATTTGAGGAATGTAAAAATGAAATATCCAAACAGGAACAAGAGGCCAAGAAAATAAGGAAGGAACCAGTGTGACCTCTCAAAAACAACTCAGTGAAACTTGGGAGGTCTAAGACTTTGTTCCTCAGAGTGTTACCCATGGAACAGCAGCACTGGGGGCATTGCCTGGGAACTTGTTAGAATGCAGAATCTTGGGCCCCACTCCCACTACCAAATCAGAATCTTTAACAAGATCCTTGGGTGATTTCATATACATATTAGCAATCAAGAAGCATTTTCAAGAAAATCTTTCAATTCTGCTTAGTTCAGGAAAGGGAAAAGGGCAGTGAATGTAATCACCCAAGGAGCTAATAAAAAGATCAGGCAACATCATCGTCATAACAAGCACCAAATAACAAGGTTGGAGTTATATGTGTTTAAGCCTACTAGGCCCAATCTATTTCAGGACTATAGACTACACATCAAACTATTGTTACTATCCCTACCTACAGATGACATTTTTGCAAAACTGTCCTTGGTTACATGAAAAAATGAGTGAAAGTGTGGGCATGGTTTGATATAAATCAATCACTACTGCTAAAGAAACAATCAATTACCATATTCCACTAGGGTAGAGTTAGTTTAATCATCTTCCTTATGATATTAAGAACAGAAATTTACAGGGGCACCTGGGTGACTCAGTCAGTTAAACATCTACCTTTGGATCAGGTCATGATCCCAGGGTCCTGAGATCAAGACCCACGGCTAGCATGGAGCCCACTTCTCTCTCTGCCTCTGCCTGCCACTCTCCCTGACTGTGTTCTCTCTCTCTGTCAAATAAATAAAATAAAAACTTAAAAAAGATAGAACTTTACAGAGTTTGGTATATTGTAGGCACTCAATATATATCTTACCATTCATGAATGGTAAGAAGAACTGATAACTCAATATATATCTTACCATTCATTAATGGTAAGAAGAGCTGATAACTATTTATTGAAGCCAAAATTCTTTAAGAAGTTAACAATGGAAATAAGTAGCTTTGCAAAAAAAAAAAAATCAAAAATAAGTCAAACTTTATTCCTTTTGCCCAAGGCAAATTTCAAAGTTGCTTGTTAGTATAGTAAGATATAGTATAGTATAGTAAGTATAGTATAGGAAGGTGGTTTAACATCTTGTTAAAGATTCTTGGTACCATATCCAATTCTGTTAAATCAGAATTTCAAGGAGTGGACCCCCTCAGGTGTGGAACACCTTTTTAAGCAAGAATCAAAACAGATAAACCATAAGGAAAGAGATTGATAAATTTTACTGCATACAAATCAAACATTTCTGCAAAAAGAAGCAACATCAGCAGAATTAAAAACAGAGTGCCTAGGTGGCTCAGTCAGTGTGACAAACACTTGATTTCAGCTCAGGTCATGATCTCAGGGACCTGGGATCAAGCCACGTGTCAGGCTCCATGCTCAGCATGGAGTCTGCTTGAGGATTCTCTCTCCCTCTTTTTCTGCCCCTCCCCCTGCTTCTTCACGCTCTCTCTTTCTCTTTCTAAAATAAATTAATAAATCTTTAAAAACAGCTTTAAAAAGTCAAAAGACAAACTATAAACTGGGATAAAAATTGCAATTCAAAGGGATAATTTCATTAATATCTAGAGGGCTCTTTACATAATAATCTTTGCCCCCCCAAATAGGCAAAGGATATAAATAGATACTACACAGTTAAAAATACAATGGACATCTATATGTGGGGAAATAACCACAAACTAAACCATAATTGCAAAGAATAAATGTTCCAAAGCACACACTATTGGCTTGAACTTCCTTCACATTCTGTTTCAAATAAGTCAGTTCATTTCAGAACTTTCTGTTCTTATGGACTATCTCTCTACCTGGGGAGAATCTCTGAACAACTACCCCAGGCAGGGGAAGTAGCCTTTTAACTTCTTAGTTTGTCTCTCCTGGCAGGAACCTCTGCACTACCATATAGCTAGTGTGAGTGTGGTCAGGGCCCCAGAATTCCCATCCTGCTATGCCTTGGGTTGAGCCTCCATGTTGAGTGGTGGGTGGTGGCTGAGTTGGAAAAAAAGAAGCCCTCAATCACTCTGCTACACTCACCAGGAATTTAGCATCTTCAAATTCAAGTTGAAAAGGAAAAAGAACAAATTCAAGTTGGATTAGTTACAAAATGCTGGTGTCTTGCCCCTCCCAGTAAGATATCATACCCCCTCATTAGGAACTGAGAGAGTAATTCCTGTCCTCTTGGCTACACACACACAGAGTAAAGTTTTCATGAAGCTGAGATGGGTGAGGGAGGAGGAAAGAAATGGATCATGGATCAAGAACCAGAAGGCTTAACTGCTCTTAACAAGAGTTAGATTTTTTTGAATAAATATTTCTTTATTTGCTGTATGCCCTTAGGACATACTCCAGAGCTCCTCATGGAGCTCCTCATGCTGCCATCCTAGAAGTGAAACTATTAAATGAGTTTTGAAGTTAAGACCTTTGTGAAAAGTGTATGGATAGCAACACAATTTCTGCCCTTAAGAAGCAAATGTTTACCAGAAAGAAGGAAAAAACTCATAGGTCACATGGCACAGATCAAAATACAGTAAGATCACTTCAAACAGGAGAAATTATAGGGAGTCAGAGGAGGTAAAAATAATGTTGAGAGGAATTAGGAAAGGCTTCACTAAGGATGTAGCATCTGAGTGTGGTTTAAAGGATAAGTAGATATGAAGAGGGGGGATTCCAGACAGAAGGCATAGCATTAATTCATTCATTTGTTCAGTGAATATTTAATGAGAACGCACTACATGTCAGACACTGTTTCTGGGTACTAGGTATATATCAGTGACCAACACAGACAAAAATCTTTTCCAAAATGAAACTTAAATCCTGGTGGTGTTGGGGAAAAGAAATATAGTATATAAGCTAGTGGTATAATACAGCAGAGAATGGTGCTATGAAAAAGGTAAAGCAGGGTAAGTGATATGGAAAGAACCAGAAGAGTATAGAGGGGCCAAGGAATGCCTCACAGAAAAATTAATATTTGAAGAATGTCCTAAATAAAATAAGGGCACATGTGCATCAAATAGAGTGTTCAAGGCAGAAGGAATAAGAAGTGCAAAGGCCATGAACAGGGATCATGCTCAGCAAAGAAGAGCAGAAAAGAGATCAGTGTGTCTAGGACTGAGTGAGGCAGAAAGTAGTAGGATTCAAGTTCAGTGAAATAACAGGATATCCAGAAAGTCTAAGTATAAGGAAGTGATAACAGAATTTGTGGTGCATTTTATGATGAAAGGGGACCATCTGGTGGCTTTTGCCCCAGTGTCCCTACAAAGGATGAGTGAGAGAAAAACCTAGAACAATGGATTGCAGCCAAATTCTGGACTACCTCCAATGTCAGGCTAAGAAGCTTGTATTTAACTCAGTGAGAAAGACAAAGCTTCATAGGTATTAGACTTCAAAACACAGACTTGTAAGGAGGTAGTATGTATCACCTTCTCTCTACTTATCCTCCTTCTTGCTTTATCCCCATCTCCCTATCGAGGCCTAAAGTGGACAAGCAGCAAGGTCAGGCATCAGAAGGTGGGTACAGACAGAGATCACCATTGCACTGGCTCTCTACTCTCCCATCTCAAGACTTGACTGACTTCTTAGTGGGGAGGAAAGCCCTATCTAGTACACAATAGCTTTCTTTGATAAAACTAGCTCCCATGTTTTACTATATTGTCAAGAAATTTCTCCATACATTTCACCTAAATCCCTTTACCTTTGGTTTATTCTTTAGAGAAGAAAACAACTCTTCCATCAGCTTGGGTTTCTGAAGAGGAACATGAAAAAATAAGCCTCAGACTGAAAAACCTCTGTTGTCCTCAAAGAAAGGAAGTCAATATTTATTTATTTTTATAATCAAGAATCCCCTTGTCAAAGGAAAGTCTGATATCACTAAGCATCAGCACATTTGCCAGAAAGGGTAAAGTCAGTTAAAAACAGCCTTCTAAATCAATTGATCGGAATTCATGCTTTTATCACTAAAAGAAGAAAATCCTCTGCATTATAATAAAAGAAAATCCCTATCATAGAACAACAACAACAAAAAAAAGCAGCAATCTAAAGCTTAAAGAAGCACCTCTGACACTTAGGGAAATGGTTTGGCTACATCAGAAGCCAATACTGTCTCTATAATGATGCCTTATATTGGAGTTGTAATTCAAATAGCAGTGCTGTAGGTAAAGGTTTCTGATTTTGACATGAGTACTTTTAAACACTGAGAAATTGAGGCCAATCTTAAAGGGAGCTCCATAAGGTAATTAATTATTGCTGTATGTTTCTAGATAAACATTCTTATACAGCATTCTAGCAACTGAAACTCTCCACTGTCACTTCAGCTCATTTGTGGCACTAGGAAAAATCCTTTATTTATTAAGATGCCCCACTAATATCATATAATTCTATAGTATATTTTAGATCAGAGAAAAATTTAACTATCTTCAACATCAATTTACTGTCAAGTATATGGTACCGCTGTCTCAGTATTTGAAAACTGGCATATGCAAGATAACTTCTTATTAACCAGAATGCTGAATCAACCAGAATGTCATTTTCCTTAGCTATACCCAATAGCTGATATTTTAACACAGGAATCATGTTTTACTAGAAAGTATTGTTGTAGAACAAGAACAAACACCAGAATTAACCCTACTACTGGATGTTACAGCCTTGTAATCTGCTCAGAACTTAAAAATGAAGATCCTTTAATAAAATTTCAAAACCTTGTTTTAAGTCAAAATCTCACTCTTTGCATATGACGTGATACTCTATGTGGAAAACCCAAAAGACTCTACCTGAAGACTGCTAGAACTCATACAGGAATTCAGCAAAGTGTCAAGATATAAAATCAATGCACAGAAATCAGTTGCATTTCTATATACTAACAATGAAACAGAAGAAAGAGAAATTAAGGAATGGATCCCATTGACAATTGCAGACAAAACCATAAGATACCTAGGAATAAATGTAACCAAAGAGGCAAAGGACCTGTACTCAGAAAACTATAGAACACTCATGAAAAAACTGAGGAACAAACAAAGAAACAGAGAAATGCTCCACACTCAGGGACTGGAAGAACAAATATTGTGAAAATGTCTATGCTACTGAGAGCGATCTACACATTTAATGCAATCCTTATAAAAATAACATCAACTTTTTTCACAGAGCTGGAGCAAATAATCCTAAAATTTGTATGGAACCAGAAAAGATCCCAAATAGCCAAAGAATGTTGAAAAATAAAACCAAAGCTTGTAGCATCACAATTCTGGACTTTATGCTCTATTACAAAATTGTAATCATCAAGACAGCTTGTACTGGCACAAAAACAGAAACACAGAACAGAGAACCCAGAAATGGACCCTCCACACTATGGTCAACTAATCATGGACAAAGCAGGAAAGAATGTCCAATGGAAAACAAACAGTCTCTTCAACAAATGGTGTTGGGAAAATTAGACAGCCACATGCAGAAGAATGAAACTGGACCATTTCCTTATACCACACACATAAATAGATGCAAAATGGATGAAAGACCTCAATATGAGACAGGAATCCTTCAAAATCCTAGAGGAGAACACAGGCAACAACCTCTTTGACCTCAGCCACAGCAACTTCTTCCTTCTTCTTCCCTTCCTAGGGCAAAAATGAACTACTGGGACTTCATCAAGATCAAAAGCTTCTGAACAGCAAAAGAAACAGTTAACAAAACCAAAAGACAACTGTCAAAATGGGTGAAGATATTTGCAAATGACATATAAGATAAAGGATTAGTATCCAAAATCTATAAAGAACTTCTCAAACTCAACACCCAAAAAACAAAAAAATCCAGTCAAGAAATGAGGAGAAGACATGATCAGACATTTCTCCAAATGAGACAAAAAAGTGGCCAACATACCTATGAAAGAACGTTCAACATCACTTGGCATCAGGGAAATACAAATCAAAACCTCAATGAGATACCACCTCACACCAGTCAGAATGCCTAAAATTAACAAGTCAGTAAACAACATGTTGGTGAGGATGCAGAGAAAGGGGAATCCTTTTACACTGTTGGTGGATATGCAACCTGGTGGAGCCACTCTGGAAAATACTTTGGAGGTTCCTCAAGAAGTTGAAAATAGAGCTACCCTATGACCCAGCAATTGCACTACTGGGTATTTACCCCAAAGATACAAACATAGTGACCCAAAAGGGCATGTGCATCCCAATGTTTATTGCAGCAATGTCCATAATAGCCAAACTATGGACAGGGTCATATGTCCACCAACAGATGAATGAATAAAGAAGATATTTTATAGATAGATAGATAGATAGATAGATGATAGATAGATAGAAATATAACTCAGCCCTCAAAAATGAAAATCTGCCATTTGCAACAACATGGATGGAACTAGAAGCTAAATGAAATAAGTCAGTCAGAGAAAGATAATTATCATACACTCTCACTGCTAAGTGGAATTTAAGAAATGAAACAGAGCATCATAAGGGAAGAGAGGAAAAAATTAAACAAGACAAAACTTGAGAGGTAAACAAACTATAAAAGACTCTTAATCATAGGAAACAGACAAACAGAGAATTGCTGGAGGGGAGGGAGGTGGCAGGATGGGGTAACTGTGTGATAGACATTAAGAAGAGCATGTGATATAGTGAGGACTGGGTATTATATAAGACTGATGAATCACTGACCTCTACCTCTAAAACCAATGATACAATATATGTTAATTAATTGAATTTAAATGTCAAAAATGAAAAAGCAACTTTATTTTACCATTATCCGTTAATATTAAGTTAAACTGGCAATGTATAGGTGTTTATTACAAAATAATAAAATAGAATTAACTGATAGAAATTAATTAATTAATTAATTTAAAAACCCCAAAAGACCAAAAAACAAACAAACAAACAAACAAACAAACCTGTCTTAGTCATTTCAGGCAGCTTGTAATAAAAATACCATAGACCAGGGTGCCTGGGTGGCTCAGTCACTGAGTGTCTGCCTTTGGCTCAGGTCATGATCCTAGGATCCTGGGATTGAGTCCCATATTAGGCTCTTTGTTTGGCAGGAAGCCTGCTTCTCCCTCTCCCTCTCTCCCTGCTTGTGTTCCCTCTCTTGCTGTGTCTCTCTTTGTCAAATAAACAAAAACCTTTATTTTTAAAAAATACCACAGACCAGTTAACTTATCCCACCTGATGGTTAGACCAGTTAGTTTAAACAAGAAACTTGTATTTCTCACAGTTCTGGAGGCTGGAAGTCTGAGATCATGTTGCCAGAATGACTGGTATTCTAAGTGATGGTCTTCACCCTGGCGTCCTCCTATCTTCACATGATGGATAGAGAAAGAAAAAATGTACAAACTCTGTTGTCTCTTCTCATAAATGCACTAATCTTACTAATAACGGCTCCACACTTTTATTACCTTCCAAAGGCTCTACCTCTTAATACCATCATATTGGGGGTTTAGATTTCAACATATGAATGGAGGGCACAAGCATACCATCCATAATGAACTCCTATTCTTTAAAAGTGTCCACCTTGGACAAGCAGCTCAACTTAAAAATACCAGAAGTCATTGAAAGCCTCCAATAAGAACTACACCCAACACCCAGCCCCATACACCACCCCAGTATAAATCCTTATTTAGAATATAAGACAGCATCTTAGAGATCTGGGTAGCTGTATTTACTTCCCATGAAGGTACCAAAGGAAACTCACAGTTGTCAAAAACATCACTAACTTTCAAAAAATAAAATTCCACATTGTTGGATTTTCACTGCATACTAGTTATTTTAAAGATTTTATTTATTTATTTATTTATTTGAGAGAGAGAGAGAGAGAGAGGAAGCACAGGGAGAGGGGCAGAAGGAGAGGCAGAGAGAGTGAGAAGCTCAAGCAGATTCTATGCTGAGCATGGAGCCCAACACAATACTCCATCCCACCACCCTGAGATCATGGCCAGAGCCAAAATTAAGAGTTGGATACTCAACCAACTGAGACAGCCAGGTGCCCCTGCATGCTGGTTATAATAGATCATACACCTTGAAGCAATAAAGCAAAGCTCCATGCAGAGCATACTAGGGTAGGAATCAGAAAATCTGAGAAATCTTTCTGTTATGGCTATTGCTGTTTTAAATCCTGGTTTTACTATTCATCTGTTCTTCATTTGGTATCTTTGTTTTGCTCCCTCTTAAATTGCCTTGGGAGGTGGGGGTGGCAAATAATGTCACCTGATAAGGATATGGTACAGAACAATAAGAAAGTGCCTGTAAAGCATTCAGAATGCCTTGAAGATAAATATCAACTAGCTACTATTATAGTATCAGTTAATAAGCTAAAAATAATCAGACACATTTAGTGAAAATGTTAAGCTAACATAAAATACATTCTTTCATAGAAGAATGGATCTGGATTTGATATTTTTCTTTCTCTACTTTCTAGTATTGCTATTCTATCATGAATCATACAGACATCTATTTTCAAGTACTCTGAGTCAATCTCCTTATGTGATGACCAGGACTCATTTTTTTTCTCTTTTCTTTGTCATCATCACAAGCTCTAGACACAACAATGATCGTATGGATCCGCTCCACATCAACATACCCATTATCAATTTTGAGTCTTTCTAAATCTTTCAATAAGAAATTGCCAATATGGGCACCTGGGTGGCTCAGTGGGTTAAAGACTCTGCCTTCAGCTTGGGTCATGATCCTGGGGTCCTGGGATCGAGCCCCGCATTGGGCTCTCTGATCGGCAGGGAGCCTGCTTCCCTTCCTCTCTCTCTGCCTACCTCTCTGCCTACTTGTGATCTCTATCAAATAAATAAAATCTTAAAAGAAAAGAAATTGCCAATAAACAGAACTTTCTCTTTCATATGCCAAAACTTCATACAAGAATGCTAATACATTTTCAGCAATTTAGAACCTCTGCCACTTTAGATCGTCTTTCACTTCTCTTGTCAGAATTATGGCAAAAAAGTCTTATGCTTTAAATTATTTATCATGTCACTTCTTAGAGTCATCTCTTTTTTTAGCTGAATTAAGAGATTAGAGGCATTGGAAAAAATAACCCATGGACTTTGAAATATACAGTAAGGTGAAATTATTTTTAATGATACCTTTGATTTATATTTTAATTTTAAATGCACAGATAAAGTGGTATCATTAAACATACTTTAACTTTTTATAATAAATCAATGGTACCTTAATTATTGTGTTACAAAGTAAGGACACATAAATTATTCATACATATCTACTGCAAATTGAATTTCTAAAACTAGCTTTATATTCCACATTCTGGTCTCATCCTAACCACTAGTGGAAAATAGTCCATTTCACAGCCACTGCTAATATGACACAGTTGGCAGTCTTTACTCAGAATAGGCTTAAGAGTGAATGAAAAGAGAAATGTCAGTGTTGTAGAATACAGATCAGATGAGAATATATTTCCAGCAAAATTGAGCATTTATTGCATGATAAAAAAGGAATGAGTTCTTAAAAATGTTAACTTGATTAAAAGAGAATTCAGACATCTAAATATTTTAAGTTTTGTTTTTTGAGGTTTATTGATTTTATGAGTTTTCCTTATTTAATTCTTTATTTGATAACAATGCACTAAGGGTCTACCTCTCCCTCCCTGTTCACTCCAATTTGCCTGTTCACTTTGCTCCTATCCCCCAAGGGCCTTGGTGGGCACAAAACTCTTGCTTCATGCCTAGTTAGGTATAAAGGATGGGCAAGGGTGAGAGCCAGGAATTAGTGGTGTAATAGAAGCTATGGCTCCAGCCCTTTACAAGGTCACAATTTTGTCTCCTGGGTGTTCTGGGTTGGCACAGAAACAGAGATTAGACCCTATTTAACCCCTCTCTGCAGTACTAGTCACCATGACATGACTCACCTACTTGCATCACTACCCAGGTGGGCAAATATTTAATAAAAATGGTCAGTTTAATCCTTCTCCTCCTTCCTTTTGCTACCTAGCCCCACAGAAGCTCAGGCTAACCCTCTGGCTGTCTGAGGGTCCCCATTTAGTCACTTCATCTGGTCCTTCTATTCTCCAGCAGCACTCCACACTTAAAATCTTTCCCTTTCTCCTTCTACCCTTCAAACATTACCCTCCCTTTGCTCTTTCCCCTTGGGTATTTGCTCTGTATTTACCCAAAGGCACACAAAGCACTACCTAAGGCACCAACAAATTAGCTATACCCTTTTGCTCCCTTACCAAGAAGGACAAATTCTAAAAGATGTTGATATTTGATAAATAAAGGGGGGAAATATCAATTTAGTCACATGGGAGAAAATTGGAACTTTAGGAACTTTCTTTCAATTATTTTAAAGTTTGGAGTTTTTACATCTATTTTTTAATTCAAATATAATAAATATACAGGGTTGCCATTAAATAAATATTTAGGTATCAGGCTCTCTTTGAAGTATAGACAACTCAGTGATTTAAGAGGGCCCCAGCTCTCCTGGTTTATAGTTTTTGGGGGGCAGGCATAATTTTAGTGCTTAGGACCCCTAAAGGTCTCATCCCTGTCCCAAGACTAGGTGGGAGAAGGTGGACTGTTGTTACAGCCATTGCCACAAGCTTTTCACCCTTGTAATGTTAAGCACAACTAGGATGTGGGGAGAAGGAGAGTGTAATCTACAGCACATGAAACCCAGTGCAGGTGTAGGAATATTATCTATATAGCCTTTTCAATGGCTCTAGACCTTTTAACTCTTATTAAAGGGTGTGGGATAGATCTACATTGCTCCTAGGATTTAAGTCAATGCCTTAATGCCAAGCCAAAAGGTCAGTACAACTGTGAAGAAGATTCTTTGGTGACACTCCTAATTATGGCCCCTCCCCACAAGTGTCTGTACCCTTCAGAGCTTGCTGTCCCTAACTGTTCCACTGAAGCTTATCAGCCAATCAGCCTTCTATTTCTCCTTTCTGTCTTTATCTACCCCCTCCTTTGCCTCCCCCAAGATCATTAAAGTAAGAACTAATTTGATAAACTCATTTCCAAGAATGAGTTTGAGGCAGGTGGTCATTTAAAGCAATAACATGAACCTGGAAGTCAGATAAACTTGGATTCAAAATCCAACAGTACCAGTATACTTATAAGCTATATGACCTTGGGCAAAGTAGTCTCACTGTGCCTCAGTTCCACATCTGTAAAATGGGTGTAATCATATCTACTTCATTAGATATATTTTGAGGATTAAATAATATATCATATGAAAGTGCCTAACATATTGGCAGATAGATACCCATTAAGTGTTATTTCCTTTCCCTCCAATGAGAAAAGAAAACATCTATATTTGCATAGTGAAGTTACAACCCAAAGTCTTTGTTTTTTTATTCAAAAAAAACAAAATATTTGCAGATCATCTACTATGTGGCAGGCATTCTTCTAGGTTCCAGGGATTAGCACTGAGCAAAGTAAACAAAATTCTATTTCCTCATGGGGTTTATATTCTAATGAGGAAACATAGGCCCTAAAAAATAAACAGGTATATATAAAGTTAAAACATGTCATTTTCCCCTTCCTGCTCCTAATGTCCTCCATGCTATTCCTTATGTTCCACAAATAAGTGACACCATACAATAACTGATTTTCTCTGCTTGAGGGAAGTGGGAAAAATCAGAGTGGGAGACAAACCATGAAAGACTATGGACTCAGGGAAACAAACTGAGGGTTTGAGAAGGGAGGAGGATGAGGGGATAGGTGATCCTGTTGATGAGTATTAAGGAGGGCACAGATTGCATGGAACATTGGGTGTTATATGCAAAGAATGATTCATGGAACACTACATCAAAAACTAATGATGTGGGAGAAAGGAGTCAAGATGGTGGAGAAGTAGCAGGCTGAGACTACATCAGGTAGCAGGAGATCAGCTAGATAGCTTATCTAAACATTGCAAACACCTACAAATCCAACAGGAGATTGAAGAGAAGAACAGCAATTCTAGAAACAGAAAATAAACCACTTTCTGAAAGGTAGGACTGGCGGAGAAGTGAATCCAAAGTGACAGGAAGATAAACCGTGGAGGGGAGGGGCCAGCTCCCAGCAAGTGGCGGAGCAATGGAGCAATAAATCAGGACTTTCAAAAGTCTGTTCCACTGAGGGACATCACTCCAGAGGCTAAACCACGTGGGGTCAGCATGGCCTCAGGTCCCACAGGGTCACAGAAGGATCAGGGGTGTCTGAGTGTCACAGAGCTTGCAGGTATTAGAACAGGGAAACCAGCTACAGAGACAGAGCCAAGGAGTGAGCACTCAGCTCGGGGTTACCTTGAACCGGTTGCAGGCTGGGTGAGCACGGAGCATGGCCAGAGGCCAGTGAGATGAGAGTAATTGGGTGCTATTCTCTGAAGGCGCACTGAGGAGTGGGGCCCTGAGCTCTCGGCTCCTCCGGGCAGGAGACTGGGAGGCCGCCATTTTCATTCCGATCTTCCAGAACTCTATGGAAAGCATTCAGGGAACAAAAGCTCCTGCAAGCAAACCTGAGAAGATTACTCAGCCTGGCCCCTGGTAAGGGTGGTGCAATTCAGCTTGGGGCTAGGACACTTGAGAATCACTACAACAGGGCCCTCCCCCAGAAGATCAACAAGAAATCCAGCCAGGACCAAGTTCACCTACCAAGGAGTGTAGGTTAAATACCAAGGAGAACAGTGGAATTCCAGAGGAAGAGAAAGCAAAGCATGGAACACATGGCTTTTTCCCCATGATTCTTTAGTCTTCCAGTTAATTTAATTATGTTCCATTTTTTTTCTTCCTCTGCTAAATTTTTTTTAACTTTTACCATTTTCTTTTTTAAAGTTTTTTAAAACTAGTTTATCTAATATATATATATATTTTCTTTTATATATTTTTTAATTTGTTTTATTTTGTAAATTGTTTCTTTTTTGTTCTGAACTTCTTTTTATCACCTTTCTCCCCCCCCCACAATTTGGGATCCCTTCTGATTTGGTTAAAGCGTATTTTCCTGGGGTCTTTGCCACCATTTTAGTATTTTACTTGCTCCTTCATATA
>NC_081575.1:42919378-42920339 GCF_022355385.1 Mustela nigripes
AAAGTGTATTTTCCTGGGGTCTTTGCCACCATTTTAGTATTTTACTTGCTCCTTCATATACTCTTATCTGGACAAAATGACAAGGCAGAAAAATTCACCACAAAAAAAAGAACAAGAGGTAGTACCAATGGCTAGGGACCTAATCAGTACAGACATTGGTAATATGTCAGATCTAGAGTTCAGAATGATGATTCTCAAGGTTCTAGACGGGCTTGAAAAAGGCATGGAAGATATTAGAGAAACCCTTTCAGGAGATATAAAAGTCCTTTCTGGAGAAATAAAAGAACTAAAATCTAACCAAGTTGAAAAAAAAAAGCTATTAATGAGGTGCAATAAAAATGGAGGCTCTCACTGCTAGAATAAATGAGGCAGAAGAAAGAATTAGCGATATAGAAGACCAAATGACAGAGAATAAAGTAGCTGAGCAAAAGAGGGACAAACAGCTACTGGACCATGAGGGGAGAATTCGAGAGATAAGTGACACCATAGGATGAAACAAATTTTGAATAATTGGGATTCCAGAAGAGAAGAAAGAGAGAGGGGAGCAGAAGGTATATTGGAGAGAATTATTGGAGAGAATTTCCCTAATATGGCAAAAGGAACAAGTATCAAAACCCAGGAGGTGCAGAGAACGCCCCTCAAAATCAACAAGAATAGGTCCACAACCCATCACCTAATAAAATTTACAAGTCTTAGTAACAAAGAGAAAATCCTGAAAGAAGCCCGAGAAAAAAGGTCTGTAACACACAATAGTAAAAATATTACATTGGCAGCAGACTTATCCACAGAGATCTGGCAGGCCAGAAAGAACTGGCATGATATATTGAGAGCACTAAACGAGAAAAACATGCAGCCAAGAATACTATATCCAGCTAGGATATCATTGAAAATAGAAGGAGAGATAAAAAGCTTCCAAAACAAACAAAAACTGAAAGAATTTGCAAACACCAAACCAGCTCTA
>NC_081575.1:42940339-42961003 GCF_022355385.1 Mustela nigripes
GTAACTTATCAGAACTTACTTAAAAAGAAATTTTAAAGTCTTAAATCATCTTATAACTACTTTAAAGATATAGTAATTAAAGTCTCCCTGCATAGGTAACACTAGATCAAGACTATTTGCAAACAAGTTCTACCAAACTTTCGACAAAGGGATAGCTCAAATTTGATACGACCACTTTCAGATAATGGAAAAAGGTGGAGTACTACCCAACCTATTCTGCAAGACAAGTATACCTTGACAGTAGAACCAAAACAAATTATGAGAAATGAAGATTATAGATTGCATTAATTTATGAATACATATGCAAAACTCCCACCAAAATATTAGCAAATCTAACACAATAGTGTATAAAGAAGATAGAATTTATCCCAGATATTTAAGGGTGGTTTAATATTAGAAAATTCAGGGGCACCTGGGTGGCTCAGTGGGTTAAAGCCTCTGCTTTCAGCTCAGGTCATGATCCCAGGGTCCTGGGATTGAGCCCTACATCGGGCTCTCTGCTCAGCCAGAGACCTGCTTCCCTTCCTCTCTCTCTGCCTGCCTCTCTGCCTACTTGTGGTCTCTGTCTACCAAATAAATAAGTAAAATCTTAAAAAAAATTACAAAATCTATAAATACACCTTAGTATAGAAATAGATTTTTTAAAAGATTTCTTTGTTTATTTTAGAGAGAGGGAGAACAAGTGGAGGGAAGGACAGAGGGAGAGGGAAAGAGAGAATCCCAAGAAGACTCCCCACTGAGCACAAGGCCCAATGAAGGGCTCTATCTCACCAATCCAACTTCACAATCCTGGGATCAAGACCTAAACTGAAACCAAGAGTTGGTCACTTAACCGAGTCACCCAGGTGCCCATATATTAACATATTTTTATGGAAAGGGCATTATCATTTCAGTAGATATGAAAAGTCTTTTAATCAAATTTAAAACCCATTTATGATGAAAAGAAAACTCTTCCTAAATTAGAAATGGATTTCTTAATCTGATAAAAAGCATCTGTAAAATAATCCTAAAGTTAGCATTATCTTAGATGAGCACATGCTGGAAGCAGTCTCATTAAAATCAGGAACAGGACAAGGAAACCCATTATGACCACTTTTGTTCATTATTATACTAGAAGTCCTATCTAGTGTAATAAGACAATATATACAAGGATTGGAAAGGGAAAAAAAAAACAAAATTGTGGTTATTTGTAGATGATGTGATAATTTCTTCAGGAAATTCAAATAATATGCCTTAATGTCATTAGAAATAAGAGTTTAGCCAAATGGCTTCATAAAAAGTTAATATACAAGAGTATTTTGCATTTCTATCCACCAACAGCTGAGCATTGAAAATTTACTTAAAGAGAAGACACAATTTACAATAGTATCCTGGGATTAAACCTAATAAAATAAACCTGGGAATAAGTACCTGGGAATAAACCTAATAAAAAATGCACAAGACATCTATGGGGAAAATTATAAAGTGTTATTACTATATATTTTAAAGGATCTAAATAAATATGCTTTATTATTGATATAAATATAGAAATATTTAATATCTTAAGGATGTTGTTTTTGGAGGTACTGGGAGACTCAGTCAGTTGAGTGTCTGACTCTTGACCAGCTCTCAGGTCATGATCTCAGGGTTGTGGCATCAAGCCCCATATCTGGCTATACATACTCAGTGGGGACTCTGCTTGAGATTCTTGCCCTCTCCCTCTGCCTCTCCCTCCACTTATTCTCTCTCTCTCTCTCTCTCTCTTTCTGTCTCTCAAATAAATAAATCTTTTTTTAAAATGCTGGTTTTCCCCAAATGTAACTAGAAATAAGTTCAATGAAATTTCAACTTATATTTGAAGTGTTTTCATGTGATTTGATGGTTGTAAAATGTACATTGAAGACAAAAGTGTCCATAATAAGCCAGAACATAATGGAAGATGAAGAACAGGTTTAGGGCATTTGCCCTACCAGATATTAGGAATTATTATAAAGCTGTAATAACTAAAGCAGTGTAACATTGAAGCAGAGATAGATAAAGTGAACAATGGGAAAGAAAAAAACAGAACCCCCATGAATGAAACTTTGATAAAGCACAGAGATGGCACATCTCCTCAGTAGAGAAAGTAGGAGCTGTTCAATTAATGAAGCTGGGAAAATAGCTACCATATGGAAAAGATGAAATTGGCTTCTGCCTCACACCATATCTAGAAAACAACTTCAGATGAATTAAGGATTATAGAGCCAAAGATAAACTTTAAAATTTTTTGTAGAAAATATACAATTAAAAAAAAGAAAATATACATGAAAAGATCTTACCCATTGGAGTATTTTTAACAAGACACTAAAAAATGGTAATTTTGACTATAATAAAACTCATCAAAATACCACTTAGAGAAAATGAAAAATATAAGCTACAGACTGGAAAACAATACTTAGAGTACATACAACCAAGAAAGAGTTAGAATCAAGAATACATAAAGAAATTCTGTACAACCATAAGAGATGCACAAAAAACCTAACAGGGAAAAAAAAAACCTGACACAAGACATTTCATACAGGAAGAGACACATAATGGTAAAAACATTTGAAGTGAGTTTAACATCAATAATGACTGAGTAAATTCAATTCAAGACATCATTGAAATGCCAATTTAAAGACACTTTACTAGCAAATGTAAAAATTCTGATAATAACTAATATTGGAGATGATGTGAGCCACCATATGATTTACACATTGCCTCTAGGAATTAAAATTTTTGAAATGACTTTGTAAAGCAGTTTCACATTACCTCCTAAAGTTGAACATTTACATAGCCTATGGCTTAGCAATTCCACTCCCAGGTATTTACCAAAGATATATGTTTTTTAATTTAAAATTTTTTTTTAAAACGTGTAAGGTATTATTATCCCCAGGGGTACAGGTCTGTGAATTGCCAGGTTTACACACTTCACAGCACTTACCATAGCACATATGCTCTCCAATGTCCATAACCACACCACCCTCTTCCTACCTCCCTCGTCCTGGCCACCCTCAGTTTGTTTTGTGACACTTAGAGTCTCTTATGGTTTGTCTCCCTCCAGATAAGTAGCATCTCCACTTCCTAATATCAGGGAGATCATATGATAGTTATCTTTCTCTGATTGACTTATTTTGCTAAGCATAATGCCGTCTAGTTCCATCCACGTCGACGCAAATGGCAAGATTTCATTTCTTTTGATGACAGCATAGTATTCCATTCTATATATATATATATATATATCACTTCTTCTTTATCCATTTATCTGTTGATGGACATCTAGGTTCTATCCATAGTTTAGCTATTGTGGACATTGCTCTTATAAACATTCAGCTGCATGTGCCCCTTCGGATCACTACGTTTGTATCTTTAGGGTAAATACCTAGTAGTGCAATTGTTGGGTCAAGGGTAGCTCTATTTTCAACTTTTTGAGGAACCTCCATGCTGTTTTCCAGAGTGGTTGCACCAGATTACATTCCCACCAGCAGTGTAGGAGGGTTCCCCTTTGTCCGCATCCTCGCCAGCATCTGTCATTTCCTGACTTGTTAATTTTAGCCATTCTGACTGGTGTGAGGTGGTCTCTCATTGCGGTTTTGATTTGTATTTCCCTGATGCCGAGTGATGTGGAGCACTATTTCATGTGTTTGTTGGCCATGAGGATGTATTCTTTGCAGAAATGTCTGTTCGTGTCCTCTGCCCATTTCTTGATTGGATTATTTATTCTTTGGGTGTTGAATTTGTTAAGTTCTTTATGTGTTTTAATTACTAGTCCTTTATCTGATATGTCGTTTGCAAATATCTTCTCCCATTCTGTCAGTTGTATTTTGGTTTTGTTAACTGTTTCCTTTTCTGTGCAAAAGCTTTTGATCTTGATGAAATCCCAATAGTTCATTTTTTCCCTTGCTTTCCTTGCCTTTGGCGATGTTCCTAGGAAGAAGTTGCTGAGGCTGAGGTCAAAGAGGTTGTTGCCTGTGTTCTCCTCCAGGATTTTGATGGATTCTTTTCTCATATTGAGGTCCATCATCCATTTTGAGTCTATTTTCGTGTGGCGTGAGGAAATGGCCCAGTTTCATTTTTCTGCATGTGGTTGTTCAATTTTCCCAGCACCATTTGTTGAAGAGACTGTCTTTTCTCCATTGGACATTCTTTCCTGCTTTGTCAAAGATTAGTTGACCATAGAGTTGAGGGTCCATGTCTGGGCTCTCTATTGTGTTCCATTGATCTATGTGTCTGTTTTTGTGCCAGTACCATACTGTTTTGATAATGACAACTTTGTAATAGAGCTTGAAGTCAGTCTGGAATTCTGATGCCACCAACTTTGGCTTTCTTTTTAAATATTCCTTTGATTATTCTTTTATTAGTCTTTTCTGGTTCCATATAAATTTTAGTATTATTTGTTCCATTTCTTTGAAAAAATAGATGGGATTTTGAAAGGGATTGCATTAAAAGTGTAGATTGCTTTGGGTAGCATAGACATTTTCACAATATTTGTTCTTTCAATCCATGAGCATGGAACATTTTTCCATTTCTTTGTGTCTTTCTCAATTTCTTTCATGAGTACTTTATAGTTTTCTGAGTACAGATTCTTTGCCTTTTTGGTTAGATTTATTCCTAGGGATATTCTGGTTTTGAGTGCAATTGGAAATGGGATGGACTCCTTAATTTCTCTTTCTTCTGTCTTGTTGTTGGTGTAGAGAAATGCATCTGATTTCTGTGCATTGATTTTATATCCTCACACTTTACTGAATTCCTGTATAAGTTCTAGCAGTTTTGGAGTGGAGTCTTTTGGGTTTTCCACATACAGTATCATATCATCTACGAAGAGTGATAATTTGACTTCTTCTTTGCCAATTTGGATGCCTTTAATTTCCTTTTGTTGTCTGATTGCTGAGGCTAGGACCTCTAGGACTATGTTGAATAGCAGTGGTGATAATGGACATCCCTGCCGTGTTCCTGACCTTAGCGGGAAAGCTTTCAGTTTTTCTCCATTGAGAATGATATTTGCGGTGGGTTTTTCATAGATGTCTTTGATGATATTGAGGTATGTGCCCTCTATCCCTACACTTTGAAGAGTTTTGATCAGGAAGGGATGTTGTACTTTGTCAAATGCTTTTTCAGCATCTATTGAGAGTATCATATGGTTCTTGTTCTTTCTTTTATTGATGTGTTGTATCACATTGACTGATTTGCCGATGTTGAACCAACCTTGCAGCCCTGGAATAAATCCCACTTGGTCGTGGTGAATAATCCTTTTAATGTACTGTTGAATCCTATTGGCTAGTATTTTGTTGAGTATTTTCGCATCTGTGTTCATCAAGGATATTGGTCTATAGCTCTCTTTTTTGATGGGATCCTTGTCTGGTTTTGGGATCAAGGTGATGCTGGCCTCATAAAATGAGTTTGGAAATTTTCCTTCCATTTCTGTTTTTAGAAACAGTTTCAGGAGAATAGGAATTAGTTCTTCTTTAAATGTTTGGTAGAATTCCCCTGGCAAGCCGTCTGGCCCTGGGCCCTTGTTTGTTTGGAGATTTTTGATGACTGTTTCAATCTTCTTATTGATTATGGGTCTGTTCAGGCTTTCTATTTCTTCCTGTTTCGGTTGTGGTAGTTTATATGTCTCTAGGAATGCATCCATTTCTTCCAGATTGTCAAATTTGTTGGCATAGAGTTTCTCATAATGTGTTTTTATAATTGTTTGTATTTCTTGGGTGTTGGTCGTGATCTCCCCTCTTTCATTCATGATTTTATTGATTTGAGTCCTTTCTCTTTTCTTTTGGATAAGTCCGGCCAGGGGTTAATCAATCTTATTAATTCTTTCAAAGAACCAGCTACTGGTTTCATTGATTTGTTCTCTTGTTGTTTGTTGTTGTTGTTGTTTGGTTTCTATTTCATTGATTTCTGCTCTGATCTTTATGATTTCTCTCTTCTGCTGGGTATAGGGTTTCTTTCTTGTTCTTTCTCCAGCTCCTTTAGGTATAGGGTTAGGTTGTGTACTTGAGACCTTTCTTGTTTCTTGAGAAAGGCTTGTATCGCCTTATATTTTCCTCTCAGGACTGCCTTTGCTGTGTCCCACATATTGTGAACCATTGTGTTTTCATTATCATTTGTTCCCATGAATTTTTTCAATCTGTCTTTAATTTCCTGGTTGACCCATTCATTCTTTAGTAGGATGCTGTTTAGTCTCCATGTATTTAGGTTCTTTCCAAATTTCCTCTTGTGTTTGAGTTCTAGCTTCAGAGCATTGTGTTCTGAAAATATGCAGGGAATGATCCCAGTCTTTTGATACCTGTTGAGACCTGCTTTGTGACCCAGGATGGGATCTATTCTGGAGAATGTTCCATGTGCACTAGAGAAGAATGTGTATTCTGTTGCTTTGGGATGGAATGTTCTGAATATATCTGTGATGTCCATCTGGTCCAGTGTCCCTTAAGGCCTTTATTTCCTTGGTGATCTTTTGCTTGGATGATCTGTCCATTTCAGTGAGGGGAGTGTTAAAGTCCCCTACTATTATTGTACTATTGTCAATATGTTTCCTTGATTTTGTTATTAATTGGTTTATATAGTTGGCTGCTCCCCTATTGGGGAATAGATACTGAATATTGTTAGATCTTCTTGTTGGACAGATCCTTTGAGTATGATATAGTGTCCTTCCTCATCCCTTATTATAGTCTGTGGCTTAAAATCTAATTGATCTGATATAAGTATTGCCACTCCTGCTTTCTTCTGATGTCCATTAGAATGGTAAATTGTTTTCCACCCCCTCACTTTAAATCTGGAGGTGTCTTTGGGACTAAAATTAGTTTCTTGAAGGCAACATACTGATGGTTTTTTTTTTCCATTTTGATATCCTGTGTCTTTTTATTGGGGCATTTAGCCCATTTACATTCAGGGTAACTATTGAGAGATATGAATTTAGTGCCTTTGTATTGCCTGTAAGGTGACTCTTACTGTATATTGTCTCTGTTCTTTTCAGATATACTACTTCTAAGGTCTTTCTTTGCTTAGAGGACCCCTTTCAATATTTCCTGTCGAGTTGGTTTGGTGTTTGCAAAGTCTTTCAGGTTTTTGTCCTGGAAGCTTTTTATCTCTCCTTCTATTTTCAATGATATCCTAGCTGGATATAGTATTCTTGGCTGCATGTTTTTCTCATTTAGTGCTCTGAATATGTCATGCCAGTTCTTTCTGGCCTGCCAGGTCTCTGTGGATAAGTCTGCTGCCAATGTAATATTTTTCCCATTGTATGTTACAGACTTCTTGTCCCGGGCTGCTTTCAGGATTTTCTCTTTGTTACTAAGACCTGTAAAATTTACTATTAGATGACGGGGTGTTGACCTATTCTTATTGATTTTGCGGGGGTTCCCTGCACCTCCTAGATTTTGATGCTTGTTCTCTTTGCCATATTTGGGAAATTCTCTACAATAATTCTCTCCATTATACCTTCTGATCCCCTCTCTCTTTCTTCTTCTTCTGGAATCCCAATTATTCTAATGTTGTTTAATCTTATGGTATCACTTAATCTTGAATTCTCCCCTCATGGTCCAGTAGTTTGTTTGTCTCTCATTTGCTCAGCTTCTTTATTCTCTGTCATTGGTCTTCTATATCACTAATTCTCTCTTCTGCCTCATTTATCCTAGCAGTAAGAGCCTCCATTTTTATTGCACCTTATTAATAGCTTTTTTTTTTATTTCAACGTGGTTAGATTTTAGTTGCTTTATTTCTCCAGAAAGGGCTTTTACTTCTCTGGACAGGATTTCTCTAATATCTTCCATGCCTTTTTTGAGCCTGGCTAGAACCTTGAGAATCATCATTCTGAACTCTAGATTTGACATATTACCCATGTCTATATTGATTAATTCCCTAGTCTTTGGTACTGTGTCTTGTTCTTTTTTTTTTTTTTTGTGGTGAGTTTTTCAGTCCTTTCATTTTGTCCAGATAAGTATATATGAGGGAGCAAATAAAATACAAAAAGGGTGGCAAAGACCCCAGGAAAATGTGCTTTAACCAAATCAGAAGAGGCCCCAAATAATGGGTGGGGAGAAAAGGGGCTAAAAGAAGTTCAGAAAAAAAGAAAAAAAAATTTAAACAAGAAATCAAAGAAAAAATATAAAAAAGAAAAAAACATATATATATATATATATATATATATATATATATATATATATATTAGACTGGTGACTAGAACAGGGTCACCCACTTAATTTGGGGAGTATTTTGGTCTCTTAGAAGAAACTACCTCCCAAAATTTTAAAGAATGAAAAATATATAAGGGTAAACACAATGAAGGGATGGAATATGACTATAAGGATGAAAAAAAAATTAAATTTCTAAAAAAAGAAGTTGATAAGGTAAGTTGGTTGTGAGAATAAAGAAAAAGAAGGCGGAGAGAATTTGCTCAGGCTGGAGACTAGAACAAGCCCAATGCTGGATTTGGGGTGTATTTTGATTTATTAGAAGTTGTATCCCAAATTTTTTAGAAGAAAAAACCCCATGTGTATACAAAAAATAAAGTTAAATACATTGAAGGATGAAATATGATCATAATAATAAAGGTTCAAAAAAGATTTTTTTTAATGAAAGGTATTGTTAAGATAAACGAGTTAAAAATGTTAAAAGAGGAAAGGGTAAACGTTTTTAAAAAATAGTAGAAGAAAATAAAATAAAATAAAAAATTAACTTTGCAAGACTAAAGAATCATGGGGAGAAAGCTATGAATTCCATGCTTTGCTTTCTCCTCCTCTGGAATCCTTCCTTTCTTGGTAAGTGAACTTGGTCATGGCTGGATTTCTTGTTGGTCTTCTGGGGGAGGGGCCTGTTGTAGTGATTCTCAAGTGTCTTTGCCTGAGGCAGAATTGTACCACTTTTACCAGGGGCCAGGCTAAGTAATCTGCTCGGGTTCACTTTGGGGAGCTTTTGTTCCCTGAATGCTTTCCATAGAGTTCTGGAGGATGGGAATGAAAATGGCAGCCTCCCAATTTCTGGCCCAGAAGAGCTGAGAGCTCGGGGCCCCACTCCTCAGTGCACCCTCAGAGATAAGTACTCAATCACTCCCATCTCCTTGGCCTCTGGCTGTGCTCCAAGCTCACCCAGCCTTGACCAATCTTCTCTGTCTCTGGCACACAGCTCCGCCTGGAGTCTATGAGCCCTGCAGATCCCTGACTTCCTCCAGGGGGTGCCTTTCTAGATCTTGTGGGGTCCCCACTCACAGAGTAGTGGCCTGTGCCACAGATTATGGTTCAAGGTGACCCCGAGCTGAGATCTCACTCCTTGGCTCTGTCTCTGTAGCTGGCTTCCCTGCTCTAATAATCTGCGAGCTCTGCAACACTCTGACACCCCGAACCTTCAGTGACACCGTGGGACCTGAGGCCACGCTGTCCCCGTGTGGGCTTCACCTTGGTTTGGCCTCTGGAGCAATGTCCCTCAGTGGAGCAGACTTTTAAAAGTCCTGAGTTTGTGCTCCATTGCTCCGCTGCTTGCCAGGAGCTGGCCCCTCCCCCCACGGTCTATCTTCCCATCGCTTTGGATTCACTTCTCTGCCGGTCCTACCTTTCAGAAAGTGGTCGATTTTCTGTTTTTAGAATTGTTGCTCTTCTTCTCTTTGATCTTTTGTTGGATTTGTAGGTGTTTGGAATGGTTTGATAAGCTATCTAGCTGATCTCCTGCTACCTGATGTCGTCTCAGCCTGCTACTTCTCCGCCATCTTGACTCCTCCTATCCCAAAGATCAATTATACATAAAAGTGGAAATATGTACAAGAATGTTCAAAGCATTACTTCCAATGCTAAATGCCTGGAAACAACCCTAATGCCCATCAATGAAAGAAAGGATGAATAAACTGTGGTATAGACACATAATAAATTACTACCAGTCAAAATGAATTAACTACAGCAATACATAATATGTGTGATTTTAGAAAAATAGGTAAAGATAATAAATAAAAAATCAAAATAAATTTTAAACATTACATGCAGCATTATATCCATTCTGTAAAGTAAAACACAGCTAAAAAATTTAAAGTATACTCTTTAGGAATACATTTCCATGAAATACAACTATATAAAAATGGAACAAGGAATCATGAAAAAGAGAAGCAGTTTGGTGCTATTTCAAATGGAAGGAAATGTGGTGCTGGGAGAGGTTCAAGTCAAGACATTAACTTTTGAGTCATTGGGTTGAGAATGCTTATTACATTATTAAAAATAACTATAGTTAATCAAAAAACCAATAAATAAATAAAGGCTACATATTAATCAGTGATATGGATATGTTCCCGAAGTCCAGTTAATAAAAGGAAAATAATAGAAAACTGAAGCAAAGCAATATCAGCAGAAGGATTCATGTACCTCAGGAATAGTTTTAGTCACCTCACAACTAAAGAATGCTAATCTGCAGAAGTGCTGGCTGAAGGCCAGAACACAGAAAGGATAGAAGAAGAAACAATTTGTAAGAACTTGTGAGACCTTGATTTTTTTTTCTTTTTTTTTTTTTTTTAAATAAGATTCATTATTAACTCATAGTTCTATATGTCAGAATTCTGGGTTGTCTGTTTAGAGGGTCACAATTCAACCTCTGTGTATTGGCCAAGCTAGGCTTATATCTGGAAGTTCTGTGAAAGAATCACTTCCTAGCTCTTTCAGGAGTTGGCAAAATCCTGTAACCATTTCCAAAATGAGAGCTGCAACAGTCATCCTATTTTCTTCCATGCTTACACACACACACACACACACACACACACACACAAACACACACACTGTTCACTTCCCCTTCCCTCAGATATTTTATGTAAAAGTGTGTAGGTAGTAATTAACTTTATTATACTATTTAAGTTACAGTATCTCCAAGTGGGATTATGACAAAACCATATGATGAATGAATATCATCCAGAGATCTATTCAGTTACCGATGAAACTCCAGATATCCCCGTTTTTGAAAGAGGATGGATTCAGCTTTATTTTAACCAGAAAGAGTTGCATTATGTTATACATTACCATATTGTCCTTGCCGTTTTTGCTCCAAGTACGTAAAGTGTATATATATATATATAGAGAGAGAGAGAGACATGGGGTGCCTGGGTGGTTCAGTTGGTTAAGCATCTGTCTTCAGCTCAGGTCATGATTCTGGGGCCCTGGGATTAAGCCCCACATCGGGCTCTCTGCTTCATGGGGAGACTGCTCCCTCTCCTCCCTGCTAGTGCTCTCTTTCACTATCTGAATGTAGTTTCATTTTGATTGAATTTCAGGTGATGTTTGGCTTATAAAATGTTAAATTTAATTTTTTCTAATGCCCAGCTTATCTATAAAGCTTTTAATTATATATGCAAACATATTTTCATAAAATAAATAATTAACTACAAAACAAAGAAAAAGCCTGTTTCAAGTATTTTTGGATTTATAAGTTACTCCGGTCATTTAAACTAAGCTTTTGAAATACAGGCATTTTCAGTAAAATGAATTGAATTAAATTTAGTCTAATATCAGCTCATTTTTATTGAGGACTTATTTTGAGCTAAGCAATGTTTCATCATCCTGCTTTCTTTTCTTTCTCTTTACCACAGATCTTTTGATCCCCAGAAAACAGTCTTGTTATTTTCCAAAGACAAACTAACATGGGATTCTTTTAGTGTGTTTGAAGCAGAGATAGATAAAGTGGAGTAGTGGTGCTGGGAGAAGCAGAGATAGATAAAGTGGAATCCCAAGCAAAAGTGGGAGTGTTTGCAGCTTGAAGAGGTACAATCTTCTATGGATCTGGGTTCATTTCTAGGCCTGGCTACATGGTTGTATTGGAATTTCTACAAAAAATACAGAGAAAGTAGGGGCACCTGGGTGGCTCAGTCAGTTAAGCCTCTGCCTTCCGCTCAGGTCATGATCTCAGGATCTTAGGATTGTGCCTTGCATCAGCCTCACCATTCAATGGGGAGCCTGCTTCTCCCTTGCCCTCTGGCTCTCCCCCCAACTTGTGCTCTCACTCTCTCATGCACACAAGCTCTCTCTCTCTCAGATGAATAAAAGCTTTGAAAACTGCAGAAAATAAATTGAGAAGTCAGTAAAACCCTAGTTGTATGTTGATAGGTGGGAAATACAGTCACTCTCCCATAGGGACTGTACTATAATGCATTAATATAACGTCGATGCAGATCTCCACATTACCATCCTGTTAAGAGCTTTCATCATCTCTCATCTTGATTTCTACTGCAGCCTCCTATCGGGTCTCCTGTTCCATTCTTCCCTTCTAATGTAGTCTTTACACAGCAACCAGGGTGAACTTTTGTTAATGGTTAACCCAAAACATACTCCACCCTTCTTAAAAATCTTTAATTCCTTCTCTTTGCACTTAGAACAAAAATCCTAAAACCTTAACATAGCCGTTATGATCTTGCATGATCAGGTAATGCTAATTCTCTACCCTTACCTTCTCAGGACTTAGACACCTCGATTTCTCTATACATTGGATTTGCATTCACTTCCTTGAACATTCAAGTTCTTTCCTCACCATGCCATCTCACTTGCTGTTTCTTCTCTTAAGAACACTTTCCCCTCCACCTTCACATTATTGGCTCCTTCTCATCCTTCAAAGTCTTAAATGTCACTGCCTCTAAAAAGCCTATTTTTTGGAGGAGGAGTCAAGATGGTGGAGAAGTAGCAGGCTGAGACTACTTCAGCTACCAGGAGATCAGCTAGATAGCTTATATAAAGATCGCAAACACCTGCAAATCCATCGGCAGATGGAAGAGAAAAAGAACAGCAATTTTGGAAACAGAAAAACAAACACTTTCTGAAAGGTAGGACTGGCAGAGACGTGAATCCAAAGCGATGGGAAGATAGACCCCAGGGGGAGGGGCTGGCTCCCAGCAAGCGGCGGAGCACCGGAGCACAAAATCAGGACTTTTAAAATTCTGTTCCGCTGAGGGACATCACTCCAGAGGCTAAAACGGGGCGAAGCCCACGCGGGGTCAGCGTGGCCTCAGGTCCCGCAGGGTCACAGAAGGATCGGGGTTGTCTGAGTGTCACAGAGCTTGTGGGTATTGGAACAGGAAAGCCGGCTACAGAGACAGAGCTGACAGTAAGCTCACAGATCGGTGTTACCTTGAACCTGTCACAGGCCCGGTGAGCTCGGAGCGCCGCCGGAGGTCAGGCAGACGGGAGTAACTGGGTGCTGTTCTTTGAGGGCGCACTGAGGAGTGGGGCCCCGGGCTCTTGGCTGCTCCGGGCGGGAGACCAGGAGGCCGCCATTTGTATTCCCGTTCTCCAGAACTCTACAGAAAGCGCTCAGGGAACAAAAGCTCCTGAAAGCAAACTCGAGCGGATTACTCAGCCCGGCCCCTGGTAAGGGCGGTGCAATTCCGCCTGGGCAAAGACACTTGAGAATCACTACAACAGGCCCCTCCCCCAGAATATCAACAAGAAATCCAGCCAAGACCAAGTTCACCTACCAAGGAGTGCGGTTTCAATAGCAAGGAGAGCAGCAGAATTCCAGAGGAGGAGAAAGCAAAGCACGGAACTCATGGCTTTCTCCCAGTGATTTTTTTTAGTCTTGCATTTAATTTAATTTTTTTCTTTTTCATTTTTTGTTTTTTTTTCCCGCCTTCTGGTAAAATTTTTTTTAACTTCTACCCTTTTCTTTTTTAACGTTTTTTTAATTAGTTTATCTAATATATATATTTTTTCTTTTTTATATTTTTCTTTATTCGTTTTCTTTTTTTTATAATTCTTTTCTTTTCTTTTTTTTTTCTTTTTTTTTCATTCTTCCTTTTTGAACCTCTTTTTATCCCCTTTCTTCCCCCTCACGATTTGGGATCTCTTCTGATTCGGTTAAAGCATATTTTCCTGGGGTTGTTGCCACCATTTTAGCATTTTACTTGCTCCTTCATATACTCTTATCTGGACAAAATGACAAGGCGGAAAAATTCACCACAAAAAAAAGAACAAGAGGCAGTACCGAAGGCTAGGAATCTAATCAATACAGACATTGGTAATATGTCAGATCTAGAGTTCAGAATGACAATTCTCAATGTTCTAGCCGGGCTCGAAAAAGGCATGGAAGATATTAGAGAAACCCTCTCGGGAGATATAAAAGCCCTTTCTGGAGAAATAAAAGAAGTAAAATCTAACCAAGGTGAAATCAAAAAAGCTATTAATGAGGTGCAATCAAAAATGGAGGCTCTAACTGCTAGGATAAATGAGGCAGAAGAAAGAATTAGTGATATAGAAGACCAAATGACAGAGAATAAAGAAGCTGAGCAAAAGAAGGACAAACAGCTACTGGACCACGAGGGGAGAATTCGAGAGATAAGTGATACCATAAGACGAAACAACATTAGAATAATTGGGATTCCAGAAGAAGAAAGAGAGAGGGGAGCAGAAGGTATACTGGAGAGAATTATTGGGGAGAATTTCCCCAATATGGCAAAGGGAACGAGCATCAAAATTCAGGAGGTTCAGAGAACGCCCCTCAAAATCAATAAGAATAGGCCCACACCCCGTCACCTAATAGTAAAATTTACAAGTCTTAGTGACAAAGAGAAAATCCTGAAAGCAGCCCGGGAAAAGAAGTCTGTAACATACAATGGTAAAAATATTAGATTGGCAGCTGACTTATCCACAGAGACCTGGCAGGTCAGAAAGAGCTGGCATGATAATTAAGGAGTTTTATTTGCAATATTTGGCACACTTTCTAAGAAGATAAGGAGATTGGATCTAGACCAATTGGCTCAGGTTATTATCCCGAGGTCCTTGGTTTGAGCCCAACATTGGGCTCCCTGCTCAGCAGGGAGTCTGTTTCTCCCTCTACCCCTCACCCCACTTGTACTCTCTCTCATGTCCTCTCTTTCTCTATCAAATAAATAAAATCTTTAAAAAATACTGTTCTAACTGGTGTTTACAAATTTGTCATGTGTCTATGTAATTTTATGTATTGAAAACTACATAGGCAATTCTATTTTTTTTAACTCAGTAAATTCAGCCACATCATTGCAAATGACAAGATTTTGCTTTTTGATGACTGCATAGTATTCCATTGTTGATATATACCACTTCTTTATCCATTCATCTGTTGATGGACATCTAGGTTCTTTCCATAGTTTGACTATTGTAGACATTGTTGCTATAAACACTGGGGTGCACATGCCCCTTCAGATTACTATATTTGTATCTTTAGTGTAAATACCCAGGAGTGCGATTGCTGGGTTGTAGGAATCACAATATTTTTAGCTTTTTGAGGAATCTCCATACTGTTTTCCAGAGTGGATGAACCAGCTTGCATTCCCACCAACACTGTAAGAGGGTTCCCCTTTCTCCGCATACCCACCAACAGTGCTGGAGGGTTCCCCTTTCTCCACATTCTTGCCAACACATGTCATTTCCTAACTCATTAATTTGAGCCATTCTGACTGGTTTGAGGTCGTATCTCACTGTGGTTTTGAATTGTATTTCCCTGATGCCGACGAATGTTGAACACTTTTTCATGTGTCTGTTGGTCATTATAATCACAAAATCACTCCATTCTAGGTGGTAGTTTTTTTCTTTACATTTGTTCCTTGGTCATATCTGAAGCTTTGAGGAGCTATACAAAGCCATGGGACATTGGTTTGAGCTATTAATGCTATTCTAGGCTGTGGAGATGCAGTAGTGAATGACACAGACAGGGTCTCTACCTTCAGTGGGCTTATGTTTTAGTGAAGGAAGAGAAGTAATAAACAAGGAAACATAAAAAGATAGTTCCTACTGATGAATATAGTGAAAAACATGATAGAGTGAAAAGTGATAGAAAGACATTGTCAAGGTGGTCAAGAAAGGCCTTGATGTGGAGGTGATACTGGAGGTGGGTTCTGAATGGTGAAAAGGAGGCCACTATGTTCTGGTGGAAGAGTCTTCCAAGGAGAGGTATATACAATGATTTGAAATATTCTCAGGGAACATACTAGCAGAACTTTTTCTATCTACTTTTTGCCTTGTTCTACTCTAACCACACTATATTTTTCACTTCTATTGTGTGCATTTGAAAATGCCATTTCCTCTGCCTACAACACTCTTCTCCCATTCCCTTTGCTTATCCTCTCTTTGTTTTTTGGGTTTATGTTAGAGAAGACTTCCTCAGGCAGGCCTTTCCCAATACCCATTGAATGAGATTAGGAGCCCCTGCCGGACTTCCCATAGCATCCCATACTTTCTTTTATAACTCTCATCCTACATATGATTCACTTAACATCTGCATTCTTTGCTTTGCTGTAAGTCCCATGAAAATCAAGGCCTTGTATTAACTATTGCTGTCATTTACTGTTGGTGTTATTATTGTTATTATTATTATTATCATCATTGCCACCTGCCCTTTGATGATTTAAGAATTTACCTGCTGGAATTTGAGCCTAAAAACCACTTTGTAGTCCCGTGATTCATTTAATATGCAGATAAAATATTTTTTCACAGATTTTTTTAAGGTTTAAATATATATCTTTTTCACTTAGTAAATTCCATTCATTCCATCTGTGTTCACTATTTTTATTATTCTACAAATTAAATTCACTGAAGTAACTTTTCTAAGATTTTTAAAACATCTGACATAATCAGGGATGCTCAGACTTAGAGGGTATCAGAATCACCTGTGTTACTGGCTAAAAACCCCTCACACTAATTTGTCACTATTCTTTGAATAGAGTCTGAGGTCTCTAGATTAAGGAGAGGTAGTTTTGAGTTCTGGTAACTTTTTAGCCATTAATACAGCAAACAAATCTTGTCACATAGATGTGAATATTTCTTATGTGAATCTGAAAAAGAACACATAACAGAAGGACTAAAAATTTCTTCAAAGCCACTTTGGTTTTTCCAAGCCTTCTGGCACAAAGTAAAATTTTAATATAGCAAAATTGGCTTGAAGTTCTGCAGAAAGTACTGGGTGCAGTTCAACTTTGAGCATGTTCTCTAATTTAAAAAGTCAACAATTGGAAGATGAAAAATAATGAACTCTATTACAGTACTCATAGTTTAATGAGGGATTTGGGGTTTGTTTACACAATTGGTATTGTTTTTCAAGACCGGCCTCCTCTCAGAAATCGCTTTAAAGCAGTAGCACAGAGTGGATGGGAAAGTAAAAGGCAAATTTAGATCTACATGAAAATTCTACATTCAGCATGGACTTCTTTCACATCATTTTTAGTGTCTGATCCTAGAGCCTGAGTAGTCTTGGGATTTGTGCTCATAGCTCACAAGGGCTGCTTTACTGTGCTTGAATGGAGATGCTGATTTACTTAACACCTGATGCATCAGACCCTGAAAGCCAAGGTTGCACTAAACAGTCTAAAGGAAACCATACAGATCTGCAAGAATTATATGAAACCCCTCCTTCTTATTAAGGAATAATTTTCATCCCACCACACCCTCTGTTCCCAGTGAAAATGCTGTGTTTGTGTGTGTGTGGGGGGGGGGGGGTATACCAAATGCTCCTATCGAAGATAAGATGGCTGGGTATTTTAAGAAATGCCCACTTGGGGAGGGAACTAGAGGGTATTATGCTTAGCGAAATAAATCAATCAGAGAAAGACAACTATCATATGATCTCCCTGATATGAGGAAGTGGAGATGCAACATGGGGGGTTTGGGGGATAGGAAAGAATAAATGAAACAAGATGGGATCGGGAGGGAGACAAACCATAAGTGACTCTTAATCTCACAAAGCAAACTGAAGGTTTCTGGGGGGAGGGGGGAGGGGGAGGGAGGTGGGGTTATGGACATTGGGGAGGATATGTACTATGGTGAGTGCTGTGAAGTGTGTAAACCTGGTGATTCACAGACCTGTACCCCTGGGGATAAAAATACATTATATGTTTATTTAAAATTTTTTAAAAATTAAAACAAACAAACAAACAAAAAACCTTTTCCTTAAGATTTAACCTGAGAATAAAAACAATAAAAATAACATTTATTGAAAAAAAAAAAAAGAAATGCCCACTTGATACTCACCACCAACTAAAGAGAGGAATAGCTTTGGAAAGCACATGTACAACGTGCCCAGCATTTAGCTGTGTGAAGCATGCATGCTTTGAGATTGAAGGGAAAAACATTTTTCCTAGTATCATTGTCTAAATGAGTCACTTCTGCAATACATTATACAGCAAGAAAGACTAAAGGGCTCTCCTTTTCAATGAAAACACACAGCACACACCAAGTCCTCAGCAAAATTTGTAAAATGAATTGGATTGTCTTTGGCTGTCACCTAACCTTTCCTTACTCAAAACTCTCTTCCCATTTGGCACCCTCCAGGACCCACTCCTTGCCTCCCCCTTTTTCTCTCATACTGCCTCCTAAGATGAGCCCCTTTTAGGAAGCACCATAGGTACCAAATTGTCCTTTCCCTGACTCCCAAATCATATGTTACCCACCTTCTTTTTCACTTTACAGAACACTTCTCTCTCTCTTTCTCTCTCTCTCTCTCTCTCTCTCTCTCTCTCTCCTGATAACATGTTGTGAGCAGTCTTATAGAAAGGCGCACATAGTAAAGCACTGAAGACCACTTTTAAAAACCATAGGAGTGAGCTTATAAATATATCCTTTAGCCTCAAACTTTCAGGTGACTGCAGTCCTGGATGACAGCTTGATTAAAACATTTACAAGGTATCCAGAGCCAGAATAACCCAGCTAAGTAACTTTTTAACTCTTACCCTTGGATATTGTGAGATAATAAGTGGTTAATGTTTTAAGCTGCCAAATTTGGGGGAAATTTGTTGTACAGCAATAGATAATTATACAGCTTCCAAAATATCACCTACCTTAAAATATCTCCCTATAGTACCTAAAATTATCAAACTAGGTATTTAAACCTCAAATAAATTGTCCACTCACAAACGTTTTGAAATGTTTGTTTGGAGGGAGGATTGACTATGGTACATTAAATCATTATTGTCCTGTAATACCACATATAAAATAAATTATCCAAAATATTTGTCACCTATATAGCCTTATGAATACGACATGGGGAAATTCTTTGTTTTTACCTTGTTTTTCCTTATTTTAAGTATTTTTTTAAGTTCCTGAGTACAAAAGTAATGTTTATTCATTGTAGAAGATTTGGAAAATATAATACCAATCCAGAAGTGGCCATTATTTGTTTTCTAAGTTTTTATTTAAATTCCATTTAATTACTGTACTGTGTAACATTAGTTTCAGGTGTAGAATTTAGTGATTCAACACTTAACATACAACACCCAGTGCTCATCACGACAAGTGCACTCCTTAATATCCATCAACTATTTCACCCACCTACCATCTCGTAACCATCAGTTTGTAGAGTCAAGAGTCTGTCTCTTGGTTTGCCTCTCTTTCCCCCTATTTTTGTTTGTTTTGTTCCTTAAATTCCACATATGAGTGAAATCATATAGTATTTGTCTTTCTCTAACTGACTTATTTCACTTAGCATAATACCCTTTAGCTCCTTTCCACATCATTGCAAATAGCAAAAATCATTCTTTTTCATGGCTGAGTAATATTCCATTCTATATAAATACCATATATTCTTTATCCATTTATCAGTCAATGGACAGTTGGGCTCTTCTCATAATTCGGCTATTGTTGATAATGCTGCTATAAACATCAGAGTGTCTGTACCCCTTCAAATTAATATTTTGGTATCCTTTAGGTAAATAACTCATAGTACAATTGCTGGATTTATGGTAGTTCTATTTTTAACTTTTTGAGGAGCCTCCAAATTGTTTTCCAGAGTGGCTGCACCAGTTTGTAGTTCCACCAACATTGTAAGAAGGTTCCCCTTTCTCTGAATCATTGCCAACCCCTGTTGCTTTCTGTGTTAGTTTTAACCATCATGACTGGTGTGAGGTATATCTTATTATAGTTTGAGGTAAGGGAAACAAAAGCAAAAATAAACTATTGGGACCTCATCGAAATAAAAAATGTCTTCACAGCAAAGGAAACAATGGACAAGACTAAAAGGCAATCTACTGAATGGGAGAAAATATTTGCAAATGACATTTCCAATAAAGGGCTAGTATCTAAAATACATAAAGAAACTAAAGGGGTGCCTAAGTGGTGCAGGTGATTAAGCATCTGACTCTTGATTTCAGCTCGGGTCATGATCTCAGGGTTGTGGTATTGTGCCTTACATCAAGCTCCACACTTGCCATGAAATATGCTTGGGACTCTTTCTTCTCTCTGCCCTCCCCCTCTTCTCTCTTTCTCACTCTCTCTCTCTCTCTCTAAAATAAAAAAGAACTTATAAAACTCAACATCTACAAAACAAATAACCCAGTGAAGAAATGGGTAGAAGACATGAATAGACATTTTTTTCAAAGAAAACACAGGCCAAAGGCAAATGAAGAAGATGCTCAACATCTCTCATTATTAGTGAAATACAAATCAGAAAATATCTTTCAGAAATTAAGAAGAAATAAATAAATCTTCATACAGGAGCTGAGATAATTCACTGCCAGCAAACCTGTAGCACAAGAAATATTAAAGGTATTTCTTCAGGCAAAAGGACTAAAATCCCAGACAGTTACTTGGATGAATGAAAAAAAGTGATGAATACCAGAAATTTTTTTTTAATTTTTTATTTTTTATAAACATATATTTTTATCCCCAGGGGTACAGGTCTGTGAATCACCAGTTTTACACACTTCACAGCACTCATCAAAGCACATACCCTCCCCAATGTCCATAATCCCACCCC
>NC_081575.1:42961103-42977755 GCF_022355385.1 Mustela nigripes
CTCCATGTTGCATCACCACTTCCTCATATCACGGAGATCATATGATAATTGTCTTTCTCTGCTTGACTTATTTGGCTAAGCATGATACGCTCTAGTTCCATCCACGTCGTCGCAAATGGCAAGATTTCATTTCTTTTGATGGCTGCATAGTATTCCATAACAGAAATGTTTTTAAAAATGAAGGTAAATACCATGAGAAGCATTGCCATCATAATAGAATTTTCTAAAATGTTAAATGCAACTTGCTAAGGCTGTTTGGCTTGACTTGAGCAAATTATTTAACTTCTCTGTGCTTCAGTTTCTTCATCTGTAAAATGGGCATAATAGTAGTATGTGCTTTTTAGGGTACTGTGAGGATTAAATAAGTTAATATATATAACATGCTTACAACATTGCTTGCACATAGTAAGCTGGATACATTTTAGCTATTATTATTAATAAAGTTCTAACAAAGTAAAATCTTTGTTCAATAAACCATTTCATTCTTGGAAAATTTAGCATATATTAATAATTATGCAAAATATGCTCTGTGTTTATAAGCAAAACAGACTTAGCTTCTAAGATTTTGTAATTTTAAATAAGTCTTGAACACCTCAACATTCAAAAGTCTTGTGGGACATAAATAGGACAATTTTTCATTGTGTGAGAATGTCCTCATTGTAGAAAATCTAACATCTCTGACCCTTCCTCTTACTCAGTAGCACTCTCCAACATGTGATAACTAAAAACATCCTGACAAAATTTCAAAACAACCCCTTCTGGCAATATAACCCTATCAAGAATCCTAATCCAGGAGCAGGTGTAGGTACAATGCACCAGTATCTAAAAGTAAAGGACAGGGCACCTCAGTGGCTCAGTCAGTTATGTGTCTTCCTTGGACTTAGGCCATGATCCCAGGGTCCCAGAATGGAGTCCTGCATCAGGCTTCCTACAGAGTGGGGAGTCCACTTCTTCCTCTGTCCCTCCCCCTGCCCCTCCCCATACCCCTCCCCCTGCTCATGTGCTTGTGTTCTCTTTCTCTTTCTCACAAAAATGAACTTAAAATCTTTAAAAAAATAAAAGCAATGGGATAAACAGCTAGTTTCCTGGAAGGAGGACTTTGCTACATTCTTATCTCAACCTGGGCTCAGATACTTATTGCCATGTGATTTGGGGCTAATCTCTTAATCTCTGTGTCAGTTTCTCATTTGTAAAATACAGTTATAATAGCTGCTACCTTACAGTGTTGTAAATATTAAATGAGATAATGTATGTAAAGCACTTGGCAAATTATCTGGTTCAAAATAAATAGTAGTAGTAGTGGTTGTTGTTAATATCCCAGCATGCGATGAGAGGAAGAGTAATCCTTTTATCCTCTTAGGGACTAGTGACAGAGACTACTGATGCCCACCAAATACTCTATTTACTCTGTTACATATCCCAGTCTCCTTTGCAGTTAGGGTAGACTTTGTGGATGAGCAGAAGTAATGTGCAATTTAGAGGATGAAGTAGGTAAGAACTAGTATATCGTCTCCTTGTCTTTCTTCTCCATAACAGCCTTGCATGAGAAATAAGTCTCTGACCAATGTATCCATATTTAACAGATGAGGAAATTGAGGTACAAAGAATGCAAGTTCAAATCAGCTTCACATGCAGTGACATTCAGTCTCATGTACACTATCTAACAGGCCCTTCATGTAAACAAGGATCATTTTTTCCAAATTCACCATTGTATCTAACTTCCCTCACAAAACTACCTAATAAGTAAAGAAAAATAGAACCTTATTGAGAGGAAGGTGCATGGTGGTTGGTTAGGTATGCTCACTAGCTAAGCAACTCTCCCACACTCCAGCCTCATTTGTGAAATTCAGTTTCATGTCTTGGCAAAATGACAAACTGATCCACTATGGACATGAGGTGTTATTCTTAAAGAGACAATGCAACAAATGATAGAATTCACGTACATTAAGGATCTCCTATTCAAAAGTCACAGAATTGTAGAAATAGAAATAGATATTAAAGGTCATGTCATCCAATGCTACACTTTACACATGAGGAAACTGAGGGCAAGTAATGGGAAAAGGATGACCCCATGATAATCAAGCTAGATAATTATAGTCCTATCCCTAGATCAGTAATCATTCCATTAATTTCCTACCACCTCTGGAAGATGACAATTTAAGTACACGTGGCCTTGTTTCCAATATTTTTTTTTTTTTGGCATGGGACCATGAAGTTATATAGGAGATTGAAACAGCACATCAGAATGAGTTGAGAGAAAGGCCTAGATTTTATTAAATTATGAGAAGAGCTAGTTAAGAATATGTAAATGTATCCAGGAAAAGAACATTAAAACACAAAATCCCTATCCAACATTACCTAGAATCATTCATCACCACAAAACATCTGTGCTGTCCATGAAGAAAATGCATTTGGAGTTCTTTTTACCCAGGATGGGATTGCATAGAAGCATCTGCCCTTGTTCTCAGTAACTTCTCAAGTGACTGGATGTCAGTAAGGATACAGCATATGACTAGGGGCAGGAGTGTGACCCATCACTGTATTGTGGGGCACTATCTGCTTTGTATAAGGAATGGTCCCAAGTTGTATCTTGGATTCCTAAGCCTTAGATCTGGTCAAGAGATCAACGCAGCCCAACCCTTTGGTCTGCAGAAGCAGCAAGAATCAGAGACTTTTATTCATTCCTGAAGAGCTTACATCTCTGGCCAAATAGCTCTTCAGCCACTTCAGCCTCTCCATGTTTTGTTCTCAGAACCATGCAAGAGGAGAAAACAACATCAGGATATAATTTGCCTTGATCTCAAACTCTATTTCTGTGTAAAAGCTCCTATCTTTCTCTCTCCATTCCTACTGCTCGATTTTAATCTAGTAAATCACAGAACAAGCAACTGAAGGCCACATAGGCCCAGCTACCCTGTGTAGACATTGGGAGCAACATTTGTCATGTGTAACACACCAGGAGCTTGAATTACAGCATGCAGTGCTGAGGAGGATCCATTTATAAAATTAAAAATAAATATATTCTGTTAAGTCTGATATCATCTATACCTAGAAATTGAATCTATTCTTTCCTTGGTGCGATGGGGATGGAGAGTAGACAGGGCATATTGAATACACCTGGCAGAATACTTCCATTATGCAGAATGCTGACAAGGCAAAACGTGGTGCATACCCAAGTGGGTTTTCTCAGGTCTTCCAGTTGTTAGTGGCTTAAGGAAATCATTAGTAAATTCCTTCAAGACCCCAGAATGCATATCATCTGGACCTGCTGATTGGTATATATTTCAATTTATTCAATATATTCAATATATTTCAAATTTTTTCACTTACTTTTTTATCAATTGCTCTTGATAGGATTTTTATTACTGCTCAAAGGTCTCTAGGGGTGCCTGTGTGGCTCAGTTAGTTAAGCCACTGCCTTTGGCTCAGGTCATGATCCCGGAGTCCCGGGATGAAGTCCTGCACCAGGCTTCCAGCTCCATAGGAAGTCTGCTTCTCCCTCTGACCTTCTCCCCACTCATGCTCTCTCTCACTCTATCTTTCTCTCAAATAAATAAATAAAATCTTTTTTAAAAAAGTCTCTACTCTTTCTGTTATTTTCTTTTTGTTTTGTTTTTCTTTTTCTTTGAGTTTTTAAAATTTTAATTTCAGTGTAGCTGACATATAATTAATATTAGTACAGATGTACAATATAGTGACTTATTCAGTGCTCATCATAAGTGCATTCCTTCATCCGCATCATTTATTTAACCCATGCCCCCACACACACACCTCTCCTCTGGTAAACAACAGTTTGTTGTCTCAGTTAAGAGTCTGTTTCTTGGTTTGTCTCTTCCTCTGTCTTTTCCATTTCTTGTTTTTTTTTTTTTGTTAAATTCCACATATGAGTGAAATCATATGGTATTTGTCTTACTCTCACTTATTTTTCTCAGCCTTATACTCTCTAGCTTAATCCATTTCATTACAAATGGCAAGATTTCTTTTTTACAGCTGAGTAATAGTCCATTGTTCACATATACTACATCTTCTTTATCCATTCAGCAATTGATGGACACTTAGGCTGTTTCCACAGTTTGGCTATTGTAGATAATGCTACTATAAACATAGGGGTGTAGTTATCCTTGAATAGGTAGTGTAGGTATGCTTGAATAGGGCTGTAGGTATCTTTTGAATTAGTATTGTGTATTCTTGAGTAAATACCTAGTAGGGCAGATGGAGGGGCAAGATGGGCAAGAAATAGGAGACACTGTTTCAACCAGTCCCCTAAAGTGAGCTAATTATCTACCAGAACACTCTGAATACCCATGAAATCAGCCTGAGATGTATGATTATACACTTCTGGATCTCTATGGGGGAAGAAGACACCCGTGGAGAGGTAAACCAGAGTGGAAATGCTCAGACAGATATTGGAGGATAAACAGAAGGGGGAGGGAGCTACCAGAAGTGACCCATTGGAAAATAATACCCCAATACGAAAGTGCCCTGTGATTAGGGACCAGCATTAACTGGTTAATTGAGTGTGGTTAAAAGCACTCAATAAGAGTAAAAGATCTTAAGGGGCAACTGGAGGAATTTGGTGGTCATGAGCACTGGCCTAAGCCCACGGTCCCAGGATGGCCACGGCCGGTGACCACCCCTGCCAGAGAGAGTGTGGTGGAGGTTGCGTGGCTTACACCATGGCTGGGCTGTGCGCACTCCCACCCCTGAATGGTGGAGTCTGGTGAATGCACAAGCCTGCACTCTCTAAAACTTTTGTGCACTGCACAACCAGGGTCTGACCCATTCCTCAACCAAACCTGAGAAAACTCCATGTGGGCACTAGCTGGTGGTCTCTAGGACTGGCCAAGGGTCTGGACTTTCCAAGCTGGGACCTAAAGGAACTCAGTGCAACCTCTGGTCCTGATCCCCCAGTGGCAACCTGAGGTGGACCCCAGAGAGCAGTCCCAGCAAAGAGAGCCACCTGAAACAGGCTCCCTGGACCAATATCACTAGCGATTTCGGTGGCACGGGGGGGGGGGGGGGGAGACAAGCAGGCGCTTTGGGCGACCTCTGAGACAATGCCTAGGGAAATGCCCTGCCTGTGGGAGGTTGCATGGTTCAGCGGAGTTTGCAGAGAGGGAGTCTGTGTGTTCTGAACCACCCAGAGAGGAGCGGACTGAGGCTTCTCTCTGAGACAGAGGTCTGGGTACAGTTTGTTTTCCACTGAACCTCCAAAAAGCCACAAAAAGGGGCACCTGGGTGGCTCAGTGGGTTAAAGCCTCTGCCTTCAGCTCAGGTCATGATCCCAGGGTACTGGGATCAAGCCCCACATCGGGCTCTCTGCACAGCAGGGAGCCTGCTTCCTCCTCTCTCTCTGCCTGCCTCTCTGCCTACTTGTGATCTCTGTCAAATAAATAAATACATAAATCTTAAAAAAAAAAAGCCACAAAAAGCTACCAAAGAACAAAAACCCCAAGAGAACAAAAGCCTGAAAAACTGGTTTCCACAGAGCCCAGCCCCTTGATAGAGAGCAGGAGGACTCAACCCAAGCAAGACTGACTGAAAAACAATGGGGCAGGGCCCTCCCCCAGAAATTCAGCCAAATGAAAGAGAGGACAACCACCACAGGGTCCCCATAAAACTGTAAATCCCCAATATCAGGGGAAAACAATACATTAAGCTCCTAGTATTGCCCTAAAACCTGTATATTTCATAGATACAACTTTTATTTTTAATTCATTCTCACTACTCTTGTTCTGTTTAATTTTTTTACCATTACAACTAGAGGTTTAATACAACATATTCCATAATAACCTATTAACTTGAACTTTATTCATACATATACCTGTTTTTCCTGTTCTTTTCTATTTTTTTTAATATATATATAGATAAAAGCTTAAGGTGATCCTCTTTCCCTAATCAATACAACCCCTATATATAAACAAGATTTAGTTTCCCTTGATCTCTGAAAAGTTGAGTCCTTTAACAAAGATATCAAGATACACTCAGGAAGAATCAAAATAACCTTCCTCACCAGCATTGAGGATTTATAACCACCCTCCCATCTTTTTCTTCTGTCAGTGATTCTGTGTATTTGCTTTTGTTCTGGTATTATGTAAGTACTATCCTTAGGGTTCATTTCTGGCTGGATTCTTTTTTTTTTGGTCATTTACATTTATTGATCTTTTTGTTTGTCCGTTTTTGTTTATTTACCTTATACATCTTACCTTTGGGGCCCACTTGGGCTGGGTCTTCTCTTTTCTCTCTCTCTCTCTCTCTTTTTTTTTTCTTGGCGACATCCAATTGCTCAGAAGCATTCCAGGGTGCACCTTGCCTGGATTACGGTTGATATATTCAGCTACACATCCCCTCAACCACCTCTCACCAAAATGACTAGGAGGAGGAACACCCAACAGAGGAAAAATTTAGAAACTCTGCCCTCTCTATCAGAACTATTGGATATAGATATTGTCGGAGGCAGGCCCCTGGCCAGGGCGGCCTCCGCCATTAAAAGATGGCGCCTGTCTAGTTGCCAGGTTAGGATTGCCTCGTGAGACTAAGCGGAACGCCCAAAGAGGAAGTAAACTGCATTGGTTGCTAGCGAAGTTGTTTGTAAAGGTGCACAGCCTGATTCGCTCCCTCCTGTACCCTGCTCGCTGATTGGTCATGTAAGCGTATATAAGTGTGTAGACTTGTGGAAATAAAGAGAAAAGAAGAGAGAGAAGATGCATCCGAACCAGGGCGTCTTGTCGTCCTTGTGGGCCGAGGGCGATAAGATATAAACAATATGTCAGAAAGGGAATTCAGGGTAACAATTATCCAGGCAATGGCTAGGTTGGAGAAAACCATTAGTGACAATATAGAATATCTAAGGGCAGAAGTGAGAGAAGCCCAGGAAGAGGTTAAAAATGCTATCAATGAGATCCACTCCAATCTAAATACTCTAAGCTAGGGTAACTGAGGCAGAAGATAGAATTAGTGATCTAGAGGACAAACTGATAGAGAAAAGGGATCAGGGGGAGGCAGAGAAGAAACAACTTAGAAGCCAGGAAAATAGAATTAGGGAAATAAATGATGCCATGAAACATTCCAACATCAGAATTACTGTGATCCCTGAGGGGGAGGAGAAAGAAAGAAGACTAGAAGATGAACAAATTCTCCATGAAAATTTTCCCAATCTGGGGAATGGAACCAGTGTTGGTATCCTATAGGTAGAAATAACACCCCCCAAGATCATAGACTCTAGACAGACCTCGAGGCACTTCATTGTGAGACTGATGAATCATAATTTTAGACAAGAGCTTTTTAGAGCAGCTAAGGCAAAGAGATTCCTTACATACAGAGGAAGGTCCATCAGAATAACATCAGACCTGTCCACAGAAACCTGGCAAGCCAGAGAGGGCTGGCAAGACATATTCAGGGCACTAAATGAGAACATAGAGCCAAGAATATTTTATCCAGCAAGGTTGACATTCAAAATGGATGGAGAAATAAAGAGCTTCCAAAACTGGCAGGGTTTAAAAGAGTATGTGACCACCAAGCTGGCACTACAAGAAATATTAAGGGGGGGTTCTATAAAAGAAAAAAGAACCCAAGAGTGACATACAACACAAATATACAGAGACAGCCTATAGAAACAAGGACTTCACAGGCAATATGATGTCAATAAAAACGTATCTTTCAATAATCATTCTCAATGTGAACGGCCTAAACGCTTCCATAAAAGGGCACAGGGTTGCAGATTGGATAAAATGACCTGTCCATATGTTGTCTACAAGAGACCCATTTGGAACCTAAGGATACATCCAGACTGAAAGTGAAGGGATGGAGAAGCATCTTTCATGCCAATGGGCCTCAAAAGAAGGCTTAGGTAGTGATTCTCATATCAGAAAAATTACATTTTAAAATAAGGACTGTAGTCAGAGATAAAGAAGGGCACTACATCATTCTTAAATATCCACCAAGAAGATCTAACAATTGTAAATATTTATGCTCCCAATACTGGAGCAGCCAACTACATAAGACAACTGTTAATCAAGATAAAGAGTCATATTGATATGAGTACATTAATGTTAGGGGATCTTAACACACCACTCTCAGTAATAGACAGAGCATCCAAGCAGAAAATCAATAAAGAAATGAGAGCTTTGAATGACACATTGAACTAGATGGACTTCATAGATATATACAGAATATTCCACCCGTAAACAATAGAATACTCATTCTTTTCAAGCGCATAGAACCTTCTCCAGAATAGGCCACATACTGGGTCACAAATCTGGGCTCAACTGATACCAAAAGACTGAGATTATTCTCTGCATATTCTCAGACCACAATGCTTTGAATCTAGAACTCAACCACAAGAAAAAGTTTGGGAGGAATTCAAACACCTGGAAGCTATTTTTTTTTTTTTTATCCCCAGGGGTACAGGTCTGTGAATCACCAGGTTTACACACTTCACAGCACTCACCAAAGCACATACCCTCCCCAATGTCCATAATCCCACCCCCCTTATCCCAATCCCCCTCCCCCCAGGAACCCTCAGTTTGTTTTGTGAGATTAAGAGTCACTTATGGTTTGTCTCCCTCCCATCCCATCTTGTTTCATTTATTCTTCTCCTACCCACTTAAGCCCCCATGTTGCATCACCACTTCCTCATATCAGGGAGATCATATGATAGTTGTCTTTCTCTGCTTGACTTATTTTGCTAAGCATGATACGCTCTAGTTCCATCCATGTTGTCGCAAATGGCAAGATTTCATTTCTTTTGATGGCTGCATAGTATTCCATTGTGTATATATACCACATCTTCTTGATCCATTCATCTGTTGATGGACATCTAGGTTCTTTCCATAGTTTGGCTATTGTGGACATTGCTGCTATAAACATTCGGGTGCACGTGCCCCTTTGGATCACTATGTTTGTATCTTTAGGGTAAATACCCAGTAGTGCAATTGCTGGGTCATAGGGCAGTTCTATTTTCAACATTTTGAGGAACCTCCATGCTGTTTTCCAGAGTGGCTGCACCAGCTTGCATTCCCACCAACAGTGTAGGAGGGTTCCCCTTTCTCCGCATCCTCGCCAGCATCTGTCATTTCTTGACTTGTTGATTTTAGCCATTCTGACTGGTGTGAGGTGATATCTCATTGTGGTTTTGATTTGTATTTCCCTGATGCCGAGTGATATGGAGCACTTTTTCGGCCCGACTTATCAAAAAGAAAAGAGAAAGGACCCAAATAAATAAAATCATGAATGAAAGAGGAGAGATCACAACTAACACCAAAGAAATACAAAATATTATAAGAACAAACACCTGGAAGCTAAAGACAACCTTGCTTAAGAATGCTTGGATCTGGGATGCCTGGGTGGCTCAGTTGGTTAAGCAGCTGCCTTCGGCTCAGGTCATGATCCCAGCGTCCTGGGATCGAGTCCCACATCGGGCTCCTTGCTCGGCAGGGAGCCTGCTTCTCCCTCTGCCTCTGCCTGCCATTCTGTCTGCCTGTGCTCGCTCTCTCCCCCTCTCTCTCTCTGATAAATAAATAAAAATCTTTAAAAAAAAAAAAAGAAAAGAATGCTTCGATCTTAGCCAAAAGGCTGAGAATGCTTGGATCAACCAGGAAATCAAAGAACTTAAACAATTCATAGAAACCAATGAGAATGAAGACACATTGGTCCAAAACCTATGGGATATGGCAAAGGCGGCCCTAAGGGGGAAATACATGACCATCCAAGCTTCCCTCAAAAAAATTGAAAAATCCAGAATACACCAGCTGTCTTTACACCTAAAGAACTGGAGAATCAACCACAAATTAAGCCAACCCCCCATACAGGAAGGGAAATAAACAAGATTAGAGCAGATATCAATGAGACAGAAACTAGATATACAGTAGAATGCATCAACAAAACAGGAAGCTGGATTTTTGAAAGAATCAATAATACCGATAAACCTTTGGCCAAACTAATCCAAAAGAAAAGAGAAAGGACCCAAATTAATAAAATTATGAATGAAAAGGGAGAGATCACGACTAACACTGAGGAAATAGAAACAATCATCAGAAATTATTATCAACAGTTATAGGCCAATAATTTAAACAACATAGATGTAATGGATGCATTCCTGGAAACCTATAAACTTCCAAAACTGAATCAGGAAGACACTGACAACCTGAATAGACCAATATCTAGCAATGAGATTGAAGCAGTGATCAAAGACCTGCCAAAAAACAAGAGCCAAGGACCTGATGGAATCCCTGAAGAATTCTACCAAACTTTCAAAGAAAATATAATATGTATTCCCCTGAAACTGTTTCAAAAACTAGAAACAGAAGGAAAACTTTCATACTCTTTTTATGAAGAAAGCATTACCCTGATCCCCAAGCCAGGCAAAGACTCCATCAAAAAGGAAAATTTCAGACCAATATCCCTGGGGAATATGAATGCCAAGAGTCTCAACAAGATCCTAGCAAAGAGGATCCAACAGCATATTAAAAAGATTATACACCATGACCAGATGGGATTTATCCTTGGGATGTAAGGGTGGTTCAACATTCAAAAAATCAATCAGTGTGATAGAACAAATCAATAAGAGAAGGGACAAGAACCACATCATCCTCTCAATTGACGCAGAAGAAGCATTTGACAAGATACAGCATCCGTTCCTGATTAAAACCCTTCTAAGTATAGGGATAGAGGGAACATTCCTCAACTTCATAAACTCTATCTATGAAAAACCCACAGCGAATATCATCCTCAATGGGGAAAAGCTGACACCCTTCCCTTTGAGATCAGGAACAAGACAAGGATGTCCATTCTTGCCACTCTTGTTCAGCATAGTATGAGAAGTCCTAGCAACAGCAATCAGACATCAAAAAGAAATAAAATGTATTCAAACTGGCAATGAAGAAGTCAAACTCTCTCTTTGCAGATGACATGATACCTTATATGGAAAACCCTAGAGACTCCACTCCCAAATTACTAGAACTTGTACAGCAATTCAGTAGTGTGGCAGGATACAAAATCAATGTAAAGAAATCAGTTGCTTTCTTATACATTTACAATGAAAATATAGAAAGGGAAACCAGAGAATTGATTCCATTTACTATAGCCCCAAGGACCTAAGATAAATAGGAATAAACCCAACCAAAGAGGTAAAGGATCTGTGCTCGAAGAACTACAGAACACTCATGAAAGAAATTGAAGAAGGCACAAAAAAATGGAAGACCATTCCATGCTCATGGATGGAAAGAATAAACATTGTTAAAATGTCTATACTGCTTAGAGCAATCTATACTTTCAATGCCATCCCAATAAAAATCTCACTGGTATTTTTCAAAGAGCTGGAATAAACAATCCTAAAATTTGTATGGAATCAGAAGAGACCCTGAATTGCTAAGGAAATGTTGCAAAAGAAAAACAAAACTGTGGGCATCACGTTGCCTGGTTTCAAGCTTTACTACAAAGCTGTGATCACCAAGACATCATGGTACTGGCATAAAAACAGACACATAATCCAGTGAAACAGTAGAAAGTCCAGATATAAACCCTTAACTTTATGGTCAAATAATCTTTGACAAAACAGGAAAAACGTACAGTGGAAAAAAGTCTTTTCAACAAATGGTGCTGGGAAAACTGGACAGCTATGTGTAGAAGAATGAAACTCGACCATTCTCTTACACCATACACAAAGATAAATTCGACATGGATAAAAGACCTAAATGTGAGGCAGGAATCTATCAAAATCCTAGAGGAGAGCCTAGGCAGTAACCTCTCCTCTCCTCTCCTCTCCTCTTGCCACAGCAACTTCTTTCAAGATATGTCTCCAAAGGCAAAGAAAACAAAAGCGAAAATGAATTTTTGGGACTTAATCAAGATCAAAAGCTTCTGCACAGCAAAGCACCAACAAAACAAAGAGGCAACCCACGGAATGGGAGAAGATATTCACACACTACAGACAAAGGTCTGATATCCAATATCTATAAATAACTCCTCAAACTCAACACACACAAAACAAATAATCACGTCAAAAAATGGGCAGAAGATATGAACATACACTACTCCAAAGAAGACATACAAATGGCTAACAGACATGAAAAAATGTTCACTATCATTAGCCATCAGGGAGATTCAAATCAAAACCACATTGAGAGGGGCGCCTAGGTGGCTCAGTGGGTTAAGGCCTCTGCCTTTGGCTCAGGTCTGATCCCAGTGTCCTGGGATGGAGCTCTGCATCGGGCTCCCTGCTCAGTGGGGAATCTCCTTCCCCCTCTCTCTCTATCTGTCTCTCTGCCTATTTGTGATCTCTGTCAAATAAATAAATAAAATTTTTTTAAAAACCACACATGTTGAGATACCACCTTACATCAGTTAGAATGGCCAAAATCAAAAAGACATAAACAAGTGTTGGAGAGGATGTGGAGAAAGGGGAACCTTCTTATACACTCTTGTTGGGAATGCAGTTGCGCAGCCACTTTGGAAAACAGTGTGAAGATTCCTTAAGAAATTAAATATAGAGCCACCCTATAACCCTGCAATTGCACTACTGGGTATTTACCCCAAAGATACAGATGTAGTGAAAAGAAGGGCCATCTGTACCCCAATGTTCATAGCAGCAATGGCCACAGTCATCAAACCGTGGAAAGAACCAAGATGCCCTTCAACGGACGAATGGATAAAGAAGATATGGTCCACATGTACAATGGAGTATTATGCCTCTGTCAGAAAGGATGAATACCCAACTTTTGTATCAACATGGATGAGAGTGGAAGAGATTATGCTGAGTGAAGTAAGTCACACAGAGTCAATTATCATATGGTTTCACTTACTTGTGGAGTATTAGAAATAACACAGAGGATATTGGGAGTTGGAGAGAAGTGAGTTGGGGAAATCTGAAGAGGGGGAGGGGCCATGAGAGACTGTGGAGTATTAGAAATAACACGGAGGATATTGGGAGATGGAGAGAAGTGAGTTGGGGAAATCTGAAGGGGGGAAGGGACCATGAGAGACTGTGAACTCTGAGAAACAAACTGAGGGTTTTGGAGGGGATGATGGGGGGTTGTGTGAACCCTGTGGTGGATATTATGGAGGGCACATATTGCATGGAGCACTGAGTGTGGTGCATAAACAATTGAACTTTGGAACACTGAAAAAAAATTTAATTTAATTAAAAAAAAATACCTAGTAGTGCAACTGCTGTATTGTAGGGTACTTCCACTTTTAACTTTTTGAGGAGTCTCTATACGGTTTTCCACAATGGCTGTACCAGTTTTCATTCCCACCAACAAAGCAAAAGGGTTCCCCTTTCTCCACATCTTTGCCAACACCTGTTATTTCTTGTGTTGTTGATTTTAGCCATTCTGACAGGTGTGGGGTGATAGCTCATTTAGTTTAATTTGTATTTCCCTGATGATGAGTGATGATAACATCTTTTCATGTGTCTGTTAGTTATCTGGATGTCTTCTTTGGAGAAATGTTCATATCTTCTGCCAAGTTTAAAATTTGGATTATTTTGGTTTTGCTGTTGATTTCTAACAGTTCTTTATATATTTGGGATACTAACCCTTTATCAGATATGTCATTTGCACATATATTCTCCCATTCAATAGGTTGACTTAAGATTCTGTTGATTGTTTCCTTCACTATGCAGAAGCTTTTATATTTTGATGTAACCACATAGAGTTTTTGTTTTTGTTTTTTCCCTTGCCTCCAGAGACATATCTAGAAAAAGCTATCTGGTCCTGGACTTTTTTGGAAAGGAGTTTTTTGATTACAGATTCAATTTCATTGCTGGTAATTGGTATATTTTTATATTCTGTTCTTTTATTTTAATTTAATTTATTTTATTTTTGTGAATATTTTATTTTATTAACATATAATGTATTATTTGCTTCAGGGGTACAGGTCTGTGAATCATCAGTCTTACACAAATCTTACATACAGTGTCTTCACAGCACTCCCAACACTCTCCATAGCACACACCCTCCCCAATGTCCATAACTCAGCCACCCTAACCCTCTCCCACCCCCAGCAACCCTCAGTTTGTTTCCTGAGATTAAGAATTTCTTATGATTCAGATTATTTTAATGTAGTCAATTTAATTATGTAAATGTGTAATTATATACATATATGCATATTTACATACATATACACACATAAACATGCATACATACATATATGGTTAAGTGTTATAATTGTGTTTATGTACAGTATTTCTAGACACTTTCAGGAGAGTTGCTGTTTAAAGATCTGATCTCCCTAAGCACAAATACCCTAAACAAGACCCTTTCATTTAAGTAATTCATTTCATTGACATGCCCATATTTTCCTAATCAAATCAATTTCTCCTTTACCTTTCCAGCTGCTTCAAGGTTTAGAGATAATGCAGTTTTGGGTAGAAAATGCTTTAAGGGCGGTGGCTTTCAAACTTCAGCCTGCATCAGAATCCCCTATAGCACTTGCCAAAATAGGGATGGCTAAGCACACTCCAGTTTGATTCAGAGGTCTAGTGGAGAGGAGGATACTGTGAGTTTGTATTTCTAACAAATTCCCAGGTGATACTTAGACTGCCACTTCAAGGTCTACACTTTGAGGAACACTGCTTTGGGAACTGTGGTGAAGAGTCTTGGAATCTTGCTGATGCAAGCCTGCCTGATTCTGACTCTGACTCTGACTCCATAGGTCAAAATGGCTCCTAAGGAATACAGCAAGAGAAAAAATAAGACTCCAGCTTGCATGTGCCAAACTGAGGAAAAGAAACATACAATTTTATTCCACTTATGTATGTATGTATGTATGTATTTATTCATTCATTCGTTCATTTATAGAGAGATATTGCATATGCTGGGGGAAGGGGCAGAGGAAGAGGGGAAGAGAATCCTAAGCAGGCTCCACACCCAACATGGAGCCCAAAAAGGGTCTTGATCATGACCTGAGCCGAAATCAAGAGTTGGATGCTTAACCAAATGAGACCCATACCCTACCCATTTACTACAACTATGCAAGTTTGTGCAGAATGGTAACCCACACTCATGAGAAACAAGGGGTAAAAGTATGTAATAACATGTACAAATTACCTGTCCATGTTTGCTGGACACTGATTGGACTAGGACAAATAAAGGGGAAAAATGATGTGTTTACCAGTTTTCCTCTGCCCTAGGCAAGCTTAATGTAGTAAATCTCAAAACTTTAGTGAATTCAGTGAAATTTAGTGAAAATTTGGATTGCATAAGTCCTCATCAGACCTCCTTAATGTGGATCTTGTGGCCCTGGCATAGAAGTGGCCTTTTAAGAATTTATTCTGGTGAAGGTGGTATAAGGACCACAATTTGAGATACATTGCTCTAATGGTAAAAAGGCAGAACATATCAGAAAGAGACAAGAAAAATGCTTATAAGAAAACCTGGAGGCAAGTTTCACTTCATATAGAGCATGCAACATACGCAGAACTAGCAAACAAATTGAGTGACCAGAGTAAAATCTGTTCTTTTAAATGACATTTAGGATTTTTGGAAAAAAACAGGGATTTGTTTAGTAAGGAACCCATCTCTAGGACTGAATGAGCCACTGAAAAATAACTGAGTTATACAATGTTTTTATGTTTCAAGGTTTACTTATTTTCTTCAAAGCATTTGTATTAACTAACTGCATCCTCAGTGTACCTCTATGAACTCACCTTGCTCCATCTGAAAGATGAATAAATAGAAACCTAGAGACTGCTTTGCCCTGGCCACACAATATGTTAAGTGACTGGGCTGAGATTAGAACTCAGGCCTCAGGACCTTCTTGAGACCCCTCAGTTGTGTCTGGCTAAAGTTACAGTAAGAGATGACTGAAAATACACTTCATGGTCCACCAGATCAGTCTCATTTTGGGTGCTATGCTATGCTTTTTTGCTGGAAGCTCATAAAACATGGTGCTGGTTAACAGAAACCAGAATAAATAAGCAGATTTCCTCCTCCACTTAGGTGTGCTTTGTCTTCTGGACTATCCTACAGAATCATCCAAGACTGCAATCACAGGTTGGGGGTGAAGCAAAGAAAGACACTACCCAGGGCTATTACTCTCATTACTCTTTGCATTATCATTGTTTCCAGAACACAGCAGAAGATTCTGCTCTGTTATAAACCTTTGGGAAAATTAGCATAATCTGGTGTTCCTTTGCCATCTGCCGACTGCATTTACCTGATGCAGCTGTCCCTAATTATTAGACACCTTTACATATCTAGTATGGTCCCATCTGTCTATACAGTGAATAGCTTTTCTAAATGAAAAATCATTGAGGAAAGATAAACCAATGGCCCTGGCCATGTTTAAAGAGCCAGGAAACAGTTGCTCTGTTGTTGGCTAGAACATGCAACACTCTAAATTTAAGGGCCATGATACAGAGAGCTGGTCTCAAAGACTATTCAACCACAGGAATTAGAGGGCACAAAAACACTGACCGGCTTGCATTCCCACCAACAGTGTAGGAGGGTTCCCCTTTCTCCGCATCCTCGCCAGCATCTGTCATTTCCTGACTTGTTGATTTTAGCCATTCTGACTGGTGTGAGGTGATATCTCATTGTGGTTTTGATTTGTATTTCCCTGATGCCGAGTGATATGGAGCACTTTTTCATGTGTCTGTTCGCCATCTGGAAGCTGGTGCAGCCACTCTGGAAAACAGCATGGAGGTTCCTCAA
>NC_081575.1:42980755-42986434 GCF_022355385.1 Mustela nigripes
TATGGACATTGGGGAGGGTATGTGCTTTGGTGAGTGCTGTGAAGTGTGTAAACCTGGTGATTCACAGACCTGTACCCCTGGGGATAAAAATATATGTTTATAAAAAATAAAAAAAAACAAAACAAAAAAAAAAAAACACTGACCGGAATAGAATTGTATAAACATGAAATATTGTCTGGATCTTCCAAATCTAACTAAATCCTTCCTATTCTACAGATCAGGTCAAAGGCATTTATTTCATCCCTACCAAACATCCTGATCTCCACATTTCTTTAGATATGTAAAAGAATACCCACTCTCCTATTTCTTAATTATTGGAGAAAGATAGGCATTTTGAAAAGGGTTTTTATTGATTTGTTTTTGCATAATCTATTAACATTCCAACTTGTCAGAATACTTGTTGTTCTGTAGCATTTGGGTGGGGGGAGCTATAAATAAATAGAGCTGTGAGAGTACAGCCCACTGTCAGCATGGCTTACAAGCCATCGCATTATAAAAACACATTCTAGACCTTGCCTTATTACATTCTGTGTTCAGTAGCTGACCTCTGCCCAAGGTTAGACAGGAATACCTTAAGTACTTGACATTTCACCTTCTATTTCTTCCAGCTCTTACTTTTTTCCCCTACTGCAGGGAGCACGAGAGATGAGTCTCACTTGACAGGATTCAGAGACAATTTTAATGAAGAAAAGAGTGTTGGGTGTAAGAAAAAAATGCTATTTTTTGCCTATTGTGAAATAATTCTCAGTATCAAAGACAGAAGCAAAGTAGTATATAAGTAACAAACTTTCAACACAGCCCAATCTTTTACAGCCAATTATTCTTTTACCTTTCAAGATACACATGTAATGCAACAGATCAAATCAATATTATTTTCTGCTTTCCTGACACATTTCAAATCTCTCCCTGGGCATGAGTTCTTTGGAAACCAACATCAAACATTCCCTTCATTTATATGCCCCCCCCCATGTATTTCCATGGAGGAGCCCTGTGCAACTATCTTGCATGGACTTCATGTGGTCAAGAGCCTCCAGTTTCCTTTGATTTTGAGCAAAAATCACAGTGGTCTTCTCCAATTGCTGTGGTACCAGGATGCAGGGAAGATGTTATGGGAGAAGTATGAAACTGTGCTCTGGATCGATTCCAGGGGAAAGTCACTCTGTAGTTCTCCTCTTCCTTTCTTTGCTATTTACAGTTTGCCCTTTCTACCCTCCTGGAAGATAGTATGAGTTTTTGAAATTAAAAAAAAATGATACAATCCCTTTTTCTTTTTTTCTCCCAACTACCTCAAGTCTTACATGCAAATTGGTACTTGCACAATTTCTCCTGCATTTCTCCTAGAAGAAATGAATTTCAGTTGACACACTGAGACCAGATATTGAGATAGTGACCCAGATATGGAATCTAACTCATTCAATAGGTGTACTGTTGTTGCCAACAATAAAATAAACCACTGCTATTTATTGATTACTTACTGTTTATCGATTACTTACTTAACATGTTCCATCCTATTTCACCTTCACTAATGACTGTTACCTACCTTTTATAATATAGAAAACTAAGATGTTGAGTTGTTTGACTTCTAGTAATGAAATTGAAACTTAAAACCAATATGTATGACTCCAAAGCCTGTGCTTTTGATCACTATATTTTACTGCCATTCAGTCAGATTAACTATTCTGAGAGAGGAAAAAAACGTTTAAGAGATGGTTTGAAAACTATTATTGTGTTTTTCCCTTTTGCCTTCTTGAGTACTTAACTTACACCTTAGTCTGCCTAAGGCAATCATTTGGTGAGAGGGTATGAATGGATGATAGAGACATTAAAATTTATGACAATAAAAAAAGAAAGAGCAATATTTACTTCTAACATGCAAAATAATCCAGGCTTTTGTCTTATGATAATAACAATAGTGTAATTGATAAGACTTTCACTACTATCTACATGTCACTTTTCTATTTCTTGCTAGAAGATAGATAGATATTCCAAATATATCTACAATATACATAATATATGTATATATTCCAAATTCCTTTAGCTCTTCCTTTAGCAAATCATAGGTTAAATTTGAAGGATCCGGATCATAAAGTGCCCTAGAAAAATAATCCATTTCCTTGTGATGGCTAGACCAACTCTATGTTAGAAGAAGGATACAATCTATTGGAGGTAAAAGAACATCTCCACCTTTCCAGTCCTGGGGAATTAAGAAAGGAAGATGGGTGAGAGAAAGACAAGAAAAAGAGGATGTCTACAGAGAGAAGCACAGTAAGATAAGTAAGGGTGACACTACTCCCCAGCTGAAACTATGAGTGTTTACTTCACATACTTCCCTATAGATACATCAAAGTCTTTTTGGTCAGGCAGAGAGACCACTGAAGTTTAGTTTTCCCCAACTGCCTTCAGTTTCCAGGAAGAATGGACACTGAGATAAGAGCCATTGGGTCTGTCATGGCAAAGAAATGAGTCCACTCCAGAGACTTGCCAGTGGGCTAGATGGAAGACCTGGCAGACACTCAGAGGCTATAAACAATACAGGCTGGGAGAAAACAAAGACAAACAGGGCACATTTCCAGGCTCTGACCAAAAAAAGGAAAGTAGTCAAAATATAATATGTGAAATTGTAACCTTCAGCTGTAAACACAAGTGGAGATGAAGTAAACAGGAGGCAAGGGATATAAGTCAGCCACCAGAACCAGAGCACAAAGGCACCCGAATCTAAAATTCAACTAAGTAAATCTAAAGATCTAATTGGTTTTATTAAGTTATTAGTAAATGGGGCAGCATCCACTGAGCAAGTAGAAAGATGTTCGGAGGAATTGTACAAAATGGAAAGGTTTTTATAGGAAGGAGCCTGGGTCAAGAAGTTATTAGCAAAGGAAAAGAAAAGGTTGTTTCAGGAAAGGATATCTTCCCTAAGGGTGGAAGAGGGAGGGGTCTTATTAGGTAGATTACTTCATCTTGCTTTGGGGGATGGAGAGAGCCCCTGTTCTAATTACCTCTGGTGCTGGCCAGAAAATTCCAGAAGGCTAACATAAACTCCTATTCCTGGAGAGGCTGAAACTGCAATTAAGTCTTAGTTTGCTGTCTTGGGGACAAATGACTCCACCTTGGGCCTATGGTTTTCTTTTTAACAACACCAAGAGATTCTACAAGCTGTCTCCTCCTATACTCAGACACCATCTTATGAAAAATGTAGGGAAAGGTTAATTGACACAGCATTTTATCTCAGGGAAACTGAACACTATCTAAAGAAATTATTTAAATTGGAAGTTGGCAAACAGTAATGGATCCATGGGTTAAATCTACCACCTGTTTTTATAAATAAAGTTTTATTGGAACTTAGCCATTCCTATTCATTGTCATACTGTTTCTAGTTGCCTTCGTTCTCAAAGTTGAGTACTTACAACAAAGACTATAAGCTCACTAAGCCTAAAATATTCATTATCTAGTCCTCTAGAGAAAAGATTGTCAATCCATGGTTTAAATTTAATTAAATTAAATCAGACTAAGTTTTAAACCAAATTAGATACTTATGGTTTTGATACCCACTCTTCCCACATGGGTGGATGAGCTCAAGAAAAATGCCAGATTAGATATAGGCACAATCGTACAAGCTTATTTTCACTACACACCTAAGTTGTCCTGTACATTACATCTGCAATGCTGCTATAATCATTTCAAGTAATAACAATTACCCTTGCAATTATATAGTGTTTTAGAGCTTTTAAAGGGCATTCACATCCACTGGCTCATCTAATCTTCATAAAAATCCCTGTGAGAAAGGGGTTTGCAGCCCCACTTTATAGATGAGGACATATTTGAGTCTCAGCAAAGTTGTCACTTGCTCAAGATCACACATCTAGTCAGTAAGAAATCCAGAAGATGAGCTCAGGTGTTTTATTACATGTTTACTGTACTTCCCACTCTACCATAGCCAAACTACCAGGAGTATAAATTCTAACTCAACTAAAGCAGAATCATCATGTTCCTACAAACTTAGAAACTGCTTCTCTAGCTTTTCTCTGAGTCATCAGAGTAGAGATTTTAAGCGCAAATGTTGAATACTTTCTAAGAAGTATGCTATATTATTTATTTGCTGTATGACAAATTGAAAAATTTACCATCTGTTTTACTTGGAGCCCTTTTTCAATGAAGTAGGAGAGTGTCATGTTTAAGAGTACATACAGGGATGCCTGGGCGGCTCAGTTGGGTAAGTGTCTGCCTTCAGCTCAGGTCAAGATCCCGGGGTCCTGTAATCAGGTCCACACTGTGCTCTTTTCTCAGTGGGGAGCCTGTTTCTTCCCCTGCTTGCCACTTCCCCTGCTTGTGTGCGTGCTCGCTCTCTCTCTCTCTCTCTCTCTGACAAATAAATAAAATAAAATCTTTTTTAAAAAATAGTACATACAGGCTCTAGCATCTGATTGGCCTGGATAGACATCCAGCTCTTCAACTTCCCAACTGTGTGACTTTGAAAACATTACTTAATCTCTCTGGGCCTCAATTTCCCCATATGTTAAAATGGAAGGGTTTTTCTCTTCTTTTTTTTTTTTTGAGGATTAAATGAGATGATGCACATTGTGACCACTCCTTTATCATATAAGACTGTTAATATAAATGTTACAAACACTCCTTAAAAGAGTATAACAGAGGAGGGTGAAGATGGTGGCGAAGTAGGGGGAGGCACTGTTTCAATCTGTCCCCTAAAGTGAGCTGATTACCTACCAAAGAACTCTGATCACCCATGAAATCAGCCTGAGATTAGAATTATACACTTCTGGATCTCTACGGGGGCAGAATATGTCAGTGGACAGTAAAGCAGAGTGGGAACATCAGACTGATATTGGAAGATAAACAAAAGGGGGAGGGAACCACCAGAAGTGACCCACTGGAAAGTAATACCCCAATACAAGAGAGCCCTGTGGTGGGGGACCAGCATTAACTTGGAGTCTGGTTGAAAGCACTAAAAAAGAGCAAAAGATCTTAAAGAGAAATTGGTAGAATTGGGCAGTTAGGGACAGAGACTTAAGCCCACGGACCCAGAATGGCCACCGCTGGCAGGGGATCAGAGAGAGCAGTGAAGAAGCCACGTCTTGGCCCCTGAGCCGCCAGCATGCCTGAGAGTGTCTGGGTGGTGGTGCCCATGAGGGTGAGGGAGTGGCTGTGGATGCCAACCAACAGAACCCCAACCTTTTGCTCTGCACCAGCGCTGTGCAACCAGGGTCTTTGTCACGTCCCACACCCTACCCTGAGAGAGGTATGTGCAGGTGCCAGCCAGCCGGCGCTCTCTAGGAACCTGAGAGTCTGAGCACTCTCAGCCTGGGCCAGTGTGAAAATCTCAGTGCACTATCTCTGCTTGGGACCTCTCTGGTGGTCCGGACCTGCCCAGACAGCTGTGGTTAGTATTTCTCCTGGTTTTGGGTACAAGCAAGAGTTCCTGTAACCCCAGAGACCATGACTGAGGACGTGTTCTGCCAGTGGCAGAGGGGGAATTTATGTACTCTGTAGCACCCAGAGGGGAACAGACTGAGGCTTCTCTCAGAGATGGAGGTCTAAATGTAGTTTGCTCTCCTCTAAACCTCCAAAGAACCGCCAAGAGCCACAAAGGGAAGAAAAAACAAACAAACAAACAAATAAACAAAACCTCCAGAGAACAAAAGCCTGAAAAACCGGTTTCCTCAG
>NC_081575.1:42986534-42987748 GCF_022355385.1 Mustela nigripes
TTTTTTAATTTTTTATAAACATATAATGTATTATTAGCTCCAGGGGTACAGGTCTACACACTTCACAACACTCACCATAGCAATACCCTCCCCAGTATCCATAATCCAACCCCCTCCCCCCCCCCCCCCCCCCCCCCCCCCCAGTTTGTTTTGTGAAATTAAGAGTCTCTTATGGTTAGTCTCCCTAACCGATCCCATCTTGTTTCATTTATTCTTTTCCTATACCCCAACCCCCCCATTGAATCTCCACTTCCTCATATCAGAGAGATCATATGATAATTGTCTTTCTCAGATTGACTTATTTCGCTAAGCATAATACCCTCTAGTTCGATCCACGTCGTCGCAAATGGCAAAATTTCATTTCTTTTGATGGCTGCATAGTATTGCATTGTATATGTATACCACTTCTTCTTTATCCATTCATCTGTCGATGGACATCTAGGTTCTTTCCATAGTTTGGCTATTGTGGACATTGCTGCTATAAACATTTGGGTGCACATGCCCCTTCAGATCACTACGTTTGTATCTTTAGGGTAAATACCCACTAGTGCAATTGCTGGGTTGTAAGGGAGCTCTATTTTCAACTTTTTGAGGAAACTCCATGCTGTTTTCCAGAGTGGTTGCACCAGCTTGTATTCCCACCAACAGTGTAGGAGGGTTCCCCTTTCTCCACATCCTCACCAGCATCTGTCATTTCCTGACTTGTTAATTTTAGCCATTCTGACTGGTGGGAGGTGGTATCTCATTGTGGATTTGATTTGTATTTCCCTGGTGCCCAGTGATGTGGAGCACTTTTTCATGTGTTTGTTGGCCAGATGGATGTCTTCTTTGAAGAAATGTCTGTTCATGTCCTCTGCCCATTTCTTGATTGGATTATTTGCTCTTTGGGTGTTGAGTTTACTAAGCTCTTTATAGATTTTGGATACTAGCCTTTTATCTGATATGTCATTTGCAAATATGTTCTCCCATTCTGTCATCTGTCTTTCGGTTTTGTTAACTGTTTCCTTTGCTGTGCAAAAGCTTTTGATCTTGATGAAGTCCCCACAGTTCATTTTTGCCCTTGCTTCCCTTGCCTTTGGTGATGTTCCTAGGAAGAAGTTGCTGCGGCTGAGGTCAAAGAGGTTGTTGCCGGAGTTCTCCTCAAGGATTTTGATGGATTCCTTTCTCACATTGAGGTGCATCATCCATTTGGAGTCTATTTTTGTGTGTGGTGT